>NC_056760.1:39406250-39715625 GCF_018687715.1 Carya illinoinensis
GCGATGAAAGGAGTCCCTTAAATATGATTTCTATTTGGGAAGTACGTACGTATGTAGCTCTTTTTTCTTTGAGATATACTAAACCCACTGAGAATGGGTTCAAATACTGTGTCTCGAATCACTTATATTTTTACATAGTGATTAAGGAAGTATTTTTTAATGATATTGTAAATTTTTTTAAAATATTTAAGAATATAAAAAAATTAATGAAAAAATAATAATAATAAAAATTGCTCTTCTTGCTCTTCTCAAAACCGAGCTTGTGCTACCTCTGCTCTTTTTCTTTCCCTCTGCCACACAAGGTAACTTGCATAAGCAGTAGCTTCGAAAGTTGCAACTCACGTACCAATATTAGTTAATATATATATATATATATATATATATATATATATATATATATATATATATATGTAGAAACAAATAGTTTAAATATTAGTTATTGCGCCTTAAGTCCCTAGCTAGTTTGCTGGAAAAACTGTACCATTAATTGTAGATTTCCTCTTATAATATTGTTGATTCCATATAGGAGCTTGTCAAGAACATTCTGACACAAAGATGAGGATATAATGTTCAACATTATATATGCTAATAAAGAAAAGAAAAAAGAGAAAAAAATATATAGAGGTAAAAGACAAATGAAAAACAAAACAAAAATATAAACAGGCCACCCATATATATGACTTAAAAAAAGAGCAGAAAACGGGTGATCAGAGTACTGTATAAATAAATAAATTAACATCGGTCGATCTCGCATGCGTTCTGATGCATGCAAATAGAAGCTGGCAGGCTGGCTGCAACTGTACATGAAGAACTAGCCCTGTTAATTAAGTGGCCATGACCCCACCATTACTAAAAAGAAAGAGGAGAAGAAAAATCAATGCTATGTTACAGCAATATTGGACAATCTCAAACAAATATAAGATGAACAAGGACATATTTACAATCGCATATATATACGTAGTCCAATTCATGTCATGTCCTACAAGTTTGACCACATATATATATATATATGTGTGTGTGTGTGTGTGTGTGTGTGTGTGTGTGTGTGAGGCTTTGTGTGTGTGTGTGTGTGAGGCTTTTTCTCTGTGGAAAAGGCGTTGGTTCTGTTATTGGTCATATATACATATATATATATATATGTATATGTATATATATCGGACGGTTTCATGTTTATCCTCTTAACATTGATTTGATTGTCGCCCTTGAGAACTTCTAGATCAAGATCTTAAGAAAGTAAGAGATGATTGCTTTTGATTTCCCGGATATATAAAAAACTCCCTCCTAACACAATACACATGCAATGTCCTAAACTGTCTTCTAGAATATGTGCTTATTAGAGAACCTTAAATAGATTGGACAAGGTGTAGAACTCTGCATAAAGAACATGGAACTCTCAAAATGGTAAATTTTTTAGATGTCTCAAAATGGTAAATTTTTGAGATGTCTCAAAATGGTAAACTTCCTTGATTTTTCATGTAATGCATGTAGCTAGATTTTCTAGCTGCATACGATACTCTATTCGAAGCGTTCTGTCCGCCTACATTCGATTCCACAGTACCCTAAAGTTAATTAACTCCATTTGAGGCTCTGTTCGTAGTCCTGATGGTCTGCTTGAAACAATATTTTTGAGTAACTCACAAATTAACTATCATGTTCGAAGCTATTGAATCCAAATCTCATGCTCGACGGTTGACAGAATTCCAACATTCAAAGAATCTAAACTCTAAAATAAAAGTCACCAAGTCCAACAACTTAGTCTAAATTTAATTTCAAATTCGTTAGAGTAGTAATGTTTCGGACACCAACTGATCACAAGCTAATTAGAACTAACGTCATTGTATTGCGTATGTCTTTAATTATGCCTTAACATAAATTTAATGAAGTAAGTTTTTCTTAAGTTAACGTATATTTTTCTTAAAAGTTAATGTAAATTTTTCTTAAGTTTCATTGCACACATGCATCATGCACAAGATCATTGTAGAATAGATTAGGGGTACTATCCACACCCCTTGGCCCCACTCTCGGTGGGCAGGTGCCCCTGTTCGGATGTTGGGCGGCAAATATGCCTTGCAAGCCATGTGGAATCCGCCAAACAATCCAAATTTCACAAATCTCTTCACCAAATTCACAGATTTAGCCCTCAAAGCCACAAATCAATCATCAAACAACAAGTATACAAACACAAATCTAATAAATATCATCTTAAACAAAAAAATTGCTATGATGCAAATAGAAAGACCACGGCGTGGCCATGGGTCTGAACCAAAACAACGGCCAATCGTGGCCGTGTTTCTCTAAGCAAACCCACGGTCATGCCATGGCTTGTGGCCTATGGCTCAAGGCAAAGAATCATGGCCAATCATGGTCTTGGATCTGAACAAAGAACCACGGCCATGAATGGTCACGGGTCTCTTTGCAAACCCACAACCATTCATGACCTCAAACGTCCCAAGGTCATGGCATCGCCCAGGTGTGTCTCACTGTAATTAACAACCTTCAATATGAAAAAGAAGAGGGGAAGAGAAGAGGAAGAAGAACAAGAAGAGTAGGAGATGAACAGTAAAAGAGATAAGGGAAGGTAGAACAGAATGGCGAAGGAAGAGAGAAAAGAGAGGAGAAAATGAATTAGGGTTTTGTATTTTTCGTTACTCAAACACTAAAACGACATTGTTTAATATATATATATATATATAATTTGAGCCAGGATGACAAGGAAAACCTTGGATGGGCTTGGGTCCACCTTGAGTCCAAAGCCCCAGCACCCAAAGGCGTGTAGGCAGTAGGCACCCACCCATCAGACCTAAGTGAGGGCCAAAATGGTGTGGTGCAGATGTGCTAGAAGCGGAGGCCCGCCGCCAATGATGAAGGTTTGAATGGGGTTGAAAACTCTCTTTGGACAGTAAGTAATAATATTTCTGTGTGAAATGATGTCTTACATGGGCCCACAAGTAGAATGGAGTGTTTAAAAATCATTTGTTTGACGAAAAATGCTTGGGATCCCGTTTGGAGCTCCTGCTCCATTTTTTTATTTTATTTTATTTTATTTATTTAGTAATTAAGAAAATATTGTTTAATAATATTGTTAATTTTTTTTCTTTTTTTAAAAAAATATTTAAGAGTGTTAAAAAAATTAAAAAAAAAATGCACTAACGGGACGAGGCAGCGGGATCCCTAGCACTGTCCTTTGTTTGACATATGACACGTTGCACTCAACGTTGAACGTAGTTTTCAAAAATAGAATGGGGTCCAACTTTTACATACAAAATTTAAAAAATGGGTCAAAATTTTACCTACGAAATTTAAAAAACAAGTACCCGGAAAAAAAATATAAAAATAGCAACAAGTGCCCATGCCCCAGTGCCTCAATATTTTTTGTTCGCACTTTTTTTATTACATTAAGATCATTGCTCAGTATTTTTTAACTGGGAATCAATTGGAAATTGTTGAAAGACTTAATACGAGTGTCATAATTGAGAAATCTTATCGATGAAAGAGCGACGAGCTGCTCGATCATTTAGCATGACTGCTTATATTTTATTTTATTTTATGCTTTCAAGCAGCTTGTACTTAGAAAACATGTATTTTTTTATTATATATAAGAGTTGTGTCATACTTTTTATACAAAATTTATGTACCTTGGCTCTGCCTACAATGGATAATTAATATATATATATATATATATCTTGCATAATATATTCAACTCTATGGTTAAGAGATAATATATAATGGGGTTATCAGATTTTGGCCATGCATGTTGGCTGCACATGCATGACTGGAATCGACTGATATGAAAGACACACGAAGTGAGAAGCACTCCATATATATATAGATTTGTGAGTATTTTGGAAAATGATGATGATCAGGTAGATAAGGGAGAGAGCGCTTTTATTTTAAAGCCTTGAATTATATATGGAACCTGACATTGAATTTCATTAGGAATGTACATACTAAAAACATCCATCATTGAATTAAACATATATATATGTCGTGTACGTATGATCATCGATCATGTGAAACATATATTCAACTTAAGCTGAGGATCATAGCATCATGATTAATTGCATCAATATTGTACATGTCAACGTACAAATTAACTATTATTGCCAAAGAGTTAGTCTTTCTGGGAAATCAGGATGCATGTGTATCTACCATCACTATAAGAAATCGTAGTTTTACCGGCGATTTTATAATCGCTGTAATATCAAACGCTGCTATAAATAGGTTTTCGCCTGCGATTAGAAACTCGCCGGAGAATTCTACAAATGGCCTGATTCCATCTAATTAAACCTTTTCATCGGCGACTAAAAAACTATATTACAACGACATTCTACGCCGCAACATCGATATTTTCATTTAGTGTCGGGATACAAACCCAGGGCGCCAAAACTCTTTCCCCCCAAATTATTTCCCCCACCCTGATCATCGCATGACCATCTTCGGAAGATCGAGGTGGAGGAACCAGTGACCAAAATCCCCCCCGGCAACCTCCCCCGACTGAAACCCCACCTCATTGGTGCCCATTTTTCACTCCTCGTTGACCAACACCGGTGTTCTCCTTCCCGTTCTAAAACTTCCCTTGTTTCACTGTCTCCAAAATTCCACTGACATTTCAGTCCCCAGTTTGCACACGCCGACTGCAGAGGAAGAAGGCCAGTCGTTTCTCCTCACAACAGATGAAAGGTTAGCCATTTTTTAGTTGTGGCTTCTTCTTTGTACTTGTGATCACTGCCACTTCTTTTAGGGTTTGCAATTCCTTTTCTTGTTTTCTGGTGTTTTTGTACTTTTAGTTGGTAGACCTTAGGCTCTCTCTAGTTTTTAATTTCACTTCTAGTTTTAGTTTTGGGAAGATGGTTCCAGACCTCAGGGTTCGGCAGCTGATTTTATTTTCATTTACTTTACGTTTGGTAAGATGGGAAGATTAACTTTGGTGGATGAAGATATGTGAGTGTGCCAGCTTCATTACAAACTTTTTAAGGGCAAAATATCATGATTTAACAATTGACTCCAGTTTATAATTTATTGCATAATTAAGTGTTAAATTCAACTGGTTTGATTTCTATCGGTGGTATTTCTCTCTAATTTGCTATGTTGTTGGGTTATTTTAGCCGTTTATATCTATAGCAAGGACATTTTAGCCTGATCAGTATCTATAACATGGGTATTTTAGTCCAATGTGAGATCTATTGAGGAGCATTTAGTTCAAGTCATCACATAAATTCCTACTTAGTAAGGTCTAAACTCATTATTGTAGATAGCTAATAATAGTAACAATAATAAATTATTGAAACAGTTAACCCTTTGTGTTTTTGTTTATTTAGATTACCATCTTAATATTGATAGGCACAAATTCATGGGCTAGTCAAATTTTACACTTTCTGGGAATGATATTAATTATGACAAATAACAGTGTTCAATTGATGTCACTTGTATCCTATCAATTATCATTATCATGTCATACAATTAAATTTACCTTTTTTCTAAGATAGAAGAGGAGGGCAATCGGATGCAACCACCTCTCTATTTGAGCATGACCATAGTCTGAATCCTATCTACTGAAAATTGAATAGGAGGGACCTAAATGGCTGGAAGCCGTAGGCACTCACTCAAGTTGGATTTGAGTGTTAATCATGCTTATTGGCATGATTAGTCACATGACCCTTCATTTTCTCAATCTCTAGACATGGGACTCCACAGAATTGTCGAGTTTGAGAAATATACCCCATGATTAAATATAAACATAGACTAAATAAATAGATCTATGTGCATGTCAAATAATTCTAGCATGAGTTCTTCACTCAATTTGAAATATATCAAGAAACAAGTTTTTTTCCCCAAGTAAAACAAGTACAATAGAAAACCTCTGGTTGAATTAAATCTACTTCCTCCAACTAGAAAAACTTCTACAAGCGTGACATGCAAGCACCTCAAGTTACTAGGCCTAAAAAATCCTACTTAATTGGGGTCAGGATTCTCTTCCACACAAAGGGTATCAGCTGAAAGCATCTTTCGTGCCATTGTATAGTTATACTACCTGCCACCTCCGTATTTATCATCTCTTTGTTCTCTATCTACCATATCTTTTCATTTATCTCAATACAACCATTTTCTATCAAAATTAACACATTAGCATGGCTCATATAATAGTCATGTTTCTATTAGACTGAAAATATCACCTTCAGGATGTAAAACAGTGTAATCAAGATATGTTGTGGTACATATGAGGTACAGAAATCAAGAATTCGAGATAGATAACTCAACATAAAATAATATAACTGCAACAAAGTAGAGATTTCACTTTGTAAAACTCCACAAATAACTTGTAGATAGCAAAAAGAGATTTTAAAATAATGTCTAAGGACAAAAAATTGGAACAATTGTGAACATTCAGCACAAGTCATATAATTAAATGCAAAAAAGGGGTTTTAGTTTAGAAAAAAAAAAGGGCTAAAAGGGAAGTAGGACTGTTCTGCATGTATATGTACTGAATTTACAAAGGTTATATGAAAATAACTTGGGCTTCAACTTGGCTTCAATCTATATAGTGAGGATGAAACCTCTAAAGATATTTTTTCTAACAATTTTATTAAGCTGAACTATAATGTTCAGAATAGAAAATGAAACCCACAAGAAATTGGAGCATAAATTTTAGCATCTTTAAGTCATTTTGTTTATAGAATTTGCGAAGTACATAACAGAGCATAAAAGTGGAACAAGCAATTAAAAGATTGTCTATGCTTTTGTGTGGCTTCATTATTTCAAACAGTTACAACAGTCAAGTACCTTCAATGTGAAATATGGCTTTCTGTCCAAGACGCATCCTATGTTCCTATAGAAAAATATAAAGATGGATTAATAAATGCCTTGTTTTCACTTAGTATATAGTTGAGATGAGATAGATACTTTTTGTTTAACAAACATTTACCTATTTTGGAGAGATGACACTTGCACCCGGGTTGAACAATAATTAGCTTTACTCTGCCTATCCACAATACTTTTCCTACATTCAGATAAAAAAGAAAAACACCTCGAAAATTTTTAATAAAAAACTTACAACAGTGCTCAACTGAGGCCATACAGCTGACACCCCATATGTTATATGTTCAAACCAAACCTGCTCAGATCTTACTCCATTCACCACGGACAATGAATTATTGTTGTACAGAGGATTGGCAAAGGAAATGCAAAGGACATGTCTCATGCAAGGATGGAGATGGTGGGGAATCACTGGAGATGCTTGCATTACTTGCCCTAGTCATCAAGCCCATAGTCATCCCCAAAGTATGTGTCAACTAGACCATTTGCCATATTTCTCAAGTCTTCATTTTCGTGAAACTGAAACCTTTCCAGTGTAATAAAATCCATCCTCACGTTCAACAAGCTTTGGACCTTCACCATGCGGCATGCCCCTTAAAACCTACTTGCAAGATTACCTAAACTTCGCAACACCTAAATGGAAAACCATTTTCAATTTGAGAACATAGACAAGACACTAACAAAAATCTAGAAAAACTCATATGGTTTCAATTCAATTTAGCAGCATCTAATAAAATAAGCAGCTTTCCTATATTTACCAGCGATTTCTTAAACGCCGGCATATAAATTTTAAATTGTAACATGTATGCCAGCGTTTCAGGAATCGCTGGTAAATATAAATACCGGTGATTTCTTAAACGCCGGCAACTAATTATCCGTCTTTAATTTCTTAGCCAGCGTTTCAAAAATCGCCAGTATTTATATTTACCAGTGATTCATGAAACGCCGGATAATTAATTTCTAGCAATTTCTAAAACGCCGGATAATAAATTATCAACGATTTTTCAAATACCGGAAAATATGTTACCGGCGATTTCTGAAAAGCCGGATAATGAATTACCAGCGATTAACAAATGCCGATTAATAATTTACCAGCGATTTCTCAAATGTCGGGTAATAAATTACCAGCAATTTCTAAAACGCCGGTTAATAAATTCTCGTTTTATAATTTATTTACCGGCGATAAATAAATCGCTGTTTATTAGTTTACCAGCGATTTGTAACTCTCCGGCATCTAATTTTAGGTTTTTGAAATTGTGTTCCAGCGATTAGGAAATCGCCAGCAAATAGGGTATATAAGACGGCGAGTTTTTATGTCCGCTGCTGTATAGAAGAAATGGCTGAATAGTTCTGACGATTATGCGGCGAGTCTGTAATCACTGGGATAGATATATAGCAGCAATTTTTGTTGATTTCTCGGCAATTTATAAGCATGGAAAAAGTGCTTTCTGTTGTAGTGCATGCATTTTGCATAACTTGCAACTTATGAGAATCTGTTGATGTCATAGCTAGCTAGCTACTTCGATCTTAAATTTCTCAACCCTTGTACTGATATTTGTCATCATGATCAGGAACTATAGCTAATTAGGAATTAGATTAATTGAGAAGGGCTAAAAATAATACCAAAAAACAAAAACTCTAGCTTATAATATTCTATATAATTTCATTCTTTTAGTAAACTCTTAAGGAATGAAGCCCGCCGGCCAGCAGCTTGCAGATGAAGATCGAGAAGATTTTTGCTAAGAGTTTTGAAGGCAAAGAAAAAACTTTCAAGTATCAGCATGATCATAAGATCATGAATAAAAGGGGTATGTAAGTCATGAAAATGCTTTATATAAATGTATACTTGCATTGGCACTAAGTTAATAACGTACACTTCTTTTGACGTGTTAGACATTAGAAATGTGAGAATAAAATAATGATAATTATAAAGGAAAATTTATATTTGCAAGTCGACGAAGAATTTATAAATGTAATTACTGGTGGGAGGGTTTGAGTTCTACGTCAACTTGCACAAACATAATAACTCATTAGAAAAAGATCAAATCTACATCTAGTTAATGTACTCTATATATATATACATATATATATTATGCACCCTTGCGTGCATCAAGAGCCGCAACCTATTTGAGTCCTTTGCTTTGATGGAACAGCTAGCATTTAAGATACG
The DNA here is from genome assembly GCF_018687715.1 of Carya illinoinensis. Taxonomy (NCBI): domain Eukaryota; kingdom Viridiplantae; phylum Streptophyta; class Magnoliopsida; order Fagales; family Juglandaceae; genus Carya; species Carya illinoinensis. Next base: position 39,415,234 of record NC_056760.1, read on the forward strand.
TACGCCGTTCGGGAAAAGTAGTGTACGTACGTCCAGTGTAAAACATGATAAAATGATCACATGATGTTGGGAATCGGGATCATTAAGACCACTCACGGCTAGCTCACAATATTGTCTTAATTAATGTTGATTCTTCAATATAAGGATCGATGATCAACGTTAAACGAATGAGAAGTAGTAGTTTATTATCCTTTTAATTATCATATCTTAATATTTCATCAAATGATTGAAAATGAAATTAATGTTACATTAAGAAATGATGGTACAAAAGATTATGAATAACAATATATATGACTCATTATCATACTAGTAATAATTATAGCGTATATAGACGTCACTAAAAAAGAAATAATTTTTTGTAATTAAAATTTTGTAAGCAAAATACTATTTCAGAAGAAAACAAGTATGTAGAGTGAGTTTTGAGGTGGAGTGGTCTGTAAAGTATCAAAGCAGATTGTGGTTGGGCATACAGAGTGGGCATATGGTATGGGCATACGGCGTGGTGAGCACAATGTTTGTTTGTTGCTTTTCAATTAGGGTTGTTTGGTATTTTAATTTTTGCTTTTTCTATTAGGTTAATAAGAATTTTTGAAATAGACAATTCTCTTCCCTCTATTGGAAGAGGAGGATAATGAGTCTCTATCCTTCTTTAGAGGATGAGGGTGAAAAATCATCTCCTCTTTTGGAGGGTGGGGTGAAATATGAAATATGTTTGTTTTTTACTGACAAGTCGAGATAGACATCTTTGTTTTTACAAAGTCTCATATCTCAAAAAGGATTATGTCAATAAAGAGTTTTATTGAAATTTTTTATACAGTATCCGGCACAATAAAAGTTGTATGCGGGGAGCTTATAACTGATGATTAGTTGGTTTGTAATCGAAGTTTATACTCGGACTTATTAGTCACAGTTATAACTTCCTTTATTCATAAATTGAATTAAAATCTATTTCGAAAAAAAAAATCGTCGGAAATAGATTTTTTTATTACAAAATTTTAATGTAAGAATCCATTTTTCTGACAGTGCGTTGATCCATTTGCTTGTTTAAATTCATGATGACTGCGTCTTTATTCATTAATTATTATGTTTCTAATGATTTTTTAATATTTAAATGATCCTAAATATTACATATATATGGCATTTGAGATCATTAGGGCACACCTTTACAAACATAAAATGTAAAATATCGTCATATATATATATATATATATATATATATAAATATTAACTCGATCCACACAAGAATAAAATTAAGGAAAAATATAATTATAAATACAATTATATATAAATCTGTGTATTAATTAATGTGATGTAATTAATTAAAAAGTAGATTTTATTAAAAATAATATTAATTTAAATTTTAAATATGAATAAATCAGTATTGATATATAAATTAATACGCGATTGTATTTATAAATAGTAAAATTTTAAAATTAAATAAAGAAAAGAAAGTAGTGGACGCGATCTGTACAATTAATACTAATACTGTTCTGTGCAAATAAATAAAATTAAAAATTAAAAATTAAAAATACCCACCTGTAATTGATTAATTACTTAATTATCCCAGTCATCCATTGCTTATTTAATTCTTTTTTTTTTTCTTCGCACATCAATCAGAATATTTATGTTATAAATGTCTGATATGTAGGAATTCAACATCAGCATCAGTTTCTTCGGAGCTTCCCGGCCAGCTCGTTACCAAGAAATAAAATATTTTTCAAACCGCGCGTAAATTAACGAAGCTTTCTGGTTAGTAAAAAAATCAAGTATCGATAATGACCTTGTACTCATCTTACCAGTTACATTTAGTAACATTTTTAAGGGGAAAAAAATGTATAGTCGTGCTGGTGGAAATTGTCGGTATTGTCATTATCTTCCAAAGTTATCGATTTTTTTAGACAAGATAAAGGACAAAGTTAGGTGCAAGTGCATGTGGAAATTATTTATAATTTTAATGCGACTATGAGACATACACATGCAATATTTTTAATTGTCTCGATCGTACGAATACTACAAATTACTACCTGACCAGATCATAATTATTCCTACTTTAATATATATATATATATCTTTTAATGCTACTACGATAATAGTTCTAACACACAGCAAATTTTTCTCTCTCTTATCAATAAATTAATCTGATGTTGCTACGTACATAGTACCGCTAATTCTCTATTTTTATTTTATTATATATATATATATATATATTATATAAAGTAGGTTGGGGTTAGCTAGCTTGCTAGGAATTCGACATTTTTCACGAATATATAATTCCTTACTATTGCTTTCTATTTAAGACTTTTGCTTGTTATATAACGTGTGCTTTTAGAAGAAAACAAAACGGTGTGTACGTATTTATATATATTAGTGATTTTCTTTTCTTAAAATATATAGGAGTAGTACCAATCAAGCACATTTCACAGAATTAACTAGCTAAGAAAATTAACAAAACTTCTATATACAGTCAGTTTTATGTATTCTTTACACACTCTATTAATGTGATTAGTTACGTCACTTTTTTTAATATAAAATAATTATTTTAATAATCACATCAGTAAAATATATAAAAAAATATATAAAAATAACTATATGCAGTAGAACTCGAAAATTAATATATTGTATCCTTTAATTTGTTCTTTGCTTAAATGTCTTCATGAAAACGTTTGGTTCAACTGTTTGACTGGCCTTGATCAGGTTTAATTACTTGTAGATTACGTTTAGAGACCAGAAACGAAAGATCGGTCGTTAATAATAATAAAATAACATATATATACACACACATATATATATGAGGGTGTTGGGAAGAATTTGGTTGAATATCGCTATCAATATTGTCGTACAAAACAATATTTTATTCTGATGAATAAATACTTATAATTAATTAATTATATATATGGTCACATTATTATATTAGAAAGGGAGGGCCCTCCGATCTCTGGCCGGTGTGATCGAAGGTTACAACACGATCGAGTTCGATAGACAGTGATTGATAATTGTTTGGAGTAATTAACAGTCCACAGAGATAACAAGTAATGCTGTAATTAGGAAGGGATCAAGTACTATTTTCAAGTATTCTTCAAGAAGAACCGGCCTGCAGGGATCAATGTTTTTTCTGGTAATTTTAGCAGGTTGTTTGTGGCTGGGAAGGAGGTTGTAATCCCATGCACAAAGTTTTTTTGCTTAAGCTTAATATATTGGGGAGAGGTCTCCTGTTAAGGGACCCCGACTCTTGTTCAAAAAAGAAAAAACCGGCCACTTGTTTCAAGGATTTTGTACTACTTTGTCATATATATTCCAGTTTTTGATCAATTATTTAATTTCATGATTCATGTATGTGGTTATGAAACAAGTTGTCACGCCTCTATTTTAATTTTGGGAACCAAATCTACATATACATATATATAGGAAAATACTTTAACTACATAGGAATTATACAAAAATAAACTAACCTAGCTAAAAACTGAACATATATACAGTCATGGTATAAAAAATTCGTACATATCTTGTAATTATCATGTTAATTTATTAATTATTTAATTAGGAAGAGGACAGTTGTACCATAATTTTTATTAAAAGCTCTTACTTATGGTATGGATGAATACTTTATATTAAAGAAAAACGTGAAAATTACAATAATGAATAAATAAAGTCTCAAAACCAAGTTCTTAAAAAGTTAAAAACTTATTATGAAAAGGAAAATAATGACTAAGGAATAATAAGAAAACCAATGCCGAAGAGAAGGATGCCTACACAATCTAAAATAAACAAATCAATCTTATGCTTAGAAAGTTGTAAAAGATAATTTGAGAAACATCCGGTATATTCCAAAGCGTCATATGTAGCAAGGCTATCAACTAGAGAATTATCTTCTCGGTAATAAGGGTGACAATTACTGGGTGGAGCCAATTTTTGACAACAGATATCCCTTTTTATTTTTACTGGTGTTGCATTTTGTTTATTTTAGAATATTTGTTGGAGACTCTCACTTCACAAAATCTTATATCATGTATCATTTAGTTTATATCAATGAAACAACTTGCTTAGGAAAAAAAAAAAAAAAAAAAAAGGTGACAATTACTGTCCACAGGTCGTGTTAGTATTGTCTCATTGTGTTGATCTATTTAATAATTAATTAAAAATTAGTCAATACGGCATGACTAATTTCATTTCATTTAAATGATTTTAACTAACCTGTATAACACATTTGACTTGATTAACATAATTTCACATAAAAGTTAAAATCTATATTTATTAATAATCACAATATTTATAAAAAAAATTAAAAAAAAACAATAAAACTATCTACTAACAAAAAAATATCAATATTTTTTAGATTTTAACCTATAATAAAAATCAATGCTACAGACCCAACAATAACAAATATGAGCATAGATCCAAAATTACAATTTCAACAATAAAAACATAAACATATTGAGAAATACTAATATTACAACCCAATAATAATAAAATTATAATTTTGAAAAAAAACTTTGAACTGGTTATTGTATGTTGATTTTGGGGTGACCGGGTTGACCTATTTATTAATTGTCTTAGTAGGTCAACCCATTTTAATCCAAACTCATTTAAATCAAATCCAAACTTACTAATTTCGTGTCGTGTTTTTGTAAGATTCAAAGGTTGTATCACATATTGCCACCCCTACTTTATAGATATATTGAATATGGACGATGCTAGCAAGCTACCCAGTAAACACTGGGCGTACTGCTAGTTCAAATTTGTTCTTCTATTTTTTTTCTATTTTCTCTTTAATATTTTTTTAACATCCTTAATCATTAAAAAAAAATTAAAAAAATATACAATTTCATTAATAGTCACTTCCTTAATCACTAAATAAAAATTTAAAAAATTTAAATACTCAAGTAGTAACTTTGAGCGGTAATATTAAGGGGGCTAAATAGCATTTTCCATTGAATATTACTGGAAATACACTCGTAAAATGTAATGTATCATCCAAAATATCCGTGTAAAGCCAATGGAGAAGGAAATCATTATTAAACTAATTAATCACGGGAAGAGAATAAGGGAATGTTTGGAGAATAAGATGAGATAAAAAATTAATGAATAGTAGTAAAATAGTTTGTAAAAAGTAATAAAATAGTTTAAGTTAATATGTTTTATTGGATTTTACTAAATAAAAGAGAAAATTGAATAAAAATATTATAGGGTTAAGATATTGTTAGAATATAATTTTTAATATTATTTTTGTTTTAAAATTTTAAAAAAATTATATTAATTTTTATATTTTATTTTAAAGTTTGAAAAAATTATAATAATTAAGTAATAATTAGATGTCAAATAAACAAACGTCACACTTATCCATTTAAAATTTTGTACAAATAATTTCTCCTTATAAAAAATAAATTAAAAAAAAAAATAGGAGCGATGCAACTACTTTCGGAAATGAAATTATGAAAGCTGGAAGGGCTAAGCCTATTTCTGACATATAGGGCCATTACAAAGATGCGAGGAAGAGTCATATACTTGGCGAATGAGTGTTCGTATTCTGTTTTGAAAAAAAGTCAGCAGAGAAGCCCAGTTGCACACTACACGGGCTTGAAAGCCCTCGGGGCTCTACGTGCCTGCGGCATTTACTTTTCTTGCAGGTGTTGAATTTTTTCCTCACTAAGCAAGATGTCTTTCGAGGGGTAAGTTATATACTATCGTAAAATGTACAAAAATTATATAGTAATCTTAAAAGAGAGTAAAGTATATTATTAAAAAAAATAAATTTTTTTATATAAATTTCGTCTTTATTTATATAGATTTCGTCTTTATTACACAACGCTTATATACTCACTACTGCAACTATCATTTCTTATTTTTAAAATTAAAAAAAAATTATATAATAACAACTATACTACAATATGTTTATAATTAAATATAAAAAATATATATTTTATTTTATTTTAACTGCAAATTTTGAATTAAAGTAAAAAATATCAATATTTTAATGTGTAGTTGTTGAGCTATACTATAGTTGATGGTGCATCATTATGCATAAAATAAATAGAAGAATATAAGATGATGGTTGGGGAAAATCAATAAAAAAAATATCATGCAATGCAGGACACCGAATAGAACAAGCAATGAGTCCAACAAATTACACACACACGTCTTCTTTGATCTAGTTAATTCGCTAAATGGGTTTGTGGTTCATATTTGGAAAGAGAGAACTATAGTCAACAGTGTTTCATAATTGTTGAAGGTAGGGGTGCTACCCATCCCCTACGAGCGGGGCCACCCTTTCCCCACCCCTCGCCCCATCATGGGCGGGGGTGGAGGTTTTTTCCCTGCAATTCGCCACTGTCCATACGAGGGCAGGGTACCTCATCCATTGCACAGGAATGAACTTCCACCTGTTCGCCCCCCCAGTCCCCAATTGGGCCTTTGGCCCAATTCAATTATCTGGGCTCAAAATGGTGCAGAAACATAATCAAACTTGTTTTAAGTCATTTTGGAGAATTTAACTACAAAAGTAAATATATTTAAAAATTAAAAACAAAAAATAAATTATACAAATAGAAACTATTAACTATATATTAAGTTTCAATTAATACTATTAAGTAGTGTTATAGATATTCAAAGGGGGAGTCTATATCTTAAATTGACTAATACTAGTTGAACATAGTACTAAAAAGCAAGAGGTCTCCCATTGCCAGATATAAAGGTTTGATTCATATATAAAAAAGTCAGTATTTTTTTATTGTGAAAAAAGAGAAGCACCCTACATGGATCTGTTCTTTATGTCCTTATAGAAAAAACCATTGCTCAAGTCATTGTAGAAAAAGATTAGCAATAAAATGGACTTAACAAGGATTTAGCAACCTTATGTTCGGAGGAGATACTGTTTCAAAGTATTTAGGTCTGGCATAAATTTTGACTTTTAAGATAAGATATAAACCTTTTGGGAGTATCTATGATAAATAGAAAATAAGAAAAAAGAAGAAAAAATATATAGATATATATAAATATGAATTTTTTATTTCTGAAGTAAGTAGCCTCACTTGCACATTCACATGGACTTTGATCATGATAAATTTATGAGTTGTCGACATCCATTGTGATTTGTTGCAAATGAAAGAGTAATTTTTTATTTTTTATTTTGTATGAGTAATATTGTGCTTGGACATGTGGTGCACTTCGGCAAGCCGTGATTTAATTGAATTTGAATTTTTGGCTCAAATTTAATTCTTTTTATTATTATTTCTGGTTTTTTTTTTTCCTCATTTTTTTTCCATGGTCATGCATATGGAGTCTAAGTGTTTAAGTACCAGTGGGAGTTTGAGCCGTGATGGCTAAGCCATGTGCGTGCCATGTGCTTTAACTAAGTCTCAGACTTAATTGGAAATAAGCTATGACCGCCCCTACCCCTCGATACTTCCTCTCACACACAACCATGTCTTTCTTAGTCTCGTCGTGCCCGAGCCAAACACAAGGTCTAAGTCTCAGTTTTCTAAGTGATTTAGATCACCTCATTAATTAGAAATTGCTGCACAAACTTCATCTACTCAAGTATTAGTCACAGTAAGTGCTTTATCCATTTCCTTCTCCTTTCTAGTTCTAGGGCTCAACACACACCTATTTGAAAATTTGCGGTATTTGGTTTTATTTGTGACTTAAGATTTAGGATTTTTATGCTTGGGGTGTGAAGATATGTATTTTGTGAAGTGGATCTGCTTTGTTAATGAATTTAAAAAGATTTTTTGGTGATTGGTGCAATATACACTTACCATGTATTTGATTTTTTGTCTCAACCAAACTTTTTCAATCATTTGTCAATGGTTTTACATGCATTCATATTCATACATTAATTTTGTCTAAATGCATGATATTTGAGGTCAGAGGGTGTTTTAGCCATGTAAAATTAGGGATTTTGATTCAGAGAACGTGCCAACAGAAGGAAGGCCACTAATGTTCCCTTACCCGAAAATTCCTTAAGTGAGGTAGATCCTCTAAAGGAGGAAGAACCACATGCTGCCACTCTAGCCACTCATTCTAAACCATCATGGCCTGGTTTAGCATATGAGCATTTTACTTAACTTGTAACTAAAGATGTTTATAGAAATATTTTCTCGCACAGGCCGGTTCTAGGTGAGAGATATTCTTTATGACATTCCATATGTTGAATATGAGATTATAAGTCGTATTTTTGTTGAGAGGCATTGGGAAAAACTCACTCACTCGTCACCCAATCTATGTGTTGACGTTGTGAGAGAGTTTTACTCCAAAATTGCTCATTTTAACTTGGATGACCACATTATAATTTTTGTTGTTAGGGGAATCACGATTGAGATTTCCCTTGCTATTCTTAGGGATTTGTTTGATTTACCTGTAGTGGACTCACCCTTGTATCCATAGTAGGATATGGGAGCTCCAATAAAGACTTCCATGCACAATTTTTTTATTCGATCTCAAGGCCCAAAATGGGATCTCAAGTCCATCGACTTCCTATTAATGTTATGCTCCCTTAGTTCAGACTCTTGCCCAAAATAGTTTTGTCAAATTTTTGACCCATTAGCCGTCAGACCGAGCTTCCCCTCAAGCGTGCTTACTTCATGTATGCATTGGCTATTGGTGTCTCTATAGATTATCCTAGGCATGTTATTGATATTATCCACCATTTACAAATGGATAAGGAACTTAATTTGCCATTTGGGAGCTTAATCACGAAATTGGTAATTAATGTTGTGTTTGGGTGTTGAGCATACATCAAAACTTCTCAACATCCACTACTATTTATTACTTTATTATTACTTTTCACCTATTTTTTACTACTATTATTACTTTTTACTAATATTCAATATTCTATTATTACTTTTCACCTACTTTTTCACTACTATTCACAACATACCTCAACACTTCTCAACATTCAAACCCAACCCACTAAGGTCCATTTTAATGACAATGAGTCTATTTCAGAAGTCACCATGGTTAAGTCTAAAGCTATGTTGTCAAAAAAGGGACCCCACACCACAGAGTTTACTTCTTGTCCTCCAGAGCTATCGGTCCCCACTTCTCAAGTGCTGGAACAAATTAATTTTCTCTACTAAAGATTGATTTAATTGTTGCAAAGTTGGAAACCAACTAGTTCAAGATGGAGCAACAAATTGCTACAGTACGATCAAATTGTGTGCAAGTAAACGACATGATGGTTCAACTCTCATTGGATATGCAACAAGTAATGGAAAGTGTGATGGACTCAAATACTAAGCAGGCAATCATTTGTCAGCTTGATGACAAAAAGGGGGAGTAGCGTGATCGAGAGCAGCAGCAAATTTTTATTATTTTTTTTTATGTTTGATTCAATATTTTTAATTTTAAGGTAGATTGTAATCTAAACAATGTTTTTTTGTTGGTTTTATTTATGTTGGGTTTGTTGAACATGTTTTAATGGGCGACTAGAACATTGTTAAACTTAGATTATTTTTAAACTTATGATGTTGATGAAACTAATCTTAGTCAATGCTCTATGTCAGTATTTTTGTTTCATGATTATTGTCTTGGATTTTTGTAACATGCCTCTAATTACTTAAAGGAAAATACACTAATATTGCTCACTTCAAGAGGAGCACCTCCAGAGAAGATAGGAAGAAGATGATAAGATTAAAAGAAAATAAGATTTTGATTAAGTTTCTACATAATTATCCAAATTTATTTTTCCACTACATATACCCACCTCCTCTTTCTATTTCTTGGGTCAGAGGCCAACTTAACCAAATAATAAAAATAAAGTATCTAACACAATCCTAATAACAATAAATGGGCCATGGCCTGAATCGACAATAATATGCAAATAAAAGAGATGGCTACATGCCAACACTTTACCAGAAGCTAAGCTCAAACTACAAATTTCTTATTACCCAACCTAAGCCCACTATGGGTTTGGTGCATAATTGTTGAAGTAAACCGACGTGTGATAAACCCTCTCCCTTCAAAACACCTTGCCCACAATGAGCGGTTATGCTTCAACCCTTCCTTTTTAGTTGGAACAAATTTCTTGCCATCAGATTCTAAAAGTCCTTTTAGAACTTCTTTGTAAAATTTGTTGTCACAGAGGAAAAGAGGCGCCTTAATGGGCCTGAAAGGCTCATAATCAATTGTGACATTTTTCACCTTGTTCTTTGCCAATTTTAGAATCCCAACATCTATTAGCCCCTTGCCTTCTTGACCTTGGGAGTGCAATCTCAAGTTTTTTAGGAGTTGGAGCAGGGTGAGTCTCATGAGTTGCCACAAAAATGCTAACTTAACAAGCGAGAAATTGCTTCCCAATTTGTATAACTTGATTGCAATTCTAAATTTTTCTAAATGGCATCTTTATTATTGGAAGCTCCCCTGCTTGCTTCCAAGTAACTGATTCTGGTGAAACCTTTTCCAAATTTCTAGAAGAACCCATCCATTTCTAACATCCTAAAAAAAGTTATTGACATGGTTAGCACTTCCAAGACTATTAATCCACAATCGGAAGTATCCTTCCTCCCGGAGTTCGTGCATCATTTGTCATCATCTCAGCAAAAGACATTTTTTTCCTAGCAACAATCGAACCATTCTTGTGCTGGAATATTTGTGTAACAAAGGCAAGATTCAAATTTGGGGAACCCTCAACAACGTCCTTAGGAATGAGGTATTTTTTGCAATCAAATTTCTCTACCTATGAGAGGACCATCTTTGCTCTTTTTGTAGGATTTTTTGTGTCCAAGGCAGCAGGGCCTGAGTGTTTCGGCACAATAAGCAAGTATGCATATGCCTTTCATTCCTTGATGTCAAAAGAGAAGTTCGTGACTTGTTCCTCATAGCCAGCTTTCTTCATATAAAAATTCGTCCATTTTAGTAAAATCTTTTCACTTTACTTCAAATCTTGCAATTTTTTCCAGTACAGTTTCCAATAAAATCCTTAGTTTCTCATTGAAACCAATTTGAGTCACCTAAAAACCACAATCATTGTGGTTTATACCATAGTATGGACTAGCAACCTTTGTATAATATGCATATTCATTCAAGTAATCCATTAATAACCGCCTAAACATATTATTTAAAATGTCTACTTTAAGGGAGTTTGCAGCATGAGGACAATTAAAATCTATCTTAATATATCATATGCCTTGGAGTAGAAAACAATCAAAACATTGTATCAAGCTTGTACCATAATCTTGAACATGATGACTTTCTTAACGAAGCTGGAAATTTGACCATCTCTTAAACCCCCTTAAGTGACAAGTTAGTAGGGATGCAAACTTAGGGTGCAAGTAGATGTAGATTTTGATTAATGACACATAGCATCCAATCCTCAAACGTGGAGGGAGTAACTTTCTCCATAGCAGCAGTTCCATACAATGGCGCAACCTTGTCTATATGACCTTTGAATTCTTTTAATTCCCACAAGTTTCAAAGATTGTCAACAGAGAGCTCCTCTAGTGCCATCTGAATAGACCCCACCAACCTATCTCTCAGCGAATATACCAGCATATTGCATGCAAGCTAGACTGTATAATTAATAGGAATAATTTTGTCTTGATAATGGAATTTTGTCTCACTGGCAGATGAAAGCTTCTCAATTATCCATTTGCAAATGTCGGACTGTTGTGAAAGGCGAATATACCCAACAACACCTTGCATGCACTCATGACCAGCATCCGTAAGATGAATCACTACTTTGAAGAATGAAAACTCCAGAGTCCAATATGTTTCACCTACTAACAATTTCGTGGTCCATCCTAATTCAAGACCCATTTCTGAAGTAGTGAGAAGAGAACCAGACTCGCCATAAGCTAGCTCGTGTAGAATAAAAGGATAGATATCAGATTTGAAAGTTTTCTATTTTCTTTTCTTGAAAGTATACATGGCAGTGTTAATATATAATACTGGTAAAACAGAAGGCCTGATAAATTGCTGCCATTAAGCTATCATCAAGTATTTAAAATTCAAATACTTGATTACAAGAGCTAACTTTAATATTTAAAATTCAAACATTTATCACAAGATCACCATATCCTACTTCCACATTGCAGGGACTTTTTCAATAGGCGTTGAGTCAATAGCTGTTGAGTTTTGCAAGAGTTGGTCTTCAATACACCCCCTCAATCTCAGGGGAAGCTCTCAGACATTGAAATTGAAACACAACAATCTGAACCAAGTAGCTGCTATTGGTTTGGTGAGGAGATCCGCTAGTTGATCTCGGCTAGAGATGAACCGAACTAGGATCTTTTTGTTTGCGACAAGATCACGGACGAAGTGGAAATCTATTTCAATGTACTTTGTCCTTGCGTGGAATATAGGATTGGCACTCAAATAAATTGCCTCGATGTTATCACACCACAACATTGGCGGACTGACCATATGAAGTCCAAGTTCCATCGTGAGGGATTAGCAACCATAGAAGCTCAACAACTGCATTTGCAAGAGTTTTATACTTTGCCTCAATACTACTTTGTGTCACCTTGATTTGGTGTTTGCAGTGCCAAGAAACTAGATTCTGTCTAAGAAAGATGTAATAAGCACCCACAGATCGTCTATCATCATGGTTACCTGCCTAGTCGGGATCCAAAAATGCCTGAAACTGAGGTGAGTTGTGACGTGAAATAAAAAGACCATGCGAAACTGTGTATTTTAAAAACCTCAAAATTCATTTCATTGTCTTCCAATGGGACTCTTTCGGATTATGCATAAATTTGCTTGCCCTATGAACTGAGTAAGCAATATCAGGCCTAGTGAATGATAAATATTGCAATCCTCCAACTATACTCCTATACAAAAATGGATCCTCAAAGTCACCCTCATCATTGGCTGAGAGGTGCGATGTAGTGGATATAGGAGTTATACATGATTTGAAACGATCCATTTTAGACCGCTTCAATAGATCTACTACATATTTGCGCTGTGTTAAGTAAAGACCATTAGTAGAATGTAGGGCTTCAACTCCCAGAAAAAAAATAAAAATAAAAGAGAGAGAGAGAGAGAGAGAGAGAGAGAGAGAGAGAGAGAAGATAAAATCTTCAAATCTTTGACTACGAACTCTTTGTGTAAGGTAGTAATCAGATTATTGACAAGTTGAGCATCCGATCCAATAATTATTATATCATTTACATAGATGAAGAAAAATATAACATGAGATTTAGAACGATAGATGAATAAGGAGGAATCAGCCTTACTGTCAACAAAGCCAAGCTACAGTAGAGCATATGCTAGGCGAGAAAACCACTATTTGGGGGCCTGATGCAGCCATGCAATAAACGCTTAAGTTTACACAGATAATTAGAATACTACTGGTGGTGGAACCCTGGAGGTTAAACCATGTAAATCTCTTCTTGTAGTGAACCATGTAGAAATGTGTTTTGTATATCAATCTGGTGAAGGCACCATCCTTTAGAAACTACAATGGAGAGTACAAGACGTGCAGTTGCAGGTTTGATTACGGGACTATAAGTTTCATGATATTCAATGCCGTGTTATTAATGGTAGCCCTTGGCCACCAGTCACGCTTTGTAGTGCTCGACAGCACCATCTGCACGTTGCTTGATCTTAAAGATCCACTTGTAGCCAACGACATTAGCATGAGGATAAAGAGGAACTAAGTCTCATGTCTGGTTTTTAAGTAAAGCATCAAACTCCAGAATTCATAGCAGTACGCCAATGACTATGCTTTGCTACTTCAGTATAGTAGGAGGATTCGCTACTATCTTTTGTGACTACAACAAGTAGTGCTTTAGGAAGATGATGCACAATACTGCCATCTAGTACCTGCTTAGGTTTCCAAATGTTATTTTTGGATCTATTAGTCATGGCATGTGTATTCTTGCATCTAGGTTGTATTGTATTGAAGGACTCGTGGGTCACTAGCTAATTGGCATTTTGAGGAACATCAAGTGAACTGGATGAAAGAGCCTAATCGTGGGGATGATCCAATACTGATGGTGCCTCACAAACTGTTAAAGGTGGTAGTGCAGTTTGCAAGGTACCGACATATGTCAAAATAGGAGGACAAATAGGAGAGGTGGCTATGATGGAAATTGATAATGCAACTGTATTAGAAGCGTTATTGGACTCAATTGTGGGTGGTTTTTCATACGGAAATGATTGTTCATCAAAGATAACATGACGGGAGACATAGATCTTCCCTATTGCGAGGTTTAGACACTTATAGCCATGATGATTAAGATTGTAACCTATAAAAATGCATGTTTTTTTTTTTTTATTTATCAAAAATCGATTTTGCGTTTATTAAAAGGATATAAGTAAGGCTAGCACACACATCCAAATACTTTAAGAAATTGAAAGTCTGATTTATGTTGATCAACGATTTTATAAGGTGATTTATTTTGTAAGATAGGCGTAGGAAGCCGATTTATCAAATAAATAGCTATAAAAAGGCATCTTCCCAGAATTGTTGGGGTAGACGCAAATGTATAGCATTGATAAACCAACTTCTACAATTTGTTTATGTCTTTGTTCAATTGCACCCATTTGTTGATGAGTATGTGGACAAGCTATGTGATGTTGAATATCAGTGCTCTTGAAATGAGTCGTTAATTTTTGAAACTCACTACCCAAATCGGATTGGAACATTTTGATTTTGCGCTCAAAGAGGCATTCAAAATAAGACTAAAACTGAAGAAAAATATATTCAACATCAAATTTTAATTTGAGTGGAAAAGGCCACAAAAATTTAGTGTAATCATCTAAACAAGAGACATAACAACTTCAACTAGAATTGGAAACTAAATCATCGCTATAAACTAAATCAAGAGGGAACTTTGAGTTGTGATGATGTGATCTAAATGGTAGTGAACAGCTCTTAGCATTTTGGCAATTCAAGCACACTAGATGTCCTTTATTGGCAACAAGAAAAGTGAAAGCAGACATAGCTCCTTTGACGATAGGAGGAGAGGCATGACCGAGATGTTGATGCCACAACTGGTAGAAAGCACAAAATGCAAAAAATAGCGAGGATGAAGAAGGCCACAGAGCAAGAGAATGAATACAATCTGTCTCTAAACACCCCGCGATGAAGGAGTCTCCCTAACTAATCCTTAACAACAACAAAATCATGGTGAAACTCAAAAGAAATGTTATTATCCTTACAAACTTGATTTAAGATGAACGGTTTAGCAGAATTAGAAACAGAAGTAGAACAAATTTTGAAAATTTGCAAACCTGCACCATTGCCTACATGAATTTGATAAGCACCATCATACTCTTCACTCCACAGATTAAGGTTGGATATATCGTTAGTGAGGTGATGGGTGGCGCCAGTGTCAAGGTGCCAATTAGGTTCAGATGGTGAAGAGCTCGAAGCAACCAATTCTAATGGATTGTGCTAATCAAAATTTGCAGCATAGGTTATTTCATACCTATGGAAGCATTCTTCATTGTGTGGCCTAGCTTACCACAAACTTTATAGATAATAGCATCACGAATAAACTAATCGTGACCAAAAGAATTAAACTGCTGAGAACCCTTCATGGAAACCGCGCTCCCTACCTCTATATCCACCACGACCATGAAAAGAATTTTGTTGAGGCTGTCAGGTAGCAACATTGATGAATGCCTGTGGTAATGGCTAATTATTATGAGACAGGCATGACTCTGTAGTGAGAAAAAGAGAGTACACCTTCTCTAAAGTAACATGATCCTTGCGAGTAGAAATAGTAGTGACAAAGGGGTCGTAGTCATGATTGAGACCAGTAAGAAGGTATGTGAGTATCTCATCACATGTAAGGGATTGGCCAACAATGGCCAGTTCATCAGTGTAACGTTTAATCTGCATAAAATAAAACAAAAAGGGTACCTTTGCGAGCATTAGCAATATCAATACGCAACCGAATAACACGAGCTCGTTATTGAGACGAGAATGACGTTTCTAGTGCTTGCCAAACACTAGCTAAAGTTGTGTGAGAAACAACTTAAACCAAGATGGTCTCAATAATTGTAGAGAAAAGAACAACAAGAACAATAGCATCTTGCCTTAGCCAATTTTCATAGAGAGGGTTAGAGATAGTAGAAACAACATTAGATTCAAGATTGAGAACTTTAATCTCCTTAGAAGGGGTTTTGGTGGTGCCGTCAATGTAGCTGAAGAGACCTTGGCCACGGAAGAAATGGAGGAGCTGAGCTTTCTAGACATAATTGTCACAAGAAAGCTTTGTAACATTGATGGTTGGTGGGGTAATAGGGGACAGAACAGCAGCGAAAGAGGTGTCTAACATAGTTGATGAATGAGAGGACATGAAAGGCCATAGGTCAAATGGCTCAAGTTGATACCATGTAGAATAAAAGGATAGATATCAGATTTGAAAGTTTTTCTATTTGAACCCTCCACCTCTAGCATTGAGTTCCAATTGGCGTTTAGGAATTTCATCAAACAACTACGGCATCATACCTTCTATCTTTGCCTGATCAAAAATACCACACAAGTAACTAAATCAAGATCCCTCCATTGTCAATGGTTGCTTGGTTATTGTTCAAACAAAAATCCCACACTTCAATACTCAAAAATCATTGTTTGACCAATGGAAATTTTATACACCTTACTACCCTATACTCATACATCAAAACGACAAGACACAAGCCGTAGAAATAAACTAGAGGATAACAAGGTTGAAAGCAAAGGCACCTAGGTTCACATAAATCGAGACAAGAAAGGTGGAGCCACCGCCACCGAGTTTCAGCTGAGCCTAAAGAGAGAGAGAGCCACGCAAGGTTGTAGTTGCCGAGCCAATCATCAAGGACAGGGATGTGGGGTTGTGGTTGGCGAGCCGATGGGTACTACTGCTTACAGGTCCTCCTGGAGCAACAAACTCATAGTGCTTAGGGGCTGTTTCTAATTGGATAGACAAAGGCAAAAAAAAGAAGAAATGTGAGGGTGAGAAGTGAAGTCCACCAAGGACAAACTTGCAAATCTAGGAATATGAGCTTGAATTTTGAGGCTGGAGTAGCAGTGGTGCTATGTTCCTGCTATGAGAAACCCTCAAAACCGCACCTCATCTCATTTTTCTCTTTCGCCTTTCTTGTGCTCTATCTCTCTTTCTTCTGGATCTACCCTTGGTTTTGGAAATGCTAGTTTTGAGACTGGGTTTGGAAATGTCGAGGTGAACTTTGATAGTTTCACCATCAGAAATCTAGATTTGAGAGAGCCAAGCTTGGTCAATGGACCAGGAATCTGCCTCTATTCATTCTTCTTACTATGTCTCACAAAACTCATGCTTCATATAGCTTAAGTTTTCATGGAAATTGTTCTAGCAGTTCCTTAATTTCTACAAGATAACTTCGTAGCATTGCTGATTTTGTTCAACCATCTCCTTGATTTTGAGTAAGGATGCAAGAATTTCTTCCATATATTTTGATAGCATAGAGATTGATGTCTCTCTGATACCAACTTATAACATACCTCTAATTACTTAAAAGAAAATATACCAAAATCGCTCACTTCAAGGGGAGCACCTCTAAAGAAGATGGGAAGAAGATGATGAGATTGTGAGAAAATAGGATTAAATTTCTTCATAACTATCCAGATAAATTTTTCCACTACATATACCCACCTCCTCTATCTATTTCCTAGGCCAATGACCAACTTAACCAGACAATAAAAATAAAGTATCTAATACAATCCTAATAACAATAAATAGGCTATGGCCCGAATCAACAATAATATGCAAATAACAGAGATGGCCACATGTCAACACTTAACCCATATGCTGAGCCCAAACTACTAATTTCTTATTACCCAAGCTAAGCCCACTATGGGCTTGGTCCATAACTGTTGAAGTAAATTGACGTGTGACAATTTTCTACTTAGTTTCTTAGTTTGTTAGTTGTGTTTTGACATATTTATATTACATTCATCAAAAATTGATTTTGTCACCAATCCGAAAAATTGAGAGATTGAAGATGTAAGAGTTTGGCTAGGATTAGGTGACTAAAATGATATACTTCATATTTTGTTGAGCTCTGTATTTTGGATTAATATAAAAAAACTTTGAGTTTATCTAAAATTATTTTGATTTTATCTAGAGATTGTTAGAAAGTGTTTTAGTTAAATCAAAAGTATAGAAGTTGAGTTTCAAGAGTTTTGATCTTATTCAACAACTAGTTTGAATGGGAAAGTACTACTGCTAAGAAGATAAAGTGCCAAGTATCAGCATAATCCATTATAACAAAGTCATTCTGTCAGCAGAATTCCACTATCTTACAATGCCTAGCTTTCGTTGCTTAGTTAGCCATTGGGATAATCCTAATATGTCCATCGTCACATACACACCAATCTGTTGATGGCATTTGAATATGGATTTTGAAGATTGGCCTTAGAAGGCAATTTTAAGTAGAATTTTCTGAAGAGTTCTTCTACAGCCACATACGGCTTGTCCCGATTTTCATTCCCGCCTAATGTGTCATTACACATAATTAAAAAGTTAAAAAGTAAGAATTGCATTGGAGGTGGGGCCCTAACCAAACAAAACTCAAAGAAGACAAAAAAAAAAAAAGGTAGAAAACGTTCAGAGTCTTCAGACCATTCGCCTTCTTCAAAAGAGGTGGCTTTTGCTTCACCTCGATGCTTTGTGACAGTCTAGCACCGACCTACAACATTTCCGACGTCATCTTCTGGCACATAGATCCATTTTTGGCATTTACTATAAAAAATCTGAGACTCTTATTTACGTGGGTATATTTTCCATTAACATTCCATATTTTCCTCTTAAGATTTTTTATCTATAAATTGTGTGATTTTTATTTTGATATGTTCGATCTACAAAATGTTAGGGTTTTTTAGGTTCTTTTGATACAAACATATCTGACTCCAACGGATACAGAAGCAATCTAGAATACGAATATACCACACAAATGAAGAAATAGCACAATCAAGGGCAGGAATTCAGAAGATCCAAAAAAGGACCTATTTTTTAGTGTTTTAAATTATAGACATGCGACATTATTATTGGCTTGCAATATATGAGCTAAACATCGAACATGCACAAATCAAGAAAAGAAATCAAATTCAGGCGAACACAGGCGAAAACTGCTCCAAGTAACGATGTGGAAGAGATGAAGGAAGACAGTGTCTTTGGCCATGATGTTATTTGGGAGACAAAGAAGAAGGTGGGAGACTGATTTTGGAAGACGGTTTTGTTTAAAAAAATTTTAAAGTGGCTGTCACGTGGGCATGCCACATCAGGCATGAGACTGAGTCAGGATAATCTTGATGTGGGAATAGCATTTCTCTTTTATGAATTCATAGAGAAGTAAAGGAAATAATATATGAACAAGGTTTTTTTTCATGTAATTTATATGACTACCATGTCATGTATTATTTTCTATATTTAATTTCTATGCTGATGTGATATATTAATTGTATATTTTGTTTTAAAACTAACCATACGACATGCGTTTTTTTCTATTGGTTACAACTTTTTGTTATTAAACTAATAAAACTTCGACAGAGTGACTTTTTTTAAATAGGACACCTTAATCCAATCATGATTTAGAACTGCTCAAATCATAGGTAACCGATACATGAACAATAATATATCTATTTTTAATTATAAAGAAAAGGACATCCGTTAGATTCAGCCCGTTTGTGGCCGGCGGGCCGCATCATTGATGCCACACACAGCTGCCAGCATCTAACCCACTTAAGGCCATTTTGGATGAGACAAAGCCTTGTGCACGTTCCCCACCTTTTCGTTATAATTTATTTCAGTAGGAATGCTAAATATAAGTTTAAAACTAATTTTTTATAATAGAAATGATAGAGTCATTAAAAAGGGTATACACTTACTTTGTATGAATTTTTTTAAAATTTCTTTTTATCTAATAATTAAGGAATTATATTTTAATAATTTTATAATTTTTAAAAAAATATATTTAAATGGATTTAAAAAATGTTTGAAAACTTTCAAGAAACAAAAGTTTACACTATTTGGTAGAAAAAATGTGTAGAATTTTCGGTAGCCCTCGCATCACTTTTTTATATTAAGAAAAGTAGTTTTTTTATTTTTTATTTTTTTTATTATGTTGTTTTTATGATAAAACTTATTTTTTTACAAAATGACTACGTTGAATTTGTATATTCAAAATTTATACAAATCATTGCTATTTATTTTGATTAGTATGCATTTTAATAACTTTTTATTTACATGTTTTTTGGATTTATTGATGTTGGTGTTGTAATTCTCAAGTTACCTTGACTTGTAACTAATACGTTATTTCTCCCTAGCATCTAATACAACTGGGATGTTTAGGAAATAAAATGAGATGATAAATTCATTAATAATAGTAAAATGATTTATAAACTGTAATGAAATAGTTTGAGTTATAATTTTTTTAAAATTTTAAAAAATAAGAGAAAAAAATTAAATAAAATTATTATAAAGTTAAAAGATTATTAGAATATAATTTTTTAATATTATTTTTGTTTTAGTATTTCAAAAAGTTAAATTATTTTTTATGTTTTGTTTGAAAATTTGAAAAAGTTGTAATGTTTTTTTTATGGAAAATTATATACACTATACTACCATCTTATTTGCATTCCATTAAGTTAGATATGACATATTTATCATTATCGAAAGATCATTTACTACATATTTTTTTATTATTAAATAGTGATAAATACGTCACATCATATATAATAGAATGTAAGTGTGATAATGGTGTCTTATATAACATTGCTCTCTTTTGATATATGTTTCGTATTTACTTTTTTTTTTTAAATAATTATACAATATTTATATTATAAATACCGTTACTCAAAATTATAATTGATTTGTAATATTCTAATATAGCATGATAATCTGGAAGCGGACGAAGAATCGGTTGACCAGGTCTTCAAACCACCATACTATTAAAACCAAGAGAATTCAAATGCACGTTTGTCAAAAAGTCTTTGAGAATATTTTACTCTTTTTGTTTTTTTGAACAAAGAATATTTTACTCTTAAATAATCTCATTTCAACGGAATATTTTCCGGTTACATTCCCAATGTATAACAGTACAAAATATAGACTTTTACGTAACAGAATTGTCAAAGAACAACCATTTAGCTTTTGACAATATTGTAGCCTAGTCATAGTAATTTGTTACAAGTAAGAAGATTCGGCAGCCATGTTCTCCAATACTCCAGAGCAATCCTTAGGTGTGCTAATAATTCTGATGCCTTAACACATATAAATATGTATATATTATATATAATAACAAGTGAACATACCTGTCTAGCCAAATAGTTTGAATTCTCATCTTTTCTGATTTAATTAAAGAGATTCAACATTGTTTTTTTATGTACCACGTTGATCAGCATGTCGATGTAGATTAATTTAGACGATTAACATCACTTACGAATTAGATAATTCAATTCATAAAAGATAAATATAATATAAAAGATTTACATCTCATACATAAAAAGAGCTTTGCATAAAAGAATTTAGATTTAGATTTGAAACAAGATTTTAATTTGAAACCATCATTTCAAATGGAGGTCTGGAGTTCAAAACCTCTATTCTTCATATGTATTAAAAAAAATTCTAAATTTTAAAAATCTTAATTAAAAGCCTGTTTGGCTTTATTATAAACAAAAATATAGTTGTAAGCGATTATGTGCACTAATACGCGTACCCATCAATGATTTCTGTGTTCTTAAATTATTCTCTTCCTTTTTCTCTCTAGAAAAAGAAAGGTGAAGTTGTTAGTGTGTGAAAGACACGTGAGGTTAGTTTCAACAGAAAAGATTCTTTTGGCGGTGGGTAGCGGCAGAGACTGGAAAGGAGGGAAGGAGGGAAGAGGTAGTTACGGTGGAGTACGGTGGAGGAGATGAACTTACTAGAAGAAAAATGGAAGAGCTTCCGATTATCGGAAGGGGAGGCAGAAAATCTAGTGTTTGAGAATGATGAGATGAATGATTTACTCTATAAGGAGGATCGAAGTCTGGTAGGAAAGATCTGTTTGATGAAAACTATTAGTAAGGAAGTGCTAGGATCAACAATGGCTAAAGTTTGGAGGGTGAGCAAGGCTGCGGTATTCACTGAGGTGAGTGATAATGTGTTTGTTATCACTTTCAACACACACGCAGATAAGCTTAGGGTGTGGGGGGGTAGACCATGGTTGTTTGATGGTCACTTACTTGCACTGAAGGTGTTTGATAGATTTACACCGCCACAGAAAATGATATTCGAGAGGGAAAGCTTTGGGTGAGAATGCATAACCTTCCACTAGCCTATATGACAAAAGTAAGGGGAGAACAAATTGGTGGTTCTGTGGGTAGAGTGGAGGCAGTGGAAACTCAGGAGGATGGAAGTGGGTGGGGCAATTTTCTTAGAGTTCAAATAAATTTAGATTTCACTAAGCCTTTGGCGAGAGGCAGAACAGTTATGGTGAAAGGGGAGGGGGTGTGGATTCCATTCAGCTATGATAAGTTGCCACGTTTATGTTTTTCATGTGGTTGCATAGTTCATGGAGAGAAAGTGTGTATTAATAAGGAGGGGGAAGAGCAGTTTGGAACATGGTTAAGAGCTAGTCAAGGTTTTCGGGGGAGGTTTTATAAGGGCAATCAAACAGTAGATGAGAGGAAAAATAATAGTAAAATGGATGAGGAGAGAGGGGGTGGTAGAGAGAGGGGTCTTGCAGGATATAAAAAAGAAAGAGTGGTTATGATAGGGGAGGGTGTTAGTGGTAGAAGGGAGGAGGAGGGGTTTTTGTCAGAAATTGGAAAGGAAAGAGAAGAGGGAAGGGAAGGCAGTGCTATAAAAATGAGGCAGGAATTTGGTACCAGTTCTGTCATAGGGGAAGAGAGTGGTGTAGGGGATGTAGGAGAGGGGGAGATTTTGATGGGGAAAGGAAATGAACAAAAAATTGGACAATGAGAGACTGAGATTTGTGAAGAAGGAAGGGATTCAGAGGTGGAGATAGTAAAAGAGATTTCCTTACAGGCTGAGAGTGACATTTCTGAAGGGAAGGTAAAAAAAAGAGGTGAGTGGAAGAGAAGGGCTCGAGCAAAAGGGAGGAAGGTTGAGGTAGAAGTGGAAAAAGAGGAAAATAACAAAAGGAAGGGAGGGGAGTTAGGAGAAAGGGTGCTGAATAAGAAGGTAAAAAGTAAGAAGGAAGGGACAACTGGATTAGTGGAGATTGTTGAATTGGTGGAGGCTGTTATTCAGCCCCACCAATCATTATGAAACTCTTAAGCTTGAACTGCCGAGGATTGGGGAGTCCTTGGGCAGTTCAAGACCTTTGCAATTTAGTAGAGGTGAATAAACCCAACATAATTTTCATTATGGAAACTAAAAGTAGTAGTGTTAATTTTGATTGGTTGAGAAGGAGATTGAAACTTGCTAGCTATTTTCTAGTGCAGTCAGTTGGCAGAAGTGGGGGTCTATTGTTGCTTTGGGATGATTTGGTTAAGGTGGAGATTGTGAATTACTCTCAAAGGCATATTAATGCATGGGTGGTTGATGAGGGTGAAAATTTAAAATGGTTGCTCACGGGGTTTTATGGGCATCCTGAGGTAAGGAAAAGAAAAGAGTCTTGGGAGCTTTTAAAATCACTAAAACCAGAAAGTAAGTTTGGCTGGTGTTCTGTTGGGCACTTTAATGAAATTCTCAGGGAGGATGAAAAGTTTGGGGGCAATCCAAGGGCTGAAAGGTAGATGGCTATGTTCAGGGAAGTGTTAGAGGAGGGTTGCCTTCATGATCTAGGATGGAAGGGAGATAAATTTACGTGGAGCAACATGCATGTTGATGACTCTTTTACTAAGGAAAGATTAGATAGAGCTATTGCTAATCCTAGTTTGATAGGGGTTTATAATGAAGTATGGGTTGAGGTGCTTACAGCAAGAACCTCGGATCATAAACCCATAGTTGTTCATGCTTTGAAGGGAAAGGAAAGGAATTGGGCAAGGAATAAAGGTTTCAAGTATGAAGCTTGCTGGGGCCTAGAGGAAGAATGTGCAGGTGTGTTGAGGGATGTGTGGGGAATGGAGGTGGCAAGCAGGGACTCTCTTAATAAGGTGGATGTTTTGTTGTTAAGAAGTAAGGAGGCTTTTCAAAAATGGAATAGGCAGAAGAATGGAGGGGATATGAAGGCCTTGAAGGAAAAAACAGAAAGTTTAAAAAAGTTACAAGAAGCTGAAAGTAAAAATAATGTTGAGGAAATAAGGGGGTTTAAAAAGGAGCTACAAATGCTGTTGGAGAAAGAGGAGGTGAGATGGAGGCAGAGAACAAAATGTAATTGGTACAAGCTAGAGGATAGAAACACTAAATATTTTCATGCTTGTGCCAATCAAAGGAAAAAGAGAAACTATATAACTCAGGTGGTTAATGATCAAAACAGAAGGATTCAAGGGAGTAAGGAGATCGAAAGGACATTCAGCAACTATTTTGAGAACTTGTTTACATCTACCAATCCTACAAGTGAAGACATGGATGAGTGTTTGAGATGTATTGATCCTAAAGTAACAAGTGAGATGAATCAGAAATTGTCTAAGCCTTTTCACTAGGGTGGAAGTGGAAGAGGCTCTTAATCAAATGGCACCTCTAAAGTCACCTGGACCAGATGGCTTTGGAGCATATTTTTATCAACACCACTGGAGCACAGTAGCAGATGAAGTGTGTGAAGTTGTCCTCACAGCTCTGAATGGTAATTCATGGAATCCTTCTCTAAGCTACACTTTTATAGCTTTGATTCCTAAGATAAAAGAGCCTTTGTTGGTGAGTGATTATAGGCCAATAAGCCTTTGTAATGTGCTATACAAGTTGATTTCAAAAACCATTTCAAATAGGTTTAAGAAAATATTATCTGTGATCATTGCTCCTACTCAGAGTGCTTTCATACCTGGGAGGATGATGTCAGATAATATCTTGGTGGCATATGAACTGTTACACTCTATGAAAAATAGGAGGAAAGGGAAGGTGGGGAATATGGCCATAAAACTGGATATGTCTAAGGCTTATGATAGAATAGAATGGGCTTATGTAGAAGCTATGTTGAGGAAGTTGGGTTTCTATGAGAGATGGGTTTATCTGATTATGAAATGTATTTCATCAGTATCTTTTTCTATGTTGATTAATGGGAAACCTAAAGAGAAGTTCTATCCTTCAAGAGGCTTGAGACTGGGAGATCCTTTGTCTCCCTACCTGTTCATTCTGTGTGCTGAGGGACTAAGTGGTTTGCTGAATGAAGCTGAAAGAAAGAAAGAAACAAAGGGGGTTCAAGTGGCTCGAGGGGGTGTAAGCATAAATCATCTATTATTTGCAGATGATTGTATCTTATTTGGGAGAACTAGTCTGGAGGAATGGAATAGTTTGCAAAGGGTGTTGGGAAAATATGAGAAAGCCTCAGGACAATTCTTGAATAAGGAGAAAACTTCTATTTTTTTTAGTAGCAATACACAAGCTACAGAAAAGAAAAGAATTAAGGAGGCTGGTGGGGCTGTGGTCTGTGGAAAGTATGGGAAATATTTAGGACTTCCAGCTTTTGTTGGAAGGTCTAAATATAACACTTTCAGGATTTTGAAGGAAAGGATATGGCAGAAAATCTCTAGTTGGAAAAATAATTTTTTGTCTCAAGCTGGAAGAGAAGTGTTGATCAAAGCTGTTTTACAGGCCATTCCAACTTATACAATGAGTGTATTCAAACTCCCTTTGAATCTATGTGATGAGATTACTACAATGTTTTCTAAGTTTTGGTGAGGGAGGCAGAACAAAGAGGGAAGCTACCATTGGAGAAAATGGGATAAGATGGGTGGGCAAAAAGGGATGGGAGGTATGGGTTTTAGAGATTTGAGTAACTTTAACCTGGCTTTGTTAGCAAAACAAGGGTGAAGGTTTATTCAAAATCCACACTTTCTTGCTGCTGTAGTGTTTAAAGAAAAATACTTTAAGGATGCTGATTTTTTTAACTCTAAACTAAGGGTGGGGCCTTCTTTGATTTGGAGGAGTATAAAAGAGGCTAGTGGTTTATTGAAGGAGAGACTTAGATGGAGGGTGGGAAATGGAAAAAAGATTCAGATATGGAGAGATAAATGGATGCCAAAACCTTCCTCTTTCTTAGTGCAATCTCCTATTTCGGTACTAAGGGAAGAAACTAAGGTGGAAGAACTGATTTGTGATCAGCAAGGATGTTGGAAAGCAGACTTGGTCATGAAGATATTTGAAAAAGAAGAGGCTGAGATGATCTTGAGCATGCCACTAAGTAGAAGCAACCTTGAAGACAGAATGTTTTAGGGCCCATCTACAAAAGGAGTGTTTACTGTCAAGAGTGCTTATTACCTTCAATTGGATAGACTGAAAATATACAAGGGAGGAGGCTCGAAGGATGGGGATATGGATGAAAGATGGAGGAATATTTGGAGTCTGAATGTACCAAACTCAGTGAAGGTTTTTTTATGGAGGGCAGGAAATGAGTTATTGGCTACAAAATATAATCTGTTCAAGAGAAAGATTGTTAAAGACTCCAATTGTCCAATATGTAGCACTGAAACTGAGACAGTTATGCATGCTCTATGGGAATGTGCAGCTGCAAATGATGTGTGGGGAAACAGAGCAAAGTACAGAAATGTAAAAGAAAAGGTGAAGGCTTTATGAAACTATGGGAAGGTCTGATGGAACAATTTTCTCAAGAACAATTGGAAGGGATAGCAGTGCAGTTAAGGAGGGTGTGGATGAGACGAAATGAATTTGTTTTTGAGAAAAGGTCATCATGTCCAAGGAAGTTAATTGCTGGAGCTAAGGAGAGCTTAGAGGACTTTAGGCAATCTCGACAAGTGCAGAGCCCAGTGATAGAGGGGAGTAAAGGGATCAGAATAAGAATATCAAAATGGGTGAAACCAAAAGCAGGTTTTTGAAAATTAATTGGGATGCTTCCTTAGATGTTAAACAAGGGGTGATGGGAATGGGAATAATCATAAGAAAT
The DNA here is from genome assembly GCF_018687715.1 of Carya illinoinensis. Taxonomy (NCBI): domain Eukaryota; kingdom Viridiplantae; phylum Streptophyta; class Magnoliopsida; order Fagales; family Juglandaceae; genus Carya; species Carya illinoinensis. The sequence continues at coordinate 39,442,135 of NC_056760.1, forward strand.
AATCAAGGTGAGGCTATGGTGGCAGCGTGTGACAATAGAAAATGGGTCCAGAAACCAGATATAGCATAATGTTGTGCTTTATGGAAGGCTATGGAGATTTGCAGAGATCTGAATCTGTAGCAGGTGATTTTTGAAGGGGATGCCAAAACTGTTATTACAGCAGTAGATAGTGATGAAGATGTAATGAGTTCTTTTGGTCCTTTGATTGTTGATATAAGAAAGGTTTTTAAAAATAGAAGTGATTGGCATATACAATTTGCATATAGGGATAGTAATATAGTAGCTCATTCATTAGCAAAGACTGCTTTACAGATGGGGGGTGAAAGAATATGGGTGGAAGAAGTCCCAGACTTCATTGTACATTGTTTGGGTCAAGATATTGCTTGTACTGAAAGAGGTTGAGTTCAATGATAAACAGAGGTTTGTTTCAAAAAAATAAAAATACGCGTGCCCATCCAATATGATTAGTCAGAAAGTCAAACTTTAATAAAAATAGTGTTAATTTAAATTTTGAATATGAAGTCAACACTATTATTAATACGTAAATTCACTTGTACATGACAAAACTCTGCATAAAAATGTTTGCCCTTTTTTTAATTATTATTATTATCATTTTCATCATCATCATCATCTATGCTTGCACAAGGAGGGGCTTCTATCCATGGTTTGGGATTCCTGATCCATGTGAGGCAGATTCAGATCTGGTTTAGATTGGAAGATAATCTTATCTTCTCTCAACTCATCTAATTTCATCTTATTATTATAATTTTTTTAAATTTATACACAAAATATAATAAATAATTTAATATTTTTAAATTTTAAAATAATAATAATAATAATATTTTATTTAACTTTTATTTTTAATCAAAAACAATCTTATCTTACGGATTTTTTAATCGAAACCAAGCTATTTTTCCAGGCTGATATAAGTCGCGGGGCCGGGAAGTAGCTGAAACTGGCCGGCTTCCATTTTTCTTCTATACTCCGTCATAAGAGAATGAGGAAACGGTGGTAAAAATAAAAAATAAAAAAAATGGTGAATTTCAACGCATGTTATAGAATTCGCCACACCCTATGGATAGTATATATTTATTAATGTGATGTGAGACGACTTTGAAAAAATAAATAAATAAATAAATAAAGGTGTCGGGACCCAAATTCGGGTGCCAAAGCATTATAAATGGACTTGAACTCATGACCACCTCTCAACTCCATCGCATTTACCTCTTGACTACTTCAAAGCTAGAGGCTCAGAAGAATAGCAGAAGCAAAAAAATGGCACAGGCAGAGCCCAGTTTCAGAGACCAGAGATGGTGTCTCAAGGGCAAGACCGCCCTTGTCACTGGTGGAACCAAAGGCATTGGGTGAGCTTCTCCATTCATCTCTCTCTCTCTCTCTCTCTTCTCTGAGATTTTTGTATTTTTCAGTATTCTGCAATCGAATTATATATGTTGATTGAATCTGGAGATGGAATTACTCAGATATGTCATAGTAGAAGAGCTGGCTAGACTTGGGGCGGCAGTGCATACTTGTTCCCGTAACCAAACAGAGCTCAATGAAAGAGTAAAAGAATGGAAACTTAAAGGGTTCAAAGTAACAAGTTCAGTTTGTGACCTCACCTCCAGATCCCAGAGGGAGAAGCTCATCGAGACTGTATCCTCTGTTTTTGGTGGCAAGCTCGACATCTTGGTAAATTTTCCTCCTTTTCTTTTCTCTCGATTTTCTTTATATTTTTTTCCATCTTCTCTTATTTGCTTTTCTGTCTTTTCTTTATTTTTTATTTTTATTTTATTCTTTTATTTTTTTGGGTCTGCATAATTCATTAATTGTTTTCTGAGGAGGCAAACACTGTCTTTACCCTGCATCTTAGCTTCTGCACTTGAACCCTTCCTCCAATAACTAGCAAATAGATAATTCCGGATTAGATTCCAAGATTGCAGACATGCTCAGGACAACCTATGGATGAGATTTTATAAAAAAATTTCTTGATTTTCTTATCCTTTAATTTTTTTTTCTATAACAAATATGTGGTGTATGTATGATAAGTAGAACAACATCAATAGTCTAACAAGAATCAAATAAAAATAATAAAAATAATTTTAAAATATATAAAATGTGTGGTATAGGATAAGTAGCATCATTCAATTTTTCAACTAATTATCATAATAATATAATTACCTCATTAAAAATGTTAAAATTTTATTTATCATTTTTTCAACTATTATCTTTTTCATCATGGAATGACTGATACGGTATTAAGTGATTGATAGGCAAAGAAAAGATAACAAATATATTTTTTGAAAAAAAAAATTGAATTTTCTTGTAAAAATGGGTTTAATAACAGGTTTTAAACCTAGGTAGCCTTGTTTAGCTTGTTATGATTTGTGTTCCCACTCATCCTTTAATTTAAATTTGCTGCATGCATGCATGCGTTAGGTAAACAATGCTGGAACATGGGTGCTCAAAGACGCTCTACAGTATACTTTAGAAGATTACTCGGCTGTAATGGGTACCAATGTTGAGCCTCCCTACCATCTTTGCCAACTTTCACACCCACTTCTGAAAGCATCAGGAGCTGCAAGTATTGTGTTCGTATCCTCCGTCGCTGGTGTCACAGCTCTACCTAACCTTTCAGGCTATGCAGCATCCAAAGGCACGTTATTTGCTTAATTTGCTTGATATATATTGAGGATCGAAGAAGATAAAAAGAAAAGAAAGATGAGAAAACATGTCTTGTTCTTGTTCTAATTGTTCTTGATTTTATTATATATCCTTGCTAATTTTCAGGAGCAATCAACCAATTAACAAAGAACTTGGCTTGTGAATGGGCAAAGGACCATATTCGCTCGAACGCTGTTGCACCGTGGGCTGTCAGGACCCAGGATATAACCCCTGTAATCAATCTCTCCCATCCATTCCCTATCTCAATTTGAATTTCATTGTGTTTATCTTTTTTATTTAAAGTTGTTTAAATTAAAACATGAACTTGAGGTGATCCTTTTTCAGCATAAAAATCATACCAATTAGCATAAATGTCGGAGTACTAATGTGTTAAATGATCCCATTTTGCATCAGGAGTCTATTCGTTCTGGTGGATATGACAGCCTAATTGCTCGAACTCCTCTTCTTCGTATGGGAGAGCCAAATGAGGTTTCATCGGTGGTGGCATTCCTTTGCCTACCTGCTGCTTCATACGTCACCGGCCAAGTAATTTGTGTCGATGGAGGATTCACCGTGTCTGGTTTCTAGCGAATTCAATGTATGCAGGCATCCTCAGCTTGCAGCCAGCTTTTACTTGCTTTGTTAAAGTAATAATAAGTTGCTCGTAGTAGTCTATACTGGGCAAACAAGCAATAATTATTGGTTATTTTTCTGTTGTTGTAATTAATAAGGCTTATAAGTCTTATGTTGAATGTCATATACGGCTTTCAGTTCACTTAAAGTACTGTGTATTTGGAAAAAGCCAATGCTATTTATATATATATATATATATATACTTTCTCCTCTGTCATATTCACTCTCATGATGTAATACTATCCTCTAGCCTTTAGAACACTCACAATCGATTTTTCATTCTATCCTTTATGTATGCATCACCAAAATATAATTTTTTATTTTATTTTATATACTGACTTTTATAACATACCATATATCAATTTATCTATTTTTTAATATTATTTAAATATTATACATTTTTAATCTTTATTATTTACAAGTAATAGAGAAATGATTTAATCTTTACACAATATGAGAGGAGAATTAGAAAATACACACATATGAGAGAAAAATGACTAAAAATTATTTACAACTATGAACATCTACCGCTAGGTGTAGCAGTAATACTGTAGCCAATTATAAATTATGAATGAAGGAGAACATCCATTGAATGCCCCTTTTAGACTTTAGTTCTTCAAATTATATAAAAACAATGGTTTTATATAATCTGTTGAGAGTCTCTTAAATGAGTTCTCGTTAAAAAATAAATAAATAAATAGAAAGAACAAGTAATGATAGGTCGTTTTACATCATCATAATAGGAAGAGAATATAATTTTAACATTTTCTTCAGAAAAATGATGATCTTGTCAATTGATGATGATGATATATATATATGGAAAACGATATTCGCAGGAGACTTCGCGCAGGGATCACGCAGGAGACATCTACGTGGAAAATAAAACGGTACATTTCGCACGTAGGTTTCCATCCTCCATCTCTCTCCTCCATTCAAATCTCCGTCTCCTCTATCTCCCTCCTTCATCTCCATTCTCTAGTTATTCCCAGATCCGATATGGGTTTATGAAATCTGACCTTTACACATCTCCCTCCTCCATTCTCACTGTTATCCTCCATCTCCGAAGTGCAGCCAAGACCCAAGATGGGTTTATGAATCCAAAAACTCTAACACAGAGGCACATTAGTGAGTAAGCTCCATTGAGCCGCGTAAGGAAATTTTTAGAAAGAGAAAGTACATGAAAAGATCGATAAATCCAAAACGTCATTACTAGTTTCTCTTTTATTGAATAATCTATCCTCTGTATGTTGTATTCTATTCATCCACAAAATAAGCTCATTGCTATACATCTTTCTTTGTGTGAGTTTTTCTTCCCCTCATTTAAGCACCTAGACTAAATTTATTAGAAGAGAAAAGATGCATGACCATAATTCAATAAACATAATTTAGTAGTCATTGGCTACCAGGATATACTTTTTTTTTTTAGAAGTGGCTGCCAGGATATGCATCTGCTATATAAATAAATTCCATGGGACCAAACCATGGATGTTTTATTAAAAACTTTTTCACCTACTCATCAAGGAAAAAAGGAAGGCAGTGATAGAGAAAACCTTTGCTTAAACAAGAAATGACCGGAATGAGGCACCTAAAAGCAAGATAAAACCAGTTATGTCCAAAATAGACATCATCTACCCGCGTCCTAAAATCAAGCTTTGGACTTCAGCTAATTAACATTCACCTAAAATGTTGTTTATCACCTTGTCTTTTTAATTATAAAAAAATGTGGTTTATCACCTTAACCTGCTTGTAAAATTTTAAGCTCCAATTATAACCTTTATATATATATATATATATATATATATAGAGAGAGAGAGAGAGAGAGAGAGCTCTGTTTCATTGTATTCCCATGATGTACATGGGCTATGTATAGTTTGCTTGAACCCAACCACTATCACTGCTTTTGCTCACTACAGATATTCCCATCATCGTCAAAATCACCGATCCTTTTCACCTTTATTGAACTCTCTGGGCTTAACAGGGTACTTCCCAGAGAAGTAATAACAACTTCATGAAAGCAAAATTTGGGGGAAATGAACCCACTTACCACAGATGATGCCGACGACTGGTGGAAGAGGTGAAGTGTTCAAAGCTGCCAAAGATAATGCCAATGCAGACAACTGGTGGAGGTAGATCCAAAAAATCCGATGGCGGTGGGGTAGGTGGCGGAGGAGTGCAACGCAGCCCAGCCAATGAACGGGTAGTGGAGAAAAAACAAACTTGAATGGGTTTCGAAAAGGGGTTGCAAAAATCAGTATTTTGGAGATAAAAGGGAGTGAAGGAGACGAATGTGAATGGAAAGGAAATGAAGTTTTTCTACAGGTAGGAAACTATGAACAAGTTTGTGAGTTTGCCTTCCCAGTTCAGTTCGCGCAATGCGGGCAATTGTTTCTTTTCTTTTTTTTTTTGTTTGTTATTTTAAGTTATACTTGACGTGGCAAATTTACTTATTCGTGCGCATTTCCTACACAAACTTTTCTGTCCGCAGAAGAATTGATATATATATATATTCCTTTAGAAACTATCCTTGTTTTAGTTAAAGAAAAAAAAGTGAAAGTTTCACCTTTTAAAATTTCGGATCTAGGTCCGAATGAAAACGTTTTAGCTGAAACAAAAAAGATCATAGAACAAATCAATTTCGTCAACCAGACCCTTCATACAATAGGTCAACAACTTGACCGTATAGAGGATAAAGTTAAAAAACTTATTTTTGAAAAACCTGTTTCAACAAGTTTAAAAATGATTGAAAAATCTTTGATTGTCTTGCTAGAGGATAGGTCAAAAATCCATTTTGGAGAGACCATTATTATGGCTAGACTTGATCAAATGCTTGCTGAAGTTAAGCAAGAAAAATCATCTGTTTCAGCTATAGACAGAAACAACCCAGGGGTTAATTTCGATGATTCTTTTTCTGTGCATACTTGGAATAATTCTGATGATGATGTTTCTTTGTCTGATAATTCCTTAGTTCAGAAAATTGACTTACTTGAAAAAGAATTTTAGGGTCTTCAAGTTGAAAAATCCGAACTTGCCAGGATATACTCGAGAGACATTAAGCCAATAGGTCTCACGAATAACTGGTATTTTAGACCCACTCCTCCTGATTTATAGTACGAAGAGAGAGGATTTCACTCTCAATTCTCCGTATCTGCTGACCAAATATATAAATGGAATATTAATGGATTCTCTGAGCAAGAAATCCTCAATACTCTGAATCATATGTCTATGGTTGATGTGGCTTACTATAACAACAAACTTAGCCAGACTGAAATTGTTGATATCCTGACCAGTGGATTTATATATATATATATATATATATATATATATATATATATATATATATATATAATCTAGTCACCATGTGGGGAAGAACAAATTATTAGATGAACTATTTTATGCTGATAATTTTATTTATAAACAAGTTGATACCATATTACTAAAAAAATGCAACAAAGTCATGGTTGATCATATCCCACGTTAGTCATGGTTGAATGAATAATGTAACATTCAACGAAGATAATAAAAAAGAGGGTGTTTAACCACGTTAGTCATGGTTGAATGAATGTAACATTCAACGAAGAAAATAGAAAAGAGGGCGTTTGAATAATCGAGTTCAAGGAAAGCGATTCCGACAGAGTTGGTGACTCAAAACAAAAACATTCAATGGTCATGAGTTTGAAAGATGCATGTGTGGTTAATTAAATAAGACGTTCAATGGAGAGACAATTAAATAAGCCATTTCCTATGGTGTATCTAGCTCATACACTTAGATCATATTTGGGGTTAGGATAGCAATATTAAAAAGTGATTAATTAGGCTTAAATATTCTTTAATGAAAAAATTAGGTTGATTAAGTAATGCATATTAAAGTACAACTTTCAAGCTTTTAAAGGTATAGTTATAATTTTTTAAAAATAAATTGATTTTTTTAAGTCATTTGTTCGAAAAATACTTTTTAAATTTATTTCTAAACAAATATTGTGTTTGAAAATATTTTAAATATATAATTACTAAATAATAAATAATTTTTTAATAACAAAACTTATTATTTATACTATAAGTTATAAACTTTAAAATTATAAATTATATTTTTCAACAGAATTCCAAACTTGCACTCAGGCTGCTTAATAAATTGTATTTTGCTTTGAAAGTATACAGAGCTAAAATTAGGGTAGATTCGGATTTAGTTCTCGTTGAGAATAGACTTATTAAATATTGTAAGGTACGTTTCCTTTCTAACTACATGATAAAAGTCTCACATTCATACATAAAATTAATATTAGAAGAAATAGAGCTAAAAATAAAAAAGTTTATATTCTTAAGTCTGTGTATAAAGTATTTTATTAATTAAATAGTAAAATTTAATTTATAAAATTTAAATTTTAAAATTTTTCTTTTAAATTAGATTATGCAAACTAAACATTTTATTAGATGTGTTATTTATACCCACTAATAAATATAATAATTTTAAAAAGAAACCATTCTAGAAGGATGGCATTACGGTCACCATTGCTAGCCCTCAATGGAAGCTACCGTTAGTGTGTTTTTTTTTAATCTATTTATATATATATATATATATATTTTTTTTAAAACTTTTAAATATTCTTTTAAAAAAGAATTTATAACATTATTAAAAAATATTTTTTTAATAATTAGAAAAAAAAATGCAACGGTAACCTTTAGTAGGAGCTGAGAGCGAAGGGTTTAGTTTTTTCCATTGTATGAACAGAAATTTTGACAGGTGTCATGTCCAAACAATATAAAAATTGAATTTCCAAAACAAAGTTTAACTTCATTTTGATTAAAAAACTAGGGAAGTAGTAGACATTAGCAAGTAAAGGCAGTTCCTGACCGTCCATGAAAAGGATGTTAATCTTGACGGTGGTGCCACGCAACAACGCAGTAGGCCGGTAGCCTGCGATAGATTCGGTGTCCAACGTGAACCCACGCAGAACCGATTTAAACAAAATATTACTTTATTAAAAAAAATATAATTATAAATATAATTATATACTAATCTGATTAATATAATATAATTAATTAAAAAATAAATTTTATTAAAAATAATATTAATTTAAATTTTAAATATAAATAAATTAATATTAATATATTAATTATATAACAAATCTATATACTTTATTTAACCCCATCAAATATAAAACTAAGTATAGGCCCACCACGTGTCAACCACTTCATGTAAAAGCTTCGAACGCGAGGAAGGAAAGTTCTTCCGGAAACTTCCAGCTTCAAAAAATATAATCCTTCTTCGCGGCTCCGATCGCTCCACGTGGTTCAGAGAACCACGTGGACGTCCTACGTGGCATACGCTGTGTCCTCGGAAATGATACGCCCCAAACCCTCCCGGCATAGAAAAAGCAGAGAGAGAGAGAGAGAGAGAGATTGAAAATTTGAAGCCCTCACAATGAATGGAAGTGTAAGAGAAGAGTGTCAGGATATGGAGGAATGTAAAGAAGCGATGGTGTATATGTGGGGATATATACCGGGAGCTTCGCCGGAGAAATCTCCGATACTTTCTCCGGTTCCGGTTCGGCTTCCGGAAGGCGGTGTAGAAGCGTGGAAGGATGTTTGTGGTGGTGGTTGTGGATTCTCAATGGCCATCTCTGGTTGAATCTCCATCTCCGTTGAGTTTCATATCGTCATTTTGTTTTTGCTAATTACGCTTATCAAGTTCGTATTATCAAAGCACAAAACACAATAATGGCAATCTCATTACGATCTGATTACACTAAAATCTTCCCCCGAAGTTTAAATTAATTTCTAAATCGATCCGAAGTGCATCTGGGAAAGTGTACTTTTTTTTCTTTTGTTCTTCTGTTCTACTAAGTAGAGCTTATGGTTTTGGTTTAGCAATTTCCGACTGGAATCTTAGATTTGATTCCGTTTATTCCAGTTCTATTCTCTTGCTCTTCTTTGCTTTTTATTGTAATGATTTTGATAATTTATTACATCGAAGGAGATAATTGTGTATCTGTAATTTTGTTTATTGCAAAGGTCTCGGCTTTGAGTTCTGCTTGCTTTATGGGATGCTCTTATTTTGCATTTTACTTTGGATTTCTCACAATTTTATTGTGGGGGATATGTCGTTATGTACCAGAGACGGGGAAGCTCATAACGTGGGGCTCGGCAAACGATGAAGTTCAAAGCTATTTGACTTCAGGGAAGCATGGGGTAATGCTGTGATCTTCTACTTAATGAAATTATGTAATGCTGTGATCTTCTACTTAATGAAATTATGTGTTGTTTTTACCCTCTCGAATTGATTTTTCATCTAATATCTACTGAAACACCTTGTGAAGGAAACTCCAGAGCCTTTTCCTCTCCCCACTGAGGCTGCTGTGGTGAAGGCAGCTGCTGGTTGGGCCCATTGTGTTTCAGTCACAGGTACACTCTTACTTCCAGTACTTTGGAATTCGCACATAGAGAGAAGAAAATTATCTTAAACATTCATTGTGAGGAGATTGCAAACAACTATACATAGGTATACGCCGGCTTCCTCTGTGCACTGATGGAGCTCTATAACTATTTCTGGCTAAACACTTAGTAATCTTCTGGTCTGATGGGTCTACGAACCTTGGGCTGAAGTTGGGATGTGTCCTGCGAAATAGCGAAAGAGGCGACCCTGGTGGCATTTCAGGGGTGTCCTCCGACTGTCCTGTCAGTCAATGATCTAGGAGGTTCTCTTTACTCTTTGCCATAGATAGCTCAGTGTAAATACTAGAAAATGTAAAATGACAAAGTTGTGGATACCTGAATACTCCGTATATGCCTTCTTTATTTTTGCTTCCCTTATGAGGTGCTATACACCAGATGTCATTACCTTGCTAGGTGATATCGTATAGGCAATGACTGTCTATCCTGTCTTTTGGTGGATATTCCTTTCTGCCATTGAGCTTCAATAGACTTGGGAAGCGGGGAAAGCAGCAGATTTATGGTATGCACGAGCTTCTCCCAGGCAGTTCGAGTGAACGTGTGAGTTGATTAGGGGCCAGGAGACTAGATGCATCCTCTGTTATTCTGGTTTGGATGTCCCTGGTACGGCATGATATGGGACATTGTCCTCTTTATCCTTTTTGTGATGCCTCAGGTACACCTGCTCAGTGTTGCCTTGTTGGTAGTGGGTATTCGCCTTAAATTGAGTCATTGGCGTCTATTAAGCTGGCTTGGGTCTGGGTCTGGTCTTATGGATGATATTTGGCATCACTACTGGCTGTCTGATATATTTCTAGAAAAGCCAGGTTCAGTGTGGTGATTGAGAAATAGAAACAGGAATCATAGAGGGAAAATGCTATGACTGTTCAATATGGGCAAGACCTAGCAATAGTAATGTGCCTAACAACAATTAGGTGCGTTGAAGATAAATTCATGGATAATGGCTGCCCTTTTTGTTGTTGGATGGCATTTAAAGGGAAAATGTAATATACATGAACTAGAATTAGTCATGGTTACACTCTTTAATAATGGCTTGGCGATCTCACAATATCAAGGATGAACAGATCTCCCACAATCTCATTTTCAATTCAAACAGCGTTACTAACCTGAATTTTTTTTCTTGATGTACAGAAACAGGTGGCGTATACACTTGGGGCTGGAAGGAGTGTGTTCCCTCTGAAACATTTGTGCATGATTTGGTTATTGGGGGAAGTTTACAAAAGGATACTACTGGGAAACAGAATTCACAACTAAATGACCAATGTGATTTCTTTTACTTGTACTGTAACAAAACAAACGGTGGACCTTTCCCTTTTTTTAGCGTAAATAAGGAAATTGCCCTATTTTGCAGCAAGTGCAAAGGATCAACACTCAAATATGACTGGTGGCACAATATCTCATGTTGATAAGAAACAGATGGGAGAGGAAATTGGGAAGCGGAGGAAAATATCACTAGTGAAGCAAGAATCTGATAGCTATGGGGATGATTTTTTCACAGCATCGCCATGCCTGGTGAATTTGGGTGATGGAGTCAGGATCATCACTGTTGCTGCTGGTGGGCGCCACACATTAGCTCTGTCAGGTAAATCCACTTGCGTCTTGGATCACCAGCACAAGTTTGCTTATGGTCTCAGGTGTGGTTGTCGGTTCTTTGTGGTCACACTACATAGTTTTGTAGGTTGTATGAAGCACGAAGCTATGGAAGATTTTTGATGTAAAGCAAGACAGTTGATGCATCCTGTTTTTACCAAAGTTTTTCAGATGTGGGACAGGTGTGGGGTTGGGGCTATGGAGGCGAAGGGCAGCTAGGTTTGGGCATTCGGGTAAAGACGGTGGCTACTCCTCACATCATAAAATGTATCGAGCAGTCTGCTTCAGGGAAAGAAAGCATGAGTTCATCAACAGAGGTTTCTAAGGTTCTTGGAAGCTGCGTGAAAGGAATTGCTTGTGGAGGTCGGCATAGTGCAGTGATAACAGGTCAGAATTCCATGGTTAGTTTTTTTATAGTGGTCAAATCGCTTTACATCTTTTCCATGGCCTATCTCAAAGATACTTCTTCAACTGTAATTCTCTACATGAATTTCATTGGATTCTAGACACGGTTCAAGTTGAGAATCAGGCAGTATTTTTTTGTTGGACTTGTTGATCTCATTACATAGCTATTAACATAGTCTATCATCTGCATTCTTAATTGGCTATATTGATTCAGTGTACTAAGTCGATATGTTAACTGACTATTTGCTAAGCATTTTTTTCTTGGCTACTTTTGACTTACTTTTTGTCTCTTCGCTCATCCTCTTTTTCAATCATAGATGCTGGGAGACTACTTACATTTGGCTGGGGGCTTCATGGACAGGTGAGCTTTCTATGGCTCCAAAGTCCTAACTGAGTGAACTGTCTTGGGTGGAAGAATTTGATGAAAGTTTTTCATTTAGATTAGGCTTGGCAGATATGGCTTAGTTAATGGCAATCCAGTCTGCCATCATTGTTGGCCTTTTTATGTTTTAGAAACGTGTACCAGACAATAGAATTGTGAGCTTCAGAAATTGCGATGGAAGAATTTTTTGCATTGCAGTTTAGCTTGAGAGCTATCCTAGTTTTTGTTTTTGCTGAATGCACATTCATCTTCAGCTTAATTTAGAGATTTTGAGTTTTCATTTTTTTTTTTTTTAAATCTTACATGCTTTGTTCTATTGTTGCTTCATGTCAACACTTTAAATAGGATTCTTTTTTTTTTTTTTTATAATATATATATATATATATATATATATAAATTCTTCATCGTGGGTGGATTCTTCTTGTTCAGTGTGGGCAAGGAAGTACAGATGACCAGCTCAGGCCAACTTATGTCTCTTCTTTATCGGGTATCCAAGTGGAAAGAGTTGCTGCTGGACTCTGGCATACCATATGTATCTCTGCCGAAGGTCGTGCATATGCCTTCGGTGGGAATCAGTTTGGACAGTTGGGTACTGAAGGTGACCAGGACGAGGTACTTCCTAGAACCAGTTAATCAGTTGAGTTGGGTGTCAATTAATAGGTGAATGTCAGGTTCTGCTACGATGAACCATCTTGGTCATTAGCAATATGATGCAGAAGCTAAGCCCATATTCTTTCCTATCTTTCATGTGATATTCAATGATTCACACCAATCACCATGTTGCATTTTCATTTATGTAACATTAAAATGCATATTATCTTAGCACCAATGTGTGTAATATATTGGCAGCCTATGCTGTGGCGTTGTCCAACTCGTATCTATTTCCAATGATTATGGCTTAGGTTGTCTTTCTCGAGAATCACTTAAGAGGATATTATCATATAACAAGCTAAAGGATTCCTTCTTCTGCTTCAGAGTCTACCTAAGCTTTTGGAAGCTCTAAGTCTCAAGAGTAAGCATGCCAAAATAGTATCTTGTGGCGCTCGACACAGTGCTGTACTAACAGGTTTGATTTTTTCCAACTGCAACAAAGTGGCTTGAACAAGTCAGTTATATTATGCTTGATCGATAAAAGAAAGAAATCGAGTGGAAAATAAAATTAGAGAGGAAATCAGACTGATATCCTGTAAGGTTACCATGTCCTCCTGCATGCATAGGTTATCACAATGAGTGATAGGAATAGCATCATGCTGACAGCTGGAAATAAACATAAGATTTACTTGTCAAAAATAAATAAACGTGCTATCTCTCACTTGGAGTGTCTGTCTGGATTCCTGAACGATTAGTCTCATGCAAGTTCTCTAGCCAAATATGAGGTTAAACAAAGCCCGATATTAAAAGACTTATACTGTGATATGTGTTTGTGTTTCTTGAAGAGGACGGCCAACTATTCAGCTGGGGATGGAATAAATATGGCCAGGCAAGTTGTTCATGAAGTATTGAATCATATAAACTGTCAGTATCTTATTGTTGCATTGACCTTTATCTTCCTGCTTGCTTGCAGCTCGGCCTTGGCGACTCCGTTGATCGAAACGCTCCTTTTCAAGTTTCAATCACTGGTTATAGGCCGAAAAATGTCGCATGTGGATGGTGGCACACACTTCTGCTGGCTGAGAGACCCCTTTAAATATCAAAGTTGTAAACTGAGGACAAATGGTTGACAGTTTTGTTTGGATGGTTCTTATTAAAAAAGAAACAGTTTATTTGGATGGTAGATCAGTCAGAGCTCTCATTTAGTTGTACACTAGATTTTTTATTTTTCAAATGTATGATTTGCATAATAAAAGTCTTGTTTGCATACACGTACAATAATCCCTACACTTAATACTTCACAGGGTGAGTTAGACCTGTCATTACTAACTTGCCATGTAATGCAAGGACTCTGGAAGATGAAGCATTTCTAGCGTCAATGCAACTGTTTGGCCTTTAGAAGATAAAACCATTACACACAATTTACATCAAAGAAATATTGTATCAAAACTTGCTCGAGATGGGGTTCCCTTTGCACTGCCAAAGATGCATGAGAGGCCAGAACATATCCATCCTATGAAAGCCTTTCGGACCCTGTGCACATTACAGATGTAGTGTTTGAGAAAAATATGTGGCACTCGTGTCGTTAAGACCTGATTTATACAGATAATTACCTCGACGATGAAACGTGCCCAGGCATTGTTTGAACGGTAGTCGACTGCACCCTTCAAGATGGTGAACTCCAAACTTCGAATCACCTGGGCAATCTCCAGGAAGAGCCCACGTTCATTGCATAGCATCTGCAATTGGCAAAAAATGTTTTTAATCAAGTTCGTATCTAAGCAATAAGTTTGGGTATATTAATATTCATTCTGATGATGGTAAAGACCTCTATCAGCAAGTGTCCTGGATATTCAAGGTCTTCCACAACTATGGGACAAGATTGAAGTCCATCGCCAAATTCAAAAGCCCAGCTGGTCCCATTTTGACACCCATTTTTCGTTTCAGATGATCCCCTGTTCTCTTGGTCAGCCACCTGCATGGCACTTCAATTCTGCTTCTTACTTCCAGCTTCTACATGACCTTAGTAGGCTGGTTACATAACTGATTCAACTAACTATAATTTCTAATCTCTGACGATTAACAAATAATATATATATTTTTTGTATAAGTAATAAAGTACGTGTACATTGATAAACGTTTCAAGAGGCTTGCAAACACCACTATAATTTGCAATATGCAACATCAGTCCAAATCCCAACTAAGCTTCCTTTTCCAAGTGTGATCGATCTGGTGTAAATTATTTGACAATCCATTGTCTCACAGCCTAATTCCCCCAACCCCCCTAAAAATTGTACTCGAGGATTATACGAATTCTGTCAAATCATTCATGTTCAAATGCAGTCATAGTCAACTAAATAAGCATGGAGTCTCTCCTATTCTATGTTAAACAGTATAAACATAGCCTATTTACTCTAAATTTTATTCTAATCTATGACGAGCATTATCAGAACAAGAAACACCTTACAGATCCACCCAAAAGCAATCCGTTGATCCATATTCAGAGAAGTCACCCTTTTTCCTAGTGCTTGCATATGTTACGGAAGTACAAATTGTTTGCTATCCACCCAAAATATGCAATTCCAATAGATTCCAATGAACTAAATCCATTAGATGACATCTTTTATCTGAATATAATAATTGGAACTCACTTTTTTTTAATAACTGTTTAGATGGGTACTTGATATAAACAATTTGACAGATACAAGCAGACTTTTGCATACCTTTTGATGTGCCAATTGCCTCAATTTCTCAGACTGGCTGGTTACACTTCTTAAATGCAGCATATGCTTCGCTGCTCGGTCTAAGAGACTGTCAATGCTACACTGAATGCACATAAAATACAGCTCACACTTGAATTAGACAGGATGAGAAAACATACAAGTGACAAATGCTCAGCCTGAGACTGCACTCACCTTTGCACCATTTGGGACCAGTTGTCGGAGCTCCTTCAGCCGATCCTGGATCATCTGCCTGTCCCTTGGTCTTGTCCTTTGGTTTTCACCAATTCTAGCTCGTCTTTTGATGGCATTGGACAGCTTGGTTTGCCTCATAGGCTGTGTGGAGCCCTTGCATTTTTCTTGCTGCTCTTTATTAATCAATTTGTTCCTCATGTTATTGGAAGAAACTGAACCAGAAATGCCACTTCTGTCCCTGGAAACAAACGAAGATCTAAAATGGCTCCATGGAGTTGAATCATCATTCATTAAGACTCTTGGATCAGATTGATTCTGTGACTGGAAGGAATTGGCACCTTGTCCCAACAACGTTGCAGATGAGCTAGCACTTTTGAATCTATTAGTTGAAGTATCATCTAAACAGCTAGACACACTAGCAACTACAGCTTCCAAGAGATAATCTGCATCATCACCTTTAGAAAACCATGATGGATTGCTACCATCAAAGAGATCTATTTTGCGAGATAAACTTGTGCTTCTACATGGATCCCTGAATGAGAAAGATGTGTTTGGCATGTGTTCAATGGCATGATTCTGGAAAGCTGGCCGAAGTGCTTTGTGTAGCTCAGAATCTACGGGGCAGCTAGTGAAACTGATAGCACTTTCATGATCTGTATTGGTAGCCCTTGTGTCTCCAAATGTCTTTAATCCGTTGCGTAAACGATTGATTCCACAGGAGGGTTCTTCAAAACCTCCCAACTTGGAGCTGTTAAATTGAGGATAAGCCTCCGATTCTTCCAGACAAGAGAATCCAAACAGCTTAGCCTCTGACATTTCTAACTGGCTAGCATTTGTAGATTGGCATGGAGGAGTTGATGTACCAAGGATGCTATTTGGTGGAAGACCACTCACATTTTGGCTTGCAGCACTGACCATTATTGGAATATTTGTTTTGGATACTTGAACAGCATCTTGAACCATCGACACTGGCGCTACATTTAAAGTTGACAATTTGTTTTTATTGAGTCTAGCGTGGTCAAAAGCTTTAAAATCTTCAGCCTTCAAAGGGTTAACGGTTAAGTCTGAGGCCTCCCCTAAGTTCTCCAGGACACCAGACATTAGTGGTGATGAAGTTTGAGGTTGCATGTCTCCCTTTGAAGTAAGCAGTACATTAATCCCTGCAACATTGGGAAGGGTGCTGAATCTATCTTTGACAAAAGCGACCATGGCCAGGTCTTCGGGAACCTGGAGAAGAATGCCCCACATGAGATGAAAATTGACAAAGCCATAGGTATGCATCAGATTTACCAACACAAAGTAAAAGACACCCGAGGAATATGAAATGCTATTTTTTTCTCTTTTTTTATTTTGGGGAGGTTGAACCCCTTAGGCTTAAGTTATATATTATTTACATCACTACTTCATATGGAGGTTAACAAATAGAACACGACGTGAAAACACTACAAAAGTTGGTACTAGAGTGACTTTTTTTGTGAAGGAAACTCCCATTATATATGAGTTGAAAATAAATACGCACCCACTCCAATGATCCGAGCTGTAGAACTCCATGTGGAAGTACAGGTACCAACAGAATAGTCTGCTCAAATGTAAATAATCAACTCTTCAATCATTCGGAAATAATAATATGTGAAATTTGAGACACCAAATTGCCAGTTGGCTTAATGGGTGCAGTGGCACACTCAAGGCCGTCCAGGTGAAAAAACATAGAACATATTTGTTGGCAAATTCAGAATGACGTTACCTTGATACCTGCTGCAAATTGAAGTAGCCATTCATCCGGATACTATCAAAAAAAAAAAGAAAAAAACACATTTGTGGGGTATTCCATCCGGTATTGTCAGAAGCTTCAACAAATTTTTTTCCCCTTAAATTTACCATTATTATTAGAAACTTACCTCAGGAACTAACTTAGAGTTGAATTCGCTAGTATAAGTATTTTCGGAGAGAACCCAGCAATGGCTCCTTGAATATGCAACTTCACCAACAATCCTGATGAATTTTAATAAATTCAGGGTAAATTATAAATACTTTAAAAACTCAACATCTGATATAAAAAAGGCCTCAATGGTTTGATCCCTCTCGCATCAGTCCAGTATCGGCAGGTTGAGAGAAGGATCAAACCAATGAGGCTTCATCCTGGAAACCTTCACCCAAGAAGTATTTCTCAAGAAAAAAATTTTTGGGTATGCTTGATATCATATTCCTGAAGACACATTTGGTAAAAATATATGGACTAAATTACACTGGAGAGTAAGGCAAAAAGGACGTAGTTCTTTACTGGCAAGCGAAAAGCTCAAGTTAGTACCCTTCTCCCATGGCATACCGACGAGATGGCATACTAGCTACAGCTAGTCCAAATGGATATCCCATTGCAGTGATTCCATCATCATCACCTATGATCATTTCACATCTTGAATATATCTCATTCACATTTTCATAGTCAATGCCATCTGAGATATTCTCCAGAGGTTCTCTTGTTTTTTTAGAAGCACAATACCCATCTTCCCAGCTCAAAATCCTGAAATATCAAGGAAACAAACATCATACAGGAGACATCAACTAGATTCTTACATTCATAACATACACAAACATACAGTAAACAACTTAATGTCCCAGTAAATATAAGTTTTTCAGAAAGTTGGAGCAACGGGTAAGCAACAACTTACTACTTGATTCATGGTACCATCAGAATGAAAAGAACAAACAAACCAGAACCAAAGAACGAATGTAATTTCCTCATCTTCAAAAGATCAATTTAAATGACGTCTTACAGATCTTATTTTACTCAAAATAATCAATTACGTATAATAAGAAATTGGGCCTGCAAAGACCACATGCTCATATGACTACGGCTGTTAGAGGTTTGAATCAATGGAAGTCCAGTGGACTAACCACAACTGTTTACATTTGTTCTCAAGGTGTGAAAAATAAGAACCCTTGTCCCATGCGCCTAAATTATAGCCATTGCATTCAAGTCCTCATCTATGCTCACTATTTCTAGTCGTTCCATTTCAATATTGCGTGCAATTTAAATATCTCCACTACGATAGGTGGATGAGACCCCATAAATCTAAAGAGAACCTAATTTCAAAAACCCCAAGTCAGAAATAAGTAGATGAAGAGAAACTTACATTTGGCCGCGGTGCTCAAGCTTCCAAAATACCGCATATTTCCAATATGAGTTGCTGCAGAGACTCTTCAACAACTGTCTCAAAGCAGTAGTCCCCATTACTTTGGCTGGCTCTCAAGGAATTTACAAAGGTTAATTAATACCAACAGAAAACTCAAGACAGATTATCACATGGGAAAACCTTCCCCCTAGCTGCCACTGTATGAACCTCGCCCCGCCTGCTTTATCTTCAAACCTGCCCGTCGTTTTATTGGAGGCCCCGTTGACCCAATAAGCAAAAGGCCCATCGCGAAAACTCCCCTCTCGCTCTCAGAGATCAAGTTGCAGACTTTATGTGATTGGTATTTTACGACGGTTGGAAAACGCCAAGAGCAAATTCATTGACTTTCTGGACTAAGTGTGCCATGAAATTTGTCAGACTTTTTTACAAAGAACGCGGATGGTTCACTATGTGGTGGTATTTTAGGAGGACAGGAAGAGCTTCAACAGAGCCTGATTATCCGGGAATAAGAACCTTACACAAGCTAAACTTTTGAGTCTAGTAAAGCACGAAGTCAGTGGTACAAGCAGAGTGGAGCTTGTTTTGCAATTCACTCGGCTGCTCACGAAGCGAGAAGAGCCAAGTCAAACCAGCTCCCGTCACAAAACACACAAGTAAAAAAAAGAGGAATCTCCGTTTGGATGCTGAGAAACTAAAGCAAGAAAATTAACACAACCGTGGGGCTTGGTAACACTAAACTTTTCCAGTCGAATTCTTGCAAACAGACAGACAAAGGTTCAAAAGGTCAGACAACTTGATGGCTCTTACTTACCTAGTAGAAAGTAGTACTGAGACAGAACGTCAAATCAGAGATATAAGAAGATGTTCAAATTCGTTGGACTCCATGTCTCTTTCTCGTGTCCGTAGAAAACGGATGTGATCGGAGTAAAAGAAAACCAGCCGAGGGAGAGAGAGTGAGACAGAGCTTTTCAGTTTTCAGTGGCGTTTCGTCCGGATAAAACCAACGAACGATAAACACGAATCAAAATAGCTTTAACATAGCTAACTCTAGCCACCGGTAACCCGTCACATCGTAAGTGGTCGCGGATTTGAAAATGGTGAAAGGTGGGATTTGATAAATCTCAATGGATTCCAGTGGGTTTGGGGGCCCACTAACGTAGTTGAAAGTTTGGATCGGCACTACGAAGTACGAATCCAACCGGAGGAACCCACGTATCTATCTGAATACCTTTTCCTTTTTTTTCTTTTGACCTTTTTATAAATAAATTAAGATTTAATTTGAATTGATATTAAAATGGAATAAATATTATTATTTTTATAATTTAAAAATTAAATTATTTATTTTATTTTATTTAAAAATTTGGTAATAAACTTTTTACCTGAAAAGAGAAAAAGGCTATCAAAGGGTGCTTGAGTTGACAATCCGCATGACAGAATAACGAAGAGTATTTGCTGCAACCATAAGTAGGCAAGTCTAAAATTGAGAAAATTGCATTAACTTTATTAGCTTTAGGTAGATGATCTCTTACTCCATTAGCTTTATGTCTAGTTTGGAATTTAGATTTAATTAAGATAAATTTAATTTAATTTAATTTTAAGTTGAGTTTAATATTTAAATATTAAATTCTTAAATTATTAAATTTAAAACTTTTTTACAAATAAGATCTATAATTTTTTTTAACTTAATATATTTTTACATGCGAGACTCGTAACTTTTTTTAATTTATTTTACCATATTAACATATTATTATTCATAAAAAATTTAACTTATTTTAACTCAGCTTAACATTTAAATAGGGCAAAGAATATATAATTTAGAGGACTTTAATAAAGAGAAAATGAAATTAGTCGACTATGAGATGGCATAAAGCTTTACACTTTGTAGACTTGTGTGGGTTTCCACGTTGGGTGCTCTTTTAAAGGGAAAAGTAGTCGATAAATCGCCCAATTCTAGTCTTGTGTAGCTTTCGTGTTGAGGCTTAAATTATAAATAAATAAAGGTAGGTAGTGCTAATAGATTTCGGAGGTACGAAATAGTTTGGAGGTTATAATGAGGATGACAATGATTCGTGGGCGATGGTTAATTAGACTTTCTACAAGAACTTGAATATTCTAAGCTAAACTAGGAATTTGAGCTAGCAGAACATGTGGCACTTGAAGCTAGCCCTAGAGATGAGCGTCAGTTGAGGCGCGCACACCCTTTGAATCGAGTCGAAGTGTTTTTTGTCTTTGCAGATGAACAGTGTGTAGTTGAGTGGTGCAGGACGTGCGTTGCTTAGAGATTACTAGAAGGCGATAGATCAGTCTTGTTTTGTCATAAAAGGAAAAAAGGAAATAAAGAAAGCTTTACAAAAATGGCTCTTTAAGTCTTGAAATGGGGAGGGTGGAGAGTATCTGGCATGGAGGAATCTTGACTCATATTGGCATGCTAATAATGGTATGTGTTTTCGGCGGGGGGGGGGGGGGGGGGGGGGTTGGATGTAAAGTTTGAAAAAAAACATGTATGCATGGTCTCAATACATATGAAGTTGAAGCACAAGTACAATATTATGCCTCAAAGGAAGTTGTTCCTAATTTCTCTCACCCCAAAGTCATTTTTGAGCCAAGAATCAAGACTCCCTAGCTATAAGACGGGATGGAGCTCTCCTCTAATCTTTCATTCTTTAATTGTGCATAAATTATTTGATTCTAAGTTGGAACATAACTGATTTGTTACTTTCTAATATGATCTACAATTTATCAATTAATTATCGATATAATCGATAAACTCTACGATTGAACTAAAACATGAGTCTATTATATGATCTAAACACCATTATGAATCCACACATCTAACTACTACATGTGTCCTATAGGTAGATTCTACTTAAAGCCCCATTTGGTTCCTTGACTGCACCACTTTTAAACCCATTCTACCATCCAAACACCTCAGGTGAGCAGCATTATACATGAATTCGGTGGGTTCATTTCCTATAGATGGACGTGACTAGGTTGGTTGACAAAAGCTTATCTCCTCTAGAGCTTTTTTTTTTTCTCCTTTCTGTTGTTGTCAACTTCTCTCTCTCTCTCTCTCTCTCTCTCTCTCTCTCTCTCTCTCTCTCTCTCTCTCTCTCTCTCTCTCTCTCTCTCTCTCGTGACAAAATCGGTTTTCTGCTCAGTAGTAGGAGACAAAACTATTTTTTTCATAAGTCTCCTTGCAGATTTGGGGTGTCGGGGACAAAAATGTGATGTGAACAATAGTGGGTCCCAATAATTTTATAACTTTCTATAAATATATTTAAACTTATTTTAATATCTAAACACACTTTAAACTCATCTTAAATGGGTCCCACAAAACTCTATTCATAGAAAACTAAGCTTAAGTAAGCTCAACATCCAAACGCAACCTAAATCTTTAAGAATGGATGCACCTCAACACTTCACCACCAACACATAAGCTTTAGGCATCGATACAACCATGTGTGCCATTGAAGATTTGGCCAGTCCAATCTCATTTTCTTTTTGTTATGTTCTTATTTTTCTTGAATACGGATTTGAAGTTAGTTGATCCATTACAGCACCAAAATCACTTAATTTTAGCAATCTCACTAATTTAGTCTTTTGACAATTACATAATTTCTATATAGCTAATTTGCCTCTTTTTCCATGTCTAAATCATCTACTCATGTTTATATATTTGTATATAAGATCAATGAGAAATACAAGATATTATTCTACCAATTTATTTTCTTAACATGTTATCAACCAGATATTGACCCTGGCATACATTTGCACAGCATCCATGGCTTCCTCTTCCGATGCTTCCCAACTTTCCTCTCTATATCTTCTTCATCCATCTTCTTTGACAGCTAATTTTGTGGATAACTCCTCAACAATCCCCTGCTCTTTCGACTCACAGACAGACTGGATCAATCATTGATAGTGGTGTTAGTGATCATACTAGCCACTATCGATTTTTCTTTTTGAGCCTCCGATGGCCACCCATGGCTCGCACCATTTGGCTACCCACGAGAGCAATTGTTCTTGTTGAAGGCATAGGCTCAATCCACTTATCTACAACCCTCACCCTCCCAAATGTCCTTTATGTCCCCGCTTTTCGTTATAATTTCCTATTTGTCCCTCAACTCACTACTCATTTATCTTGAATAGCAATTTCCTCATCTAATTATTTTGTCCAGGACCTTCAATTGAAGAGATTGCTTGAAGCGGGTGAAGCTTGCAATGGGCTCTATATCTTTTGACCCCAATAGTCCACTACATTCTTAGTGCACCATCTTGATCATAAGACCCAATGGCATCAATGTCTAGGTCATCCTTCTAGCTTTACTATTCCTAATATTTTTATAGTACATATACTCTTTCTTATTGTGATATTTTTGCTCGTTTGAACCACACCCCCGCTTACCTTTTCCAATTTATGCTAATAAAAGTACGGTTTCTTTTAATTGCTTTTATTGTGATATTTGAGATAGAACCATTTGTGGCACGCATTATTATTTTATTATTGTTGATGATTTTTTACGCACCACATAGATTTATTTAATGCGTTTTAAATCAGAAATTTTTAGTCATTTGATGCACTTCTTCGCTCTTGTTAAAAATCAATTTAATTCCACAGTTAAATATATATGAAATTTCTTTCTCATAACCTCCAAACCTATTTCATAAACACGGCTTCATTCATGAGCGTACTTGTATTGAAACTCCTCAACATAATGGTGTTGTAGAGCGTAAACAACAACACATTCTGAATGTTGCTCGGAGCCTTCAATATCAGGCACATTTACCCCTTAAATTTTGGCGAGAATGCGTTGTCACTGTTGTATACCTCATCAATAAGACTCCTAGTCGCTCCCTTCAAAATCAAACTCCTTTTCATCTTCTTCTCAACACTTCACCCACCTACACCCATCTCCATGTGTTTGGTTGCCTTTGCTATGCTTAGACTCTTACCACTCATCGCGATAAATCTTCACCCAAAGCATCCCGATATGTATTTCTCGATTACGCTAGCAATCATAAAGCTTATAAGTTATTTAACCTCGACACCGCACCATTTTCCATTCTCGTGTTGTCACATTTCATGAAGACCAATTTCTTTTCCAACATCCTGTGTCTTCACATACACCTAGTTCCATCATTCTTCATTTACCTATTCCAGAACCCGATCCTCCTTCCACCGCCTCTCTAACCATACCTCTAGACCTTGCATCCACTTCCACTATTTCTTCTAGTCCCCATCACAACATTACTCTTCCAGCATATCTTCTTAATTATGTTTGTCCTACATAGGGGTGGCAATATATCACACGACCCGTTAACCCAACACGAACACGACATGATAATAGCGGGTTAGAGTTTAGCCTTAATGGGTTCGGGTCAAAACGGGTTGACCCGTTAAGACACGATTGCTTAACGGGTTGATAACAGGTTAACCCGTTTTGACCCGTTATGACACGTTAAGAAAGTTAAAGTTACAATTATACCCTTATATCTAAAAATAAAGTTGTTAGAATTTCAATTTCGATATTTTTATTATTTGGATTGTAGTTTTGGACTTATAATTAGTTTTATCATTTTTATAGATATTGTAATTTTAACATTTATATAAAATTATGCTAAATTTAATCAGGTTAAAAAGGTTAATTTCAGGCCTATTCAACCCATTTATATAAATTGTTTAAAATGAGTTGTAAATTGTCGTATTAACCTATTTCGTAATATTTTCTTAATTTATTTGTTTACTTATAAAAAAATATATTTTGTAATATTTATTAATGGGTCAAAACAGGTTGACACGACACGACCCGTTATGTTAATGGGTCGTGTTAGGGTTTGAGATTTTGACACGATAAGCTTAATGGGTCGGGTTAGGGTTGACCTATATGACCCGTTAACACGATTTGACATGACACGAACACGACCCGTTAACACGATTTGACACCCCTAGAATCCTACATACCCACGGAGTCCATTGCTTCTTCAACCGCTACACAATCCTCAAGTACTTCTCACCACTTATTTACTTTTCTGTCATATTCTCATTTTTCCCTTGCTCATTATTCATTTTTAACTACCCTTATTGCATCTGTTGAACCTACCTACTACTCAGAAGCCACTCGCCAATCTTACTAGAATGAAGCAATGGCCTCTGAACTTCGTGCACTTGAGGACAATTCCATTTGCACACTTGAACCTTTTCCTCTTGGTAAGAAATCCATCGGTTGCAAGTGGATTTTCAAGACCAAACTCCGAGCAGATGTTACTGTTGAGCGCTACAAGTCCCGGCTCGTGGCCAAAGGCTACACTCAAAGTGGAAGGTATAGACTATCATGAAACTGTTGCTCCAATAGCCAAAATGACCACAGTTCGCTGTGTTCTAACCGATGCTGCCACAAAAATTGGATTATTCACCAAATGGACGTTCACAATACTTTCTTGCATAGTGAACTTGATGAGGAAGTTTACATGATCTCACACCCGGCTATTGTATTAAGGGAGAGGCACATGTATGCCGCCTCTGGAAATCACTCTGTGGCCACAAGCAACCCTCTTGAAACTTGATTTTTAAACTAACATCTGTTCTTTTTACTGCAAGTTTTATTCAATCTTAGGCCGGTCACTCTCTATTTACCTTGATTATTGCTACCAGTTTTACAGTTATTCTTGTTTATGTTGAAGACATCTTGGTTATTGGCAATGATCTTTCTCAGGTCACTTACTTCAAGTCTGTTATTTCCACTTACTTCAAAACCAAGGATCTTTGACCTCTCAAATATTTTCTTAGACTTGAAGTTGCTCGATCCCCTTTAGGCATTTTTTTTACTCAGCAAAAATATGCCTGGGACATTCTTGCTAATAGTGGCCAACTTGGCTCTTGTCCTGCTCCATTTCCTATGAAACAGAACTTGAAGCTTAATGACACTGATGGTGACCTTCTCCCTGATCCCACCCCTTACGGACGGTTAGTTGGACTCCTCATTTATCTCACTATCACCAGACCTGATAAAGTTTTTGCATTAAATATTCTCAGCCAATTCGTGCATGCTCCTTGGATTCCTCACATGACAATCGCCACCTGTGTTCTTCACTACATTAAAGGCACTCTAGGCCAACGTGTGATGCTCCCAACTTCCATGTATGGACACGTGGAAATCGAGGCATCGAGATGATGACAACATGGGTCACACTTCCTATCGTCAAGTGCCAAGTGTGTGTACATGCAACACTTGTAGAATAAAACCATGCAATGGATAAATATAGTCTTCAACTAAGTACCAAAATTTTGTTTAAATACAAACTCGCTTAAAAGAAACGTAATAAAATACTACAAGTTTCAACATTGTCTCAAATCCAAATTACAAAAAATAAAGGTAAGTAAAATGATTTCCGATAATAAAAGCAACTTCAACTCAATACTCTAGGGGAGCTGCCTCCTCAGACTCAACCTCCTTTTTCTCAACCTCTGCATCAAAATCTACGGTACTAACAAGGGTACCGCAGGTAAGTAATAATCCAAACACCTACAAGATAAAAATATATTAAAACTCAACAACATACATGATCAGGATGCAATATGCATGAGATCCGAAAAATAATCATTTTCCAACACACGCCAAAAATTCCATTTTTGGCCCAAACATTTCCTCGGATAATGGCTCAAAAATCCAATCTCGTCATTTTCTCAAAAAATGGTCCATTAACCAAACCATCAAAGCATTGTAGGCGGGCATCACAGGCGAGACTCTACCACTATCCCTGCTCACCACCATCCCTACACGTGCATCGTAGGTGGTAATCATAGGCGGAACTCTACTATCGTTCCTGCTTACCATCATCCTTACAAGTCCGTCTGTTGATAGGAATCGCAGGCGAGACTCTACCCCATCCTTACTTACCACCATCCCTATAATACCTCTTACTCAAACTAGTCAATCCAATCATTCATATATACCTAAAAATCATTTTTCGCTTGAAAACCCAGTTTTTAAGTTCCAACACATGAACATGCATGCAATTACACGAAAACCTAGTTTTCCTTTTTCAATACATGTACATGCATGCACTATACAATGCAAATGACAAGACATAAATATATCCAACAATTCTCAACATCAACCAACATATAAATAACTTTGTCTTCTAATCCATCTGACTCCCGACTTCTCGGACTCAATCCGGCATAACCAACCAATCACAATTTATTGTTAAAACAAAAATATATTTAAATCTAAAAAAAAGTTTAAAAAATACTTACAGCACTATATAATAATTTTCGGATGATCAATGGGCTGCAAAAGGCAGAGGAAAAGCAACATAACAATGTAAAAACACTGTGGTCGTGGGTTGTAAAATACCCACTTTTGAATGGAGACGAACCAAGACTTGAGATTGATAGGAAATGGCTTAGAGGTGTTTATGAAGCTAGTGAAAGTGAGGGTTGGCCGTGGGTGGGGGCGAAAACGGCGGTAGAAGTGAAAAAAGGCAAAAATGGAGTTGAGCTCGTGATGGCCACTCCGGTGACGGATCGGATCTAGAAATGAATGGTTTAGGTCGGCAAGAGGTTGGTGATGAAGCAGTGAAAAATTGGTGGCTAGAGGTGTAACGACGGCTATGCTGGAGCACTGGAATGCCGCAACTTAGAGGGGTAATTGCGGCTTAACGGCGGCACGGATGTGGTTGAGTTTTGGTAGGGAGGTTCACCAGTTAGAGGGGAAGAGAATGGAGGGGTGGTGCACTGCACAATAGTGACTCCGGGGGCGGTTCTGGGTAGCATGAAAAACTAACCGAAGAGGGACAAGAAGAAAGAGAGAGTGAGCGGGGAAAGAGAGAGAGAACCAGAAGAAAAGTGAGGGAAAAAGAAAGAAAAAAGGAAAAGAAAGAGGAAGAAAAAAAAGAAAAGATGAGAAAAAGAAATGAGGTCCAGTCCTCACATCTAGGTCCTGAAACTGATCCAACGAAAGCAACTTTAAAAACTATAAATTGAATAAAATAATTTAAACACAATACCTCGCTAAAATATAATAAATAACTAGTCAAAACTAACAACAAAATTTTAAATCCAAAAATAAACTAAATTAAATTAAAAAACAATTTAAACATAAAATAATAATTAATATTAAGAAAGTACCTTAAAATAAATTTCACAACTAAACCAATTAAAATTCAATAAATTTAAAATAAAAGAGTCAATATTTTAATTAAATTAAAATACTTATTCAATAAAAATACATGTAAAAATAAGATATCATACAAGATATTTTTTTTCTTCCTCTAATAATCTTCTTGTTAGTGCTTACACAGATTTTCATTGGACGCTACCCCTGGTTTTCTCATTACACTTGGCTCTGGCCTTAGTTCCTGGCGCACTGAAAAGTATCAGAACATTGAACTGTAGTGCCAATTTCTTGGTTGTAGTTACTAACCATGACTCCATACTCTGTTGAACGATAAATAGACCTAAATTAGTAAGTCTATTATAATTATAATTTTATTTTAAATATTTATTAATAAATAATGATACTCATCAACAACCTTTTTTATTATTATTTTTTCATCATCGATATTAAATAATTATAGATTATTTATTATATTTCACTTATGTGTCTATTATTTAATATCATATTAATAAATATTGAGAAAATGATGATAAAAACTAAAAGGGGTGATAAGTAAATTTTTCCAAGTTTGTCTAGAATTATTCACTTTTCTTTTCTTTTTTTTCTTTTTTAATTTTTTTTATTATATATATTTCGTAGTTGAGAAGCCCTAGATTAGTCTAGACTTAGAAATAAAGTTTATAATATGAGTCGATATAAAATTACATCATATCTATTAATGTACAATAAGAATAGATGTACAACATGACATATCATGATATCAAGGCCAACAACTCTGATAGATTAATATCTTAACAAGATATATTTATAGACCAAGGATCCGTAGATTTAGTCAATGCGCCGGCGATTAGAAAAGAAAAACACGTAGGATCCAACCATTGTTCTTATATTAATCTTACGAGTCACGTACCACTTTCATACCACCACCAATTAACAAGTCATGCACTACTGTTCATCCTTCCATTTTTAACTTTCAATTTAACAAATCAATATCATACGATGTTATTGATCTTTTATATGGTTGAAAAATAATCGTTTATCCCTCTAAAATGCCGCCTCACTTTCCACTCTAGATCTAGTAAAAAGTCTTTTTTTTAATATTTTAAAAAATAAACACACACTTTTGTACTGGGAGATCAAGTGAGAGAGCAAAGTGGAGTGGATCGATATATTTTTTACAATAAATTTCTTGAGGTATGTTGTGAATAATAATAAATAAATATGTGAATAATAATAATAAAATATTAAATAATAGTAAAAAATAATGAATAGTAATAAAAGGAGATGAAATATAATAATAAAATAATAAATAATATTAGAGTACGTTAAGAAGTATTAAGAGTATCTCAACATCCAAACACACCAAGCTCTCCATAAATTTTAACTGTATGAGAAGTATTAGCTCCATCGTAAAATTAACTCATAAATTGATATAGTTTTATATAATATATTAAATCTGGAAGGGATATTTGAGTTTCCACAACTTTAGTTAAGAAATAAAATCAAGAAAAGATAAAACAGATCGACTCACTCTCCTAAAAGGAAATAGACTTAGATTCCTAACAGGAGATAGACTCCTACTCCTAGAAGGGAACTACTTCACATGGCTTAGACTCCTAAAAGGAAAATGTTTTACAAGGTTAATTAGACTTCTATCACTCTAAAGAAATAACCTCTATAAATAGCATACAAGAGGTAACAAATTCTTAACTTCATCTTCTATATACTCTCATTCTCATATTATTATTCTAACTTTGACGTCGGAGTTTCTCCAAAACAACCAGTGCCATCCTTTCGTTTATGATAAGCGATCCGTGTGATAAGTGGCGATCCATGTGATAGGTGGCAGTGAAATAAATCCTTAACAAAATCTATTTATGGAATAACAGATACTTAAAAAAATCTCAGTAAAATTTCATTAATGGCTGTCTTCTAATTATTCTTTTTTATTTCTCTCGGAAAGGAAATAGAAGATATGGAGCGGTGAAAATGGATCGAGGCCGAGGTCAGAGAAATTTGTACACATGTAGTCACCATGCTGCATGATCAAAAAGTACTGCTGTTGGTGATCACGGTGAGATCGGCCGCCATGGCCATTTCTTATATAAAGCGATTAACAAAGCCATAGTGGAAAATAATTGTCTCTTTTTTATTTTCTTTTGCTTTTGCTTTTTTTAATTTTTTGAGCTAGTGTCGACACGATCCACAAGTTTTAATATATAATAGGCTAATAAAATTGAAATGAGCCTCTTACTTTTAATTATAGCCAATGGAAGCTGGATGTGACGTACGAAACTTCCCATTAGAGAAAATGAAACCGTAGGATTAGGATTTATTTTCATCTGATACTATGACGAGAGAAAGGCAATACTCGATATAGAAGAAACAAGAGAATAAAAATTGAGAATATTATATCATCAGAAAAATAAAACAAAGTATTTATATTTACAGTATGTAATACCTTGTTTGGTATGGCCAAGATTAATTATAATTTTTTTTGATCATGTACTATTTTTTTTTATTTTTTTGAATCAAAATGGAATTTGTATTTAACTATGAATAGTTTCAGCATTACATTGCTTTTCCTTTTCTATGTATTCAGATTACATGTTTACATTTCTTCCATCCAAATAATCTCTGTATTTAAGTGCAAAGCCTCCTTAGCTAACTTATGGGCCACTTCATTTGAACCTCTTTACAAGTTGGATTTATAATTTTTTTCAATTTAATATATTTTTACACGTGAAACGTATAACTTTTTTTAACTTTTCATGAATACATTTGAACTCATTTTAGATAAGACCCACAAACTTATTCTATTCTCTCAGCTTATTACTATTCATAAAAACTCAACTCAACATTTAAATGAAACCTTAGATAGAAGAGTATATAATTTAGACTACTCTCATAAGGAGAAAATTAAATTAGTCTAGTATGAGATGTCACGAAGCTTTCCACTTTGTAGACTTGTGTGGTTTTTCACGTTGAGTGCTCTTTTAAAGGGAAAAGTAGTCAATAAATCAAGATTCATCGCCTAATTCTAGTCTTGTGTAGCTTTCGTGTTGAGGCTTAAATTATAAATAAATAAAGGTAGGTAGTGCTAATAGATTTGGGAGGTAAGAAATAGTTTGGGGGTTATAACGAGGATGATAATGATTTGTGGGCGATAGTTAATTAGACTTTAATTAAACAAGAACTTGAATATTTTAAGCTAAGCTAGGAATTTGAGTTAGTAGAACATGTGGCACTTGAAGCTAGCCCCAAAGATGAGCGGCACTTGAGGCACACACACCCTTTGAATCGAGTCGAAGTGTTTTTTGTCTGTGCAGATCAACAGTGTGAAATTGGGTAGTGCAGGGCGTGCGTTGCTTAGAGATTACTAGAAGGCGATAGATCAGTCTTGTTTTGTCATAAAAGGGAAAAAGAAAATAAAGAAAGCTTTACAAAAATGGTTTTTAAGCCTTGAAATGGGGAGGGTGGAGAGTATCTGGCATGAAGGAATCTTGACTCATATTGGCATTCTAATAATGGTATATGGGGGAGAGAGATGTAATGTTTGAAAAAAAAATGTATGCATGGTCTCAATACATATGAAGTTGAAGCACACGTACAATATTATGCCTCAAAGGAGCTTGCTCCTAATTTCTCTCACCCCAAAATCATTTTTGAGCCAAGTATCAAGACTCCCTAGCTATAGGATGGGATGGAGCTCTCCTCTAATCTTTCATTCTTTATTTGTGCATAAATTCTTTGATTCTAAGTAGGAACATAACTTATTTGTTACTTTCTAATTTGATCTACTATTTATCAATTAATTATCGGTATAATCGATGAAATCTATGATTGAACTAAAACATGAGTCTATTATATGATCTAAACGCCATTATGAATCCACACATCTAACCATCACATGTGTCTTATAGGTAGATTCTCCAACCTTAAGCCCCATTTGGTTCCTTGACTGCACCACTTTTGAACCCATTCAACCATCCAAACACCTCAGGTGAGCTGTATTATACATGAATTCGATGGGTTCATTTCCTGTAGATGGACATGACTAGGCTGGTTGACAAAAGCTTATCTCCTCTAGAGCTTCTTCTTTTTTTCTCCTTTGTGTTGTTGTCAACTTCTCTCTCTCTCTCTCTCTCTCTCTCTCTCTCTCTCTCTCTCTCAACAAAATCGGTTTGTGCTCAGTAGTAGGAGACAAAACTATTTTTTTCACAAGTCTCCTTGCAGGTTTGGGGTGTCGAGGACAAAAATGTGATGTGAACAATAGTGGGTCTCAATAATTTTACAACTTTTCATAAATATATGTAAACTCATTTTATCATCCAAACACACTTTAAATTCATCTTAAGTGAGTCACACAAAACTCTATTCATAGAAAACTAAGTTTAGCTCAGCTCAGTTCAACATCCAAATGTAATATAAATCTTTAAGAATAGATGCACCTCAACCCTTCACCACCAAGACATAAGCTTTAGGCATCAATACAACCATGTGTGCCACCGAAGATTTGTCCAGTCCAATCTCAATTTTTTTGTTATGTTCTTATTTTTTCTTGAATATGGATTTGAAGTTAGTTGATCTATTATAGCACCAAAATCCCTTAATTTTAGCAATCCCATTAATTTAGTCATTTGACAGTTACACAATTTCTATATAGCTAATTTGTCTCTCTTTCCGTGTATAAATCATCCGCTCATATTTATATATTTGTATACAAGATTAATGAGAAATACAAGATATCATTCTACCAATTTATTTTCTTAACATGTTATCAGCCAAATATCAACCCTGCATACCTTTGTATAGCATCCATGGCTTCCTCTTCTAATGCTTCCCAACTTTCCTCTCTATATCTTCTTCATCCATATTCTCTTATGGCTAATTTCGTGGGTAACTCCTCAACAATCCCCTGCTCTTTTGACTCACAGACGAACTGGATCATTGATAGTGGTGCTAGTGATCATACAAGCCACTATCGATCTTTCTTTTCGAGCCTCCGACGGCCACCCATGGCTCGCACCATTGGCTACCCACAAGAGCAATTGTTCATGTTGAAGGCATAGGCTCAGTCCACTTACCTGCAACCCTCACCCTCCCGAATGTCCATTATGTCCTTGCTTTTTGTTATAATCTCCTATTTGTCCCTTAACTCACTACTCATTTATCTTGTGTAGCAATTTTCTCATCTTCGAATTATTTTGTCCAGGACCTTCAATTGAAGAGATTGCTTGGAGCAGGTGAAGCTTGCAATGGTCTCTATATCTTTGAACCCCCACAGTCCGCTTCTTTCTTAGTGCACCATCTTGATCATAAGACCCTATGGCATCAACGTCTAGGTCATCCTTCCAGCTTTACTATTTCTAATATTTTTATAGTACATATATTCTTTCTTATTGTGATATTTGTGCTCGTTTTAAGCACACCCCCGCTTACCTTTTCCAATTCATGCTAATAAAAGTAAGATTTCTTTTAATTGCTTTTATTGTGATATTTGAGATACAACCATTTGTGGCGCACATTATTATTTTACTATTTTTGATAATTTTTCACGCATCACATAGATTTATTTAATGCGTTTTAAATTAGAAACGTTTAGTCATTTGATGCACTTATTTGCTCTTGTTAAAAATCAATTTAATCCCACAGTTAAATATATATGAAATTTCTTTCTCATAACCTCTAAACCTATTTTCATAATCATGGCATCATTCATGAACATACTTGTATTGAAACTCCTTAACATAATGGTATTGTAGAACATAAACATCAGCACCTGCTAAATGTTGCTCGAAACCTTTAATTTCAAGCACATTTACCCCTTAAATTTTGGAAAGAATGCTTTGTCGCTGCTGCATACCTCATCAATATGACTCATGTCGCTCCCTTTAGAACCAAACTCCTTTTCATCTTCTTCTCAACACTTCACCCACCTACACCCACCTCCATGTGTTTGGTTGCCTTTGCCCGATCCTCCTTCCAACCCCTTGCCAGCCATACCTCCAAACCCTGCACCCACTACCACTATTTCTTCTAGTCCCCACCACAACGTACATTACTCTTACGGTATATCTTCTTGATTATGTTTGTCCTACCATACCCACAAAGTCCATTGCTTCTTCAACAGCTGCAAAGTCCTTAAGTACTTCTCACCACTTATTCACTTTTCTATCATATTCTCATTTTTTCCCTGCTCGTTATTTATTCTTAACTGGCCTTACTGCATCTGTTGAACCTACCTACTACTCAAAAGCCACTCACCACTCCTACTAGCATGAAACTATGGCCTTTGAACTTCGTACACTTAAAGACAATTCCATATGGACACTAGAACATCTTCCTCCTAGTAAGAAATCCATTGATTGCAATTGAATTTTCAAGACCAAACTCCAAGCAGATGATACTGTTGAGCACTACAAGGCCCAGCTCGTGGCCAAAGGCTACACTCAAGTAGAAGGCATAGACTATCATGAAACTTTTGCTCAATAGCCAAAATGACCACAATTCGCTGTGTTCTAGCCGATGTTGCCAAAAAAGATTGAATTATTCACCAGATGGACGTTCACAATGCTTTCTTGCATAGTGAACTTGATGATCAAGTTTACATGATCTCACCACCCGACTATTATATTAAGGGAGAGACACGTGTATGTCGCCTTTGGAAATCACTCTGTGGCCTCAAGCAAGCCTCTCGAAACTGGAGTTTTAAACTAACATCTATTCTTCGTACTACAAGTTTTATTCAATCTCAGACTAGTCACTCTCTATTTACCTTGATCACTGCTACCAGTCTCACAATTGTTCTCGTTTATGTTGAAGACATCTTGATTATTGGCAATGATCTTTCTCAGGTCACTTCAAGTCTGTTATTTCCACTTACTTCAAAACCAAGGATCTTTGACCTCTCAAATATTTCCTTGGATTTGAAGTTGCTTGATCCCCTTTAGGCATTTTTCTTAATCAGCGAAAATATGCCCGGGACATTCTTGCTGATAGTGGCCAACTTGGCTCTTGTCCTGCTCCCTTTCCTATGGAACAAAACCTGAAGCACACAGATGATGACCTTTTCTCTGATCCTACCCCTTACTGACTCAAACTCGTTTGTGGGATGAGCTCAACCTCGAACTCGAGTTGAGAGTTTAACTTATCGAGTCCAGTTCGAACAAAGAATTAAAAAAAATTTCGAATTTGGACTCGAGCTTGAGTATTTTGAGTCAAGCCAAGCTCAGCAAGCTAAAAACCGGCTTGATTCAGCTCGATTACAGCCCTATATGGATCAGTGAAAATGAATAGAGGCCAAGGTCAGAGAAATTTGTACACATGTAGTCACCATGCATGATCAAAAGTACTGCTTTTGGTGATCATGGTGAGATCGGCCGCGATGGCCATTTCTTACATAAAGCGATTAACAAAGCCACAGTGGGAAATAATTGTTTTTTTTTTTTTTTCTTTTTTTTTCTTTTTCTGATCTAGCGTCCACATGATCCACAAGTTTTTATATATAATAGGCTAATAAAATTGCAATGAGCCTTTTACTTTTAATTATAGCCGATGGAAGGAGGATGTGACGTACTAAACTTTCATCAGTTTGCATGGCCCGATCGATAGAGTATGAAATTAAGTTTGGTATGGCCAAGATTAAATATAATTTTTTTGATGATCATGTACTATTAGTTGGTTGTCCCTTATTTCTTTAATTTCTACTCGATATAAAGTAGTCATTTTTAAATTAATTGGCCTGGTACGTCCTAAAATCATGAATGCTATGGTTTTAGATTTTTATAAATATCTCTTTGATTCTAATTGAGATCATAAGCGATCTATTGATTGTTGCCTAAATTAGTGCCATATTATCTGTACGTGTGTGTATATATATAAAATATTTTATATAATATTAAAAATTAATTTATATATATATATATATTTCATAAACCAGATCCCAAAAGGTTAAAAATCAAAATTAGATTAAATTTAACCGATTTTTAAAATGTAGGAATTGGTCCGAGACCGGACTAATTGAAAGCCTTACCAACAGGTCCGGTTTGGTTCAGGCTAGTTCTCCTATTTTTTGGTTTAAAATTTCACTCCTATATATAGCTAGTCCAAATCTTCAAATACTTGACAAACCAGCTTCCAACGTATATATATAGTGATAAGTAGAAGAAGTTATATACCTGCATATATATAAATATATATATATATATATGTGTGTGTATAGTAAGGTGAAAACAACATGTAATGAAACACATTTACCTAGTTGGATGAAACAGATTATTATTAATAGATAATAAAACCTTTTAACAAAAAAATTATAAATGAAGTATAATAATTACATGTTTGGATACATAAGAAAATAAAAAGATTAGTTCAAAATACACTATAGTTTAATACAAGTTGGAGTAGAGTTTAATATAAGTTAGAGTAGAGTAACATAGACAAATGAGATAATATAAAACTTTCATCGATTCCTAATTTATATGCAATTAGCTTAGCTAATTGATAGGATCATATTACATATAAAAGGCAAAAACAAACTTCGCTATAGTGAAGGAATCAAATAAACGAGAAGGGCAAACTTATTGGCATATAAATGAGAAGCTGAGATAATAATACAAAATATTACAATACAAACATGATAATAATACAAAATTTGTCTTGATGAAAAGACCCCCCACCCCTTTTTTTTTTAAATAAGTCTTGAGAAAAAGACTTGAAGAAGAAAGGAAGAGATCTTGCATGAAGGGAAGATTGCGGACCAATAAAGCAGGAGCAGTGGAGTGATTGTCTTTGTAGGAGCTGCATTAAAACATATATTAAATTAACATTTTGTCCTTTGTATAGGCATATACTAAATTAAGATCACTTAAGCTGCATTAAAACATAGATACAAAAAATAAGAAAATACTTATCTAAAGAGAATGCATAAAAACCCACTTAATCACATTTTGGTTGACAATAAAAACATATTGCAGGAAATCACAGGCAAATATTGTACCTAATACCTTTATCATCAACCTTTCTTGTAAACTTGTCAAAACACAGAAAAGCAATTAGATATTCTAAAACAGGTTATAATCTTACAGAGTTAGGTTCATTCTCTTAACTATCCAACTACAAATATCGAAACAATCAATTTACAACAACACATGAAAGTTCTAAATTCTAGCATGTAACTCTGAGTTCCACACACATATTGTACAAACCACTTGAGTGAAAAATGAGACTTGTCCAGTAACAAAAATAAGTTAGGTAAAGAGAGATTTACTCACATATAGAACCTACAATATAATATAAGCGACATAAATGGTTGTAAATATCATCCTCGAGAGCAAAGAGCCTATAGAGGATCTCATTGCCGACATAACATCAACAACAAAGGAAATAGCAACCATCAAAGATTCATTATTTGCCTGTAAAAGTAAAGAAAGCATGTTAGTTGAGAGAGAACTCAGAGGAGAGAGGGAATCGTGAATGTGAGATACAAATTTGAGTATGGTCTCAGAATCTCAAATTGCACTCAGTGGAGAAAACATGAATGGAAAAGAAGAGAAAAATAAGTAAATAAAAAAAAAATTATACTAACAGAAGCACTCGATGGATACAGAGATCACTAACACAAGCAATTCTCTTCTTCATAATTAAAATGATGCACTGACACTTATCAGACTTACCGGAAAAAAATAAATAAATAAATAAATAAAGTTTGCATTGACACAACACTTAGATACATAAAATCTGACACAACCCATCCCCTTTCCCATAATTATAATACACTGACATTGACTTACTGCCCATTGACATAAATCGAAAAAAATAAATTAAAAGATGTCTATATCCTTGTGTAAATGGATGGCACACGGCAAAACAAAAAAGTAAACATATAAGACATAGACGACACGTGAGAAAACAAGAAAGTTTGGATTGCATGTGAGAAAATAATAAAAATACTGTTCATACAGAATATGTGCTTATATTGTATAATATATATATATATATATAAAGTTGTTAATTACGTGATAGCTACTCGATCGTATATATATATACATACATATATATATTATATATTGAATTGGATTAAATTAATTAAAATTACTTATATATGCTGTTATCATGTACTGATAATTAAGTTTGGTTATGGTATACTTGTCTTAATCCAAAGGGACAATATATGTGAATTGGATTCCTTGATTCGTTTGTTTTCTTCTATTAATTTATCGTTGTTGTCCACTATGCACGCACCTCCACACGTACGTATATATCGTTGAAAATTGAAAGTAGCTGCTAGTGATATTGCTTACGTCCTGTCTACGCGTAGGAGTAGTACAAAGTCCAATTAAGATTTATTTTTTATCCAAATGATCCCTATACATAGTTATGTGATATCAAATTGACCCCACACGTTATTCTATAATTGGATATGACATGGCTGACGTGTGTTTGCCATGTCAACATTTTCCATCAGTGAATTATTACTGATAAGAGTTTGGACGGAGGAATTATTTAGTATATAGATCACATAATTGAGTCATTGACCACATGGACGACCTTTGTGAAGCTTCTTAAACTTTAGAGATATTCAATTTAAAAGAACCATAGACAACTTCACCCGGTAGAGAATTAGGTCATTCGTATGGATATTAAAAATATTTTATTTTATCTTTTTTTATTATAATTTTTAAATTTTTACATAAAATATAATAAATAATTTAATTTTTTAAATTTTAAAATAATAATAATATTAAAAAATGACCTAAGGCCATGCATGCATACGGATTGGATTGAGATATGATCATTTGCAAAGAAACATATAAATATAGCTCTTGTATATATACGCTACTATTAATTAAATATTAGTTTTTCTTATGATTTAATAAAAGATCTATACTCACGTGGAGACGAGAAATTAATATAAAGTATAAATTACCTGATCTTGACATCAACCATATATATATTATCAACTCTTGGCATTCTTAAGCCCCTCGATATTGGACCACATTCGTAGGACATGCAAGAAGAAGACCTTAAAAAATAAAAAATAATAATAAATAAATTAAATAAAAAATAAAAAAGAACTCACTAGAAACACTTAAAAATAAATAAATAATAATATACTTATCAAAAGATTAAAACCGAAGAATATATATAACTCATAAATCAAGCCAGTGGTTATAATTAACGATATGTTACTGACAAAAAAAAAAAAAAAACCATATTAAAAGACGTACATCTCTGACGATGTTGATTGTATATATATTTGGCAGATCATTAGATTAAAACGATAATATATATATATATATATATATAAATAAAATAATGCCGACATTGGTCGGATTACTAATATAATAATCGGACCCTCATTTGTCGTTTAATTTTAGTTTTACGTCAGACGACAATATTCTTTGCAGACAATTCGCCCAATTGGTCTTTCTTTTTACCCTTCTAGTTCTATTTCTCTTTGTTTTTTTGTTTTTTGTTTTATTCAACGAAGGGACAATAATATTATTGTTTGGGTGAAGTGTCGTGGCGAGGGACAGTTGACATGGGAAAACATTGAAAACATGAGATTTTGTATACGTACTTTAACCTGGATGAACTGGGCCGGAAAAAAAAAACCCAGCCACATGCCTTACATATGGACTCGGCAACATCTCCTCATGGGCCCAATTCAGTAGCAAAGGTTTAGCCGCACGCACGACAGGTAAATAGCCTAGAAATGGATGAAACCTGTACCATCTTTGCAATGGTTCCTATCGCACAAAAATGAGATGATCACTCAATTGGATGATACTGTATCTCGCGAGCTCGATCGCAAGAGGTAAATGCATAGCGGCCAGTTAACATAGACTCTTAATTCTAAGCATTGTTTCAAATTTCGTATCGTACCGACGGTATATGCTATATCGACTATTGGTCTGGTATATAAATTTTATCTGTTTTGTACCAGTTTAAATACCGACCGATATTTCAGCCTTCGTTTTTTTTTTTTTCATTTTTTTAAACTACAAGTTCATTTTTTAACTTTCAATTCATACCAGACTATTTATAATTTATATATATGTATTTATATATAATTTATTCATATATAGACTATTATTTTGGAATATAATTAATATATATTTATATATATAATTTATTCATATATCGACTATCCCGAAACGGTACCGGTATCGAAATATTTCGTTCCACTGCTTTGACAGGTACAGCATCTGATACGGTATTCAAAACATTGTTTATAAGACCTTAACAGTTGGTCGTCCTTCGGTAGACTTTTAAAGCTAGGGGCGGCCGTTGTAACTGTAAGCCCTACTTGGGAGGCCCGATTTGGATTTCCCAATAGGGTGGTTGCAATAGGATGGTTGCAAATGGCCTTCCAAGGGATTACCCAAATAAAAATAAAAAACTCTATTTGGAATTTGGTTCATCTATAGCACACCACGCATCCTGTCTGAGAGCGTCACATTACGATTAGGCTAGACGGAACCCGCCTCCTCCCGTTGTTTCTCTCTTCCCCATGCTTGTCTCTTACACTATTAGAAGCAACATTCCCCCCTCACCCTTTAGAGAATTAGTAATAGCTTATCTATCTTCGTATTCATTTTTATATTTACATAATATCTTTTTAAATTAGTCTATATTAAATCATGCATCTTTAAAATTTTACATATCTATAAATAGTATTTATTCAAGTTTAAAAAAGCAAAATTCACTCTCTAAACATTATTTTACTGTTTTTTTTTTCTCTCTTACCTATTAAAATCAACTCTGTAAAATTTGTATTAAAATGATTTTGATATATGAAATTTGTATTAAGTTGATGATACAAAGGGTTTTTTAGTATATATTAATATTTATTGATAAAATTGGTCATTTTGATATATGAAATTGGTATTATTTAGATATATAGAATTTGTACTTTTTAGCACATTGTACTAATTTTAAAATATATAAAAATAATAATTTTAAGAAAAAAATAAAAATAAAAATATTTTATTATTATTTGGTTCAAATAGGCATAATCCAATGTGAAAATTTTTCTTTATATGCAAAATCAATCTTTAAAAAATGTGATTTTGAATATGCATATAGAGAAACTAATGCTAGTGTTCGGTTCTCTCTTTCCCCCCATGATTCTCTCTCGTCTCTTTCGCTATGAGAAACCAACTTCCCCCCTCACTACTTGTGGTTCTCCCTCTCTATTCCTCTTTATTTTTGTTTGGCCAATTTACAAAACCACCATGGGTGCTTGTTTCAGCAAGAAGAGATCAGGGCCTTCTTCCTCTCCTTTTGTTGCTATCATTTCTTCAGCGTCAATAGCACTTCCAAACACTTTCTCCCTTGTGTGCAGTTCTCCCTATGAAGAAAATGGAAGTATATCGTTCAAACCAAAGTTACCTTATGATTTTGACATTTGAAAATCCAGTTTTAGTTCTTCCAAAATTAATCTTCCTTGCGTGCTTTTAATTATAAGAACTCTATAGTCGGTTCACCCATAGCACATCACACATCCTATCTAGGAGCACCACCAACAATTGCTCTTAGAGGGGCTAACTTTTCTACCATATGAGATGTTTATGTAAAATGAAAAAATATTACAAAATCATAAGGTATAACTATCTATAAAACTAAATCTAGATAATTTTTCAAATAATGTAAAAATAAAATTTTAAAAACACAACTTAATGTCTATTTCAGATTTTTGACAATAGTGTTTCATAGAATAATATTCACTCATTATTATTTTTAACAATATGAAATATTTAGAAATTGTTTTCTTCATAAAAACTATCAAGTAATCTTTTAGAATGTAATATCTCATTCTAATATCTAAGCTAGTTTATCAAATTTCATGTAAAATCTATTTATTTTGGTGTTACATTAAGCATAGAATGTTGCAATTATTGAGAGGTTAAATAAATTTTTCCTTGCTAAATGAAGTTTAGAGGATAAATCATCTCTATCATTTTTCATATAAATCATCAATCTTAAATAGTTTTTCTTATATTTTCATTTTGGATTTTATATTAAAAAACTTAATATTATATAATAAAAAACCCTGGAGTCAATGTTAATAGTTCATTATTTCTTCTAATCTTAGTTTTAATTTAATTTTAGTGAGGCTACATCCTTGAAAATAGATAATGTATAGAAATTATATAAAATCTAAAGATTATAGGAAAAAATTGGAAAGAAACATTTCTATGTATATTGAAATTTTACAAAATTTTAGAAAGTATATGGGGAATAAGAAAATTAGAAATTATTTTTGAGGGGCCAATTTCTATATTCATGAAATTATGAATAAAACTTAGTGGCTATTTTGAATTTTGAAACAATTTTGGAGGGGCTCAACCACTATGTAGATCCGCCACTGGCTGAATCCCTTTTCTATTGCTTCTCTCTCCCCATGCTTGTCTCTCTCACTATCAAAAACCACCTTCCCCCTCTCCCCTTATAGTTCTCTCTCTCCCCCATGATTCTCTCTTGTCTCTTTCACTATTAGAAACCAAGTACTTCCCCTCTCACCTTATGTGGTTCTCCCTATGTATTTCTCTATATTTTTGTTTGGCCAACTTACAAAGCCACCATGGGTGCTTGTTTTAGCAAGAAGAGAGGGACTTCTTCCTCTTCTTTTGTTGCTATGATTTATTCAATATCAATGGCACTTCCAAACATTTCCCCTTGTGTGCAACTCCCCTCGTTGTCATTCAAAATGAAGTTCCCTTCTGATTTTGATTCTTCCTCGTGTACTCTTCAAATGTGGTCTCTCTCTCTCTCTCTCTCTCTCTCTCTCTGGGCAAACACATGTTTTTACCATTCTTTGGATTTTTCAATTTAAAGAATGTAATGGTTAAAATCTGGTGTAGTTAGAAAACTATTTCGAAAGCCAATGTAAGAAATTTCATATATTTAAGATGAGCGTACGAGAGAATGTGTTTCGTAGGAGATGAAATTTGGGGAGAAGGCATTCTGTGGGGGAGAGCTTCTATGTTTTGTAGAGTTTTTTAGAAAGAAAAACGTAACCATGCACTATAAGAGTTTTATTTAAACTCTATGTTCTATACATCCATCTTAATAGAGTTATCTTAATAGAGTTTGGAATAACTCAAAACTTATCAGTTAATAGATGAGTTATGATGAGATAAGAAAAATCTTAAGAGATAAGATTAAAACTATATATCTCTAATTATAGTCAAACACAAATTAAGTCTGAGATTTCTTGATGGTCAGAAATCTATAAATAGCATTGAGGGGTTAAAGGGTTCTCACCTACAACATTAGAGTGTCTTTAGCCATCGAAAGACATTTAAAATGCAAAGTTATTATAATGATCCTTCCCTCATAGTCAGATTAAATTTTTCATCAAACTGATGGAGAAAGGTACGTGTTTATTTATTATAATTTTATTTTTATGGATCATAAAAATTCTAAAATCCGATTATTAATATTTATGTTAAAACATTTAACAAACACCCCACTTAAGTGTTGTGTGGTTCAGCTAGGACTCCCCAAATAAAGGGGTGGCTGCCATCCATGGCCACCCACGAAGGGGCCACCCTTCTAAATGGCCTTCCTTTTTAAAAATAAAAAATAAAAAATAAAAAAATTGTTTATTTTTTATATAAACATATTTTTAATCTTCTCTTAGTTTTTTTTTTATTTTTTATTTTTTATCTTATGTAATATTTTCATTTTTATATTTATCAGTTCTTCAATAATTTTTTTTTAACAATTTTCATATACTCTATAATTTATGTGTTCTAGGAATTTTAATGATTTTTCTTGATTTTTTCTTTTTTAAAATTCTTTTGATATTTTATAATTTTTTGTGCTTTTATTTTTTCGCTTTTCTTTAACGTGCATGGCAGTCAGTTGCTATGATTATATTTTATGTGAGGAGATTAACAAAGTCGGCCAGACAGATGGATCCATTTAAAACTTAATCATAGCTATGTATGCTTCTCCCAAATATTTAAAATTAGAAGTATCAGTTTTAAAAAAGTGCAAATCCCAAAAACTAAAGATGATTTTTCCTCTTATAGTTGGTTGGATGTAGTATTTTTAGTGTT
The DNA here is from genome assembly GCF_018687715.1 of Carya illinoinensis. Classification (NCBI taxonomy): domain Eukaryota; kingdom Viridiplantae; phylum Streptophyta; class Magnoliopsida; order Fagales; family Juglandaceae; genus Carya; species Carya illinoinensis. The sequence continues at coordinate 39,486,085 of NC_056760.1, forward strand.
AGTGTAGCAAGTATATTATTTAGAGAACTGCTATAGATACAAAAAGATTACATCAAAGTAAATCTACAAACTGACGTGGTTTCTTATGATCTATTAGATCTACTTTATACTAAAAGTAACTTCACAATTTAACATACTGTATCAAACCATATCAGTTTGTAAATTTATTTTTATATAATTCTTTTATAGCTAAAGTATTTCTCTATTATTTATATTAGGATAGGATTATAGAAGAATAAAGGCCGTGTTTGCCAACTGCCTTGAGGGGTCCATTTCCAACACCACATGGGATTATGTGAACAAGAAAATTAGCAGAAAATAGGGTGTAAAATCACAATACAGCACTTGGTTAATTAGGTCTAATGATAATGTTGGTAACGCCTTACAAGCACTTATGAAAGAGAGAGAGAGAGAAAATCAAAGGTCTTAAAAATTGTATCTCTATAACTTTATGAACGTAAACACGTTATCAAACTATGTTAATTTCGTATTGTGGAATTAGTTTACTTGTGTTTACTTTTGTTTTATCTGCCATTGTTTTCACAACATCTTAAGATTTTAAAAATTGTTATCCTAGTTTACTCGACCTAAAAGAAAAGGAGAGATGCATAAATCAAAAAAGGAAGAGAAGAACTAGAAAAACAGATTATTGAATTAAAAAACTAACAAATTAGCTAGCTAGCATGATATCCTCATCTTTCACTAAATTAAGGCCCTATCTACTAGTTTTTTAATCGTGAATCGACCTGAACAACTACTACAGGCCAGACCGCCCAGTACTATCGGACCTTTAACGATCTAATATCCATACGCCCATCATTATCAGATCGAGAGCATGCATGCGTGAGCCACACATGAATGCTAATAGCTAGATCGTCAAAAAGGGAGGATTCTTCACTGCCGCCCACATTTATCCATTGGTCAAGTAATAGCAGAGCCCAAAAACGAGCAACAAAATATAAGACTGATCGATGATGATTAGACAAAGCCCAAAGAACAAAAAGTTGCCATAAATAGAAAGAAAGAAACCAAAGAAAGGACTTCGATAATGATTATTTAATCACTCTTTTGTCGGCAGTTACAAATATCTACTCCATTTACCTAAGCCCGCTTATTCTTACTGTACGTAGCTTTCCGGTGCTGCTAATTAATAAGTGGTACTTCCCCAAATAACCATTTAAAAGTTGAGTTCTGCTAAGCTACCGTTCAGCAATAACTATTGAGTGTGCTGCTTAATATATTTATGAATTTTTGTTTTATTTTATTTTATTTATTTTATATTTTTTTAATATATTTAAATAATTTTTTAAAACTAAAAAATATACTAATCTATTAAAAATTATTTCTTTTAATTATTAAATAAAATTATTATTTTTTGCTAAACGATCAAATTAAACAACAAAAAATGGACGGAATAATATCACGTACTTACGTACATTTATTGCACTCCGGATTCATCATTACAACTTAATGGGCCCAACCGTAGAGCTAGGCTAGCTTTCCTATGAAGCAAGTTAGCAATATCCTCTTAAGGCAGCGTTTGATTATTGAAAGTAACTTAACACTTTTTAACTTAATGTATATCTTCACTTGGACTGATATTCTTAATCATGGTGAGTATTTTCGATCAGACTATATTAATTAATTTATCAATATATTGAGATCGAACTACTCCATCAAAAGTTTAAAACAGTTAATTTTTTTTTGGCTTCACTTATATATATATATATATTTTTTACAGTAACTAGTAAAGTACATGCTTGTAAACTAGAGAATAAGGTTTCGTTTGGTTACATAAATAAGAAGAGATAAAGTTAAAAATTGAATAAAATATTATTAAAATATATTTTTATAATATTATTTTTATTTTAAAATTTAAAAATATTAAATTATTTTTTATATTTCGTTTGAGAGTTTAAAAAATTTATAATTATTAAATGAGATATTAAAATGAGATGAAATAAAATAATTTGTAAAAACAAACCAACGCTTACTCTTTCTTCCACCCACATATATAGAGTTTTCTTTCAAACTCGAATAAAACGAAGAAAACTCCTCCTACCTAATCTAAAAATTTGTCACTTTTATAAGTTGGGGAAAATCTGAGTTGAAGGAAAACTATGTCCCACAATATGTCTAATTAGTTTTGCTATGGGCGTGCCAACTTATAATTAAACATATTGTCTACATACCAAAATTCATTGAGATGTTGCACACCATTATTCAAGTGCAAATCTTTAATTCAAAGATCAGATCATAGAGACTTAATTAATTACCAATTTATTGATCCATCCATGATCATAAGTTAAACAATAATGCATAGAAAGATGCAAATTTAGTTAAAATAATAAAATGAATGAATAATTATATTTGAAAACTTGTATACTATCACTACAAGAGATATGATTTTTTGAGACAAAAAATTTTGTCTCAAAAAATGGAAATTTCGTCCCTAAAAGTTTTGGGAGACGAAAAAATTTCGTCTCTATTTTGTCTCAAAAAGGCTGTCTCAGAAAGTTTTCGGAGACGAAAATTGATTTTCGTCTCCGAAAAGTATTTTTAGGGACGAAATTGGGCGGAACCGGTCGAAACCGTTCGAACGGGAAATTTTTTCTGAGACAAAAGAATGTCGTCTCAGAATCTAGTTCGAACGGAAATATTTTTGTTCGAACAACATGAAATGTTAATTCGAACCAATAACCATATCTGACCAAGTTTGTTCGAAGAAAAATATTAACTGTTCGAACAAATAATCTATTTACAGAAATCTTCTGTTCGAACGGACTTTTAGAAATGAATTTATTCGAACGAGTATTTAGTTGTTCGAACGAACGCATGGATTGTATTTCCCGGTAAGTTCGAATGGGTATATTTTTGTTCGAATGGGAATTTATTGGTTCGAATGGATATGTTTTTGTTCGAATGTATGCATAAATGGTAATTTACCATTCAAACGGCATTGATCAAACAAAATGAAATTGATACTAATACAAATTGTAATCTATATACATCAATTGTTCAAATGTTTACAAACATCGTAAATATAAAAGGCTATTAAAAAAAAAATAAATGAATTATGATTGTGGTGGTGGTGGTGGTATAGGGTTTTGGGACATCATTAATTGAAATTGTTCAAACATTTTTTGGTTATTTAATTGTAGCCTCTCTTCTAATCTTGCTTCTAAATCTGCTGCTTGATCTAATCGGGTCAACAACTCTTTTTCCTTCGATCTCAATCGTTCTATCTCAAGTGCAGCTTCCTCTAATTTTTTAGTGTTGTCGTCATTCGATCTGGCTTTAGAAGATGATGAAGATGTTGAGGATGGCTTCACGCAACGTCCTAAGCCCCTCAAATATCCAGAACGTGATCCAAGAACTTGAGAAAAGATTTGAGCATCGTTGACAGATGATTCATCAGATGGATCCACAACAGTGTCTTTAAGAGATATCATCTTGTCCTGGAAAAAGAAAAACATTAAAATTAGTATATGTAACAAAAATATATTTAGACAATGAAATTAAATAAACTTAAACTTACATAATTTGCCTCTGCTTCAGGATTGCTCCAAACACCATCACGATTTTTATGTGCTTTAGCATACAATTGGGTCAGATCATAATCAGTAGGATTTTCTTCTTGCTGCAAAATGAAAATTAATATCATAATTTATACGAAAAAAGTGTATATATTAAGATTTATTGGAGACAATAAGAACTAACCATTTTTTTTGCCAAGCGATGAAAAGATCGAGAACCCGCGTGATGGTGTATCGTTAAATTTGATCTATTTGTTTTGTTCACTGTACTCCGTTTCTAAAAAAAAGAATTATAATTTTTATTTAATACATCTATTATATATTATTAAAAAAAAGATGGTAGCGAAATTACCTGATAAGCAGGATCTTCAAACAGATCACAAACTTTCTCCCATTCGTTTGGTGGCATTGCTTGGAATGGATTTTGACGCGCCTCTATCGTAGTACTGAACTTCTGGTAGTGTGCATGGCATCGACCTTTGTACCTCCGAAATGCATTCGACATGAGTTCTTCAATCGTTAGTCGATCCTCCCGCCGACCAAAATTTAGTTCAAACTCGTCCTTCAAAGAATTATAAACAATTAGTATAATTTCAAACATTCGCATTTAAGTAAAAATGTTATACAAAGTAACTTATTACCAGACAACGATTTTTGATGTGGTCTTTCACATCTTGGGGAACTTTAACCCAGGATGATGTAGCCATCGGTGCATACGTGCGAGTAAGTGTACCAACATAAGAAGCAAGCCAAGCTGCCGAATCCCCAGAGCCACCGGTGTGATCATCAGATATATCAACTTTAATTTTACCCACTTTCCTTACTTTTTCTATGCAGACACCCCTCGTAATGCCTCTAACTCGGCGCTGGTTTACAACAGCTATATATACAAATGGCTTAGAATATATTTTAATTAAATTAATCTTATTTGAAAGATATACATTGAAAAAATACCTTGTTCTGGTTCTGTTGACGGTGGCCCACCATTGTTGGCAGGTGAAGCACAGGGGGATTCGCTAAGTGGTGGGGATGGCTCACGTGTTCTTTTGCGTTTAGGAGGCATATCTGTTTGAAATTACACAATATATTATTATTCGAACAAAATACATGAAATATTTTTATAAGAATTTTACCTACACAAATATCTGTTTGAAAATCATTCGGTATCAGTATTGCTGGACCAATCGCTCTCATCCTCAGTAGACATTTCAGTTGATTCATGTTCTTCCGACATGTCACCTTCAATTACTTCGGGTTGAACATCTTCTCTGCGCAATGGGACCATGTCATAATGGCTGAGATCAACAAATAGATTGATGCCTGATTCATTTTCTTGATATGCTTCTTCATGGTCTGGACTATCAACTTCTTCATGTGGTTTGTCTACCTCTGGAATATAATCATACACATTTCTCGGCGCAAATTTCTCGACTATTCTCCATGGATTTCCGAACTCCGGATCATCTAAATAAAAAACTTGATTTGCTTGGCATGCGAGAACAAATGGGTCGTCCTCATACCATTTGCGAGATGTATTGACACTTACAAAATATTCATCCTTACGCACTCCCAATCTAGGATTCGAGACATCCCACCAGTTACATTTAAATAACCAGACCATATATCCCCCCACATACTTTAATGCTATGATATTCTCCACAATTCCGTAAAAATCAATATTTTCATCCCCATGGCTTCCTTCGACAACAACCCCACAATTTTGAGTTTTCCTATATCGTTCTCTGTCTGCTGTGTGAAATCTATATCCACGCACCAAACATCCTGAATATTGGATAGCCCGCTTAGACGGACCACATGCCAAAGCATATACTTCTGGTGAGATTTCACCTGAATGTTCATTATATTTCGATGCAACCTACATAAATAAATTTTATTCTACTTATATCAATATCATATATAAATATGATGACACCTACAAATTAAATAAAGTTTAAAATACTTTCAAGCATAATTTTTTATACTATCAATACCGTATGTTCAAACCATGAGGCAAATTCTTCTTCATGCGTCTTTTCTACGTCAGTCACACCATTCGTGCGAAGTAGTTGTATATGTTCGCTGCATATGTTAATGTGAATTATTAATTTGTATCAATATATACTATATTATTAGAAATGCACTTAATACTACTACCAAATTAGATGATCATCACGAACCTCAAATACTGTTCAATCTCTTCACAATTATTTAAGACATACCATCGAGCTCTTTCAAACTCTCGCCCACATAGGTCATAGCCCCCTTGTGCACCTATAGGACGTACTTTCTGGGAAAACACGGTAAATGCTGACGAAACTCCCATTTGTCCACCTTCATAATTTCGATCCGGTCTCGTAAATCTAGTATCAACCCCACGAAAATACATTGAACAAAATGTATGCCACTCATTATGAATATATGACTCTGCGATCAATCCTTCCGGACGAGCCTTATTCCCCACAGATCGCTTAAGTTTTCCCAAAAACCGTTCAATAGGATACATCCATCTATACTGAACGGGGCCAGCAACTAAAGCCTCACGAGGGAGATGCACAGCCAAATGAACCATTACATCAAAGAATGAAGGCGGGTACAAACTCTCCAATTTACACAATATCAATGCAATGTCAGCTTCCATTTTTAATAAGGCATCAACTTTCAACGTTCTACTGCAAATATTTCTGAAAAATCGCCCTAATTCTGTGATAGCTGTACGAACATCTGGAGTAAGCTTTCCCCGCACACCAACTGGCAACAATCGCTGTAAAAATATATGGCAGTCGTGACTTTTTAGACCAGTTATCTTCCAATCATAAGGTCGGACACATCTTGACATGTTCGAAGCATAACCATCGGGTAATTTGATTGTCATAAACCAATCACAGAATTTCTTTCTCTCATCACTTGAAAGTGTATACCATCCAATGGGCATATAAGCTGATGACCCAGTATCTTGCAAATGCAACTCTGATCTGATTCCCAACTCTTTCAAATCTTTACGAGAGTTGACTGTATCTTTTGTTTTTCCTTGTATTGACATCAGGGTACCCAAAATATTCTCACATATATTTTTTTCAATGTGCATTACGTCTAGATTGTGACGCAGTGTTAAGGTAGACCAGTATGGCAACTCAAAAAAAATACTTTTTTTGGTCCAATTCAATTCCACTGCTTGTCTTTTCCTCTTTCGGCATCTTGCATTCTTTCCAAATCTGTTGTCTGGGACATCTGCCAATTGAGTGAGAATATCACTGCCAGAATACTCTGGTGGTGATGACCTACGATCAACCGTTCCATCAAACATTACCCTATTGTTTCGCCATCTATGATCATGAGGTAGATATCGACGGTGTCCCATGAAACATAATTTCCGGCCATTCGCTAACCACTGAGACTGTGTATCTTTGTTACAAACAGGACAAGCCATTTTTCCCTTTGTGCTCCACCCAGACAAGTTCCCGTATGCCGGAAAATCATTAATTGTCCAAAGTATTGCAGCATGCATTTTGAATTCACGCGAAGCGGCCACATCATATGTATTGACACCCTGTTCCCACAACTCTTTCAACTCTTCCATCATTGGCTGCAAATATACATCTATTTTATTTCCTGGTGACCTTGGCCCTGGAATCAATAGAGTCATCATAAAATAAGGATCATTCATACACTTCCATGGTGGCAAATTATAAGGCATTACTATGACAGGCCAAGTGCTATGAGAAGTGCTCATGTTGCCAAATGGATTAAACCCATCAGTTGCTAAACCAAGACGTACATTGCGAGGTTTTTCAGCAAACCATGGATACTCGTCATCAAATTTCTTCCATTGTAAGGAATCTGCAGGATGAGTGAGAAATTGATCATTTTGAACTCTTTCTGTGTGATGCCAAGTCATATCTTTCGCAGTCATCCGGGAAGTAAATAATCTTTGAAGTCGAGGAATAAGCGGAAAATGTCTTAGCACTTTCTGGGGTACATTACGCTTATCTGATGTCCATCTTGACTCAAGACACACCGGACATGATTCACATTCTGCATATTGCTTCCAGAAGAGAACACAATCATTCTTACATGCATGGATGATATTATAATCAAATCCTAACCCTCGCTTCAATTTCTTCGCTTCATAAAAATTCCGAGGTACTACGTTATCCTCTGGCAGAGCCTCTTTAAATAATTCAAGCAGCATATCGATAGCCTTTGCAGAAATACGACAAATAGACTTTATATGGAGCAACCTGACAGTGAATGACAACTTGCTATGACGGGTACACCCTTCGTACAATTCTCGTTGTGCATCCTCCCACAATGATCCAAAGTCTTCATTTCCCCCAAATGACTGGGTAGATGTTCCTTCTCCAACCCTGGCACCAAATATACCAGCGCCAAGATCTCCTAACATTTCAGTCATATCTTCTCCATTATCATAACCATCATCAGAAATATCAACATTTATGTCCTCCGTGTCGATCTCGTTACATTCACCCATCTGGTTGGTGTGACTGCCAAATCTAACTCCTTGGGGAAATGGTTCTCCATGTAAAACCCAATCTGAATATTTACCATCAATTCCATTTACGAATAAATGATCCTCCACAACCGTCATATTATAAGAACTAAGGTTTTTGCACTTCTTGCATGGGCATCTTATAAATCCTCGACTATCAACACTCCCACAAGCAAATTCTAAGAAAGACTTCACCCCTTGTGCATATTGTATATAGTCTCGACCAAGTCTATCTCCCAACAACATCCAACTTTTATCCATCTATAAAGGAAAACCACAATCATGGGATAAACACTATCATTCAACTATTACAATACATGTGTTTAATTACCATGTACTTTTAAGGTAGTTGGTCCTATCCCATTCGAGAGACTATCATCTATATCGCATATATACTCAGTCTAAAACTCGTATGTTAGTTTAAATTTCGGCAGCATTTCCCTACAATTCTCCAAGTATGCTAGTCACGATAAGTCGTCGACCCTATTCATGAGCCGAGAAACTTATGAACTACATACTCGAAGAATGTAGAAAAATGTTAAACCAAAATTTAAATTGACTAACACAGGAGTTATAACTAAGTATATATGCCATATAGATGATAGAATCCCAAACTGTCCACTTTGGACAATTCAAGAGTTATACCCAAATATTCTTTAAGAGAATATTTGGCCACAACTCTCGAACGGGTCTAAGGTTTAACTGCATGTAAAATAACTACAAAATCCAAACACTTAGTAATAAACATAACAAGCATATGTCACAAATACATGGGAAGATTACATTACAAGTATACATGATGGGCCTTGAAATATTTAATACTTGAGTACTCAAATATCTTCACATATTTAATTATAATTTTTTAATTAAATATCTTATTATTATATTTGGAGTATTAAGCTATTTAATTAGTGTACTTAGATATAATTAATTATACATTAGGTATTAATCATCTTATTACTTGAGTACTTACTTATGTTCAAATATGTAATTATAATTTTTTAATTAAATATCTTATTATTATATTTGGAGTATTAAGCTATTTAATTAGTGTACTTAGATATAATTAATTATACATTAAGTATTAATCATCTTATTACTTGAGTACTTACTTATGTTCAAATATGTAATTATAATTTTTTAATTAAATATCTTATTATTATATTTGGAGTATTAAGTTATTTAATTAGTGTACTTAGATATAATTAATTATACATTAGGTATTAATCATCTTATTACTTGAGTACTTACTTATGTTCAAATATGTAATTATAATTTTTTAATTAAATATCTTATTATTATATTTGGAGTATTAAGCTATTTAATTAGTGTACTTAGATATAATTAATTATACATTAAGTATTAATCATCTTATTACTTGAGTACTTACTTATGTTCAAATATGTAATTATAATTTTTTAATTAAATATCTTATTATTATATTTGGAGTATTAAGCTATTTAATTAGTGTACTTAGATATAATTAATTATACATTAAGTATTAATCATCTTATTACTTGAGTACTTACTTATGTTCAAATATGTAATTATAATTTTTTAATTAAATATCTTATTATTATATTTGGAGTATTAAGCTATTTAATTAGTGTACTTAGATATAATTAATTATACATTAAGTATTAATCATCTTATTACTTGAGTACTCAAATATCTTCACATATTTAATTATAATTTTTTAATTAAATATCTTATTATTATATTTGGAGTATTAAGCTATTTAATTATCACTGCAAATAATAAGTATTTAATTCTGTGATACTGTTCGAACAAACACTCTATAAGTTCGAATGGAACGCTGGTGAAGTTATATTCTGTTCGAACAAATAAAAATTAATTCGAACGGTATTCAGAGCGTTCGAATTAAACCAACCCAGAAACCAGTCACGAAACAGAGCACAAAACTGATAAACAAAACACAATTTCTGCATTCATGATGCCATATTTCAATACAACAAACTCAAAACATCATGAATATCTCTAAATATGATTATTAAAAAACTTAGAAAACTAATAAAACTTACCTCTTGTACTAGCAATTCAAACTTTAGTCAATCCACAATACCTATATATACATAAAACACATTAAACTGTTGTTCTATCCCAACAAATAAATGCAAAAACTCTATAGATATTTGTAAACGAAAATCGAAATGAAAAATACAAAAAAACACAACTTACCTCTTGTCCTTCTCCTTTCTCTCTCAAGAATCTCTTCTCTCTCAACGCTTTCAAGCTCTCTCTCTCCACAACACTCTCTCACAGCCTCTGCCACGCTCTCTCTCCTTTTCTCAATCTTCAATCCGAGTGAAAAATGAAGTGAAAGGATCGGATTAATAATATGTGCATTTCAGTTCGAACTAAATTTTAATCAGTTCGAACGCGAAAGTCCAAATACCGCTAATTTTTCCCACAATTTTTTCGCGTTCGAATTAATATTTTTCCAGTTCGAACAGAAAAAGGAATATTCTCCAGCATATACTGATAACTTGGCGCGAATTTTCTCTCCAAACAAAAAAAATTCGTTCGAACATGAATTATCTCTATTCGAACTAACATTATATTAGTTCGAACAGATAATTAGATAAATATATAACTATACACATAATACACCCAATATTATTATGTGTATATGTAAAAATTATATAGACTATATAATACTAAGTGTCACTAATATCATAATACTAAGTTTCTTATCAATCTATAATATTAAGTATTTAAAATAGTATAATATTTTATTTACAATCACTAATAGTGTTATACTTATAAGTTAGTATCACTATAAGTATAATACTAAGTATCACTAATAGTATAATACTAAGTGATATTAAAGTATAGATACCATCAAAATATGAAAACTAATAATACTGTAATATTTTATAATATAGTCCAAGTACTTGGTTTATTATTAATATACAAACTAAACATATTAGAAATATGTTTTTTATACTAGTATAATTAATGCAATGTTTTACTATATACTTACTATATTTACTTTATAATGCAATACTTTAGACAATACTATTTTATACTCATCTAATCCATAATATATATACTATTACATATATATACTAGATACTTACAATATATATAAGTAACTAGTATAAAACTCTATACTATCGATATATAGTTATCTAATATATATTATTATATATACTAGTGAGAAATTTGGCCATTAGTACTAGTATACTCTGTATTATATACTATTATTACTAATACTTCTCAATTGTTTTACCTCTTGTACTTATATATATATTTTTATGAAGTATTATATAATTCATTCGAACTTATACCCTTCTAGTTCGAACTTATACCCTTTTAGTTCGAACTAATTATACTTCCGTTCGAACGAAATCACGTTATTTAAGCCGCGAACCAGTTTCTTCCCCAGGAGATTTCGTGCCTCCTCTCATTCGAACTTTTCGATTTCCTCCGCCGTTAGCAGCCACAACGCCGCCACCAACTCCGACCAACTCCTCAAATCTCCTAGAACAAGAGGTATGGGTTAAATGTTAATTATTTTTATAATTTTTTTAGTTAGTTTTGGGGGGGTCGGATTTTGAATCAATCCGGCCCCATTTTGTTGTTTTGGGGGCAAATGACACAACTATAATCGGTAGAAATGATAGGGATTTACTCCTAAATCATTTCTACCGATTAAAATATTGGATTCCTTCATAAAAATGAATGTGTCGGTTCGGTTCTGAGTCGACTCAGCCATGTCTGTTTGGCTCAGGTCCGTTCGAATGAATACAAATTTCATTCGAATTGAAGTCAAGTCCATTCGAATTAAATTTATGTTAATTCGAATGGAATATAATTTTATTCGAATGGATTTTAGGCTAATTCGAATGGACATATCTGAGGTCATTCGAATGAAAATTATGTTCATTCGAATGAATTTAAATTTCATTCGAATGAATATAATTTAATTCGAATGGAATTAAAGGCCATTCGAATAAGCAGTTGTCAACCATGATAGCACAATATCATCATTCCTCTAATTCACTTTAATTAGATCACATATATCTTTTATACATCAACAGTATACTAATGGCAAGCAGCAGCGGAAGAAAACGTTCCAGACCCCAGACAGTAGAAAGTACCTCCGCATCTCCTTCTCAGCCGGCCGTCAGGCCTATACTAGTTGAGCGGGAGATCATTTTAGGTGACTTCCGTGACCTCACTTGGGAGGGGCGGAGCATACATGACATCATCACCGATCGTGGATGGACCCCGATCTGTCAACAGAGGGGCACAGCATATCCTGAGATGGTCGGTGAGTTTTACCGTGCCATGGGTGAGCAGCCTGGTGATGCTCTATGCTATAACTTAGTAGTCCGGGGAGTGAGTATTATATTCTCTCCTCGCGTTATTGCTGAGTTCCTAGATTTGCGGCGAGAGCCCGGTGCCTATCCTGCAGCAGCAGCAGCGAGATCAGCGACTGCACCATCTGGAGAGGACACTACAGTCGCATCCTCATCGCCAGTGCCGGATAGACAGACCGCAGAGCTGGATGCTAGCTCGGATGATAGCGAGAGCGGTGATGAGGTACCTGATGATGGTCTCACAGACGATCAGGTTCGTGACCTAGTGCGAGACCCTGAGGCTCCTCCATATGATGGCGGTAAAGTGATCCGACAGGCCGACTGTATAGCATTTTTCAGAATGCTTAATTTGATTGTTGGGTATAACATTGATCCGAAAAAACACAAGACTGATTTCAGGATCGAGCGGGCCAGATTTTTGTTACGGTTAGCACAGGGGGAGCCGATTGATCTGGCATTATATTTCTTCCTCCGCATTCGCACAGAGTCACGCTATTCGGGTGGAGGTAGTCTACCATTTGCGCTTTTGATATCTAACCTCTTACTCCATTCAGGGGTTGCAGTGACTTTGACTGAGCAGAGGTCGCCACAGATGGGGCCCGTTAACAAGATCACATTCAGTAAGAGCAAGGGTCACTTGTCGAAGACTCGTCCAGTCCTACAGGATCAGCCTCCGCCTACTGATCCAGCTTCTACTGCTGCTGCCCCTATTGAGAGACACCCTGCTGGGGCTACTCCAGATGAGGTACGAGCTATATTGGCGGACCACCGCGACATTTTATTGAGGAACTTCATTCAGCCCATGATGGAGAAGCTTAAGGACCTAGAAGGACGGTTGCAAACTTTACAGGAGGATTTTGATTTATATAATAAATAAATATTGTTAGTAATTTTTTTACTTTTTTATATTGTATAGAACGTCTAACTCATTTTGGAATGTAATTAATGCAGTATAGTTTTTATTTTTAGTGTTTGCTAGCCTCTTTATTGTTAATAACACATTTCTTCTCATTATACTTAGTGTTCACGATAATTGAAAAAATGACACTATCTTTAAATTAATATTTAGTTAACTAAAATATTTTTAAATTAATTACATAAAATTAATTATTTATGAATTTGTAAATATTTTAATTCATTGTAAATCATAATATATAATATATAGAACTTTTTATTTACTTTGGAAATGATAAAAAATTAATAGAAAAAATATGTATTCTTACAATTTTAACAATATATCTTTTCAATTAAATAATACCGTTCGAACACGTTAATACTAATTCGAACAAATAATATTGCATTCGAATTAATTAATTTTCTGTTCGAATTAAATTTAATTAGTTCGAACGGCATAGATTTTTGGAGACGACCTAATTCGTCTCAGAATCTCAAGTTCGAACTAATTTTTTTTAGTTCGAACGGATTTATAAGGTTTTCCATGTTTTGAGACGAAATTAAAATTTCGTCTCAGAAAAGTACTTTTAGGGACGAAATTAATTTCGTCCCTAAGAAATTTCGTCCCTAAAAATTAAATTTCTTGTAGTGTATGATATTCGCATGACATAATTTAATTTGAAAAATGAATTTTAAAATGTAAATCTTATAAATTAATTCATGTTATGCGGATGGTGTGCGTTGTAAAGACTTTAATTAAAATAGAATTGAATTTTTGGCCCCACTACCAAGATTCTAAATGGATCGAAAGGGCTAGGTGCACAACATGACCACCTTAATGAACCATGATAGTGCCGGGGATGGTTTTGTATTCAAGTTGATGTCTCTTTTAAATGGTTGGGTTTGCATCTAATCAAATGGGAAAATAATGCCAAATTGGACTATCATTTCTATATATATATTTAATGTCATCATGTGAAAGTAGCTCTTTCCTTTCTTCTTCGTCACCTAACGCCCACGTAAACTTAGGGCACACAGTTTTGCTAGCTTTTGCTTAGGGAGCGCTTAATTGATTTCTGCTTTGAAGCTAACATGTTCGAGTGGAGATAGAAAACTACAAGAAGATCATTTTTTAACCGCACGATCGATATGATGAACCGATTGATGATGCAAACAATGACTTCATGATCATCTATATACGATTGGGACAATATTGGAGTGGGTAATTCGATGAAGCAAGCAAGCATCAATAATTTTTAATATTGCACATTAACTTATATGTATATATGTCAACAGATTTTATTTTATTTTTAAATTTTTTGGTACCCTATTTAATAATTTCTTATCAAATAATATATAAATTTTCTCAGCTAGTACTCATGACTCGGTTGTGACTGATCTTACGTACAACTTGTTGAGTAGACTAATTGAACTTTTGCACATTTTTTTTTAATTTTCTTTATTATTTTAATGTTCTAAATAATTATATATACGACTAGTCATCTGAGGGGTATACATGGTTAATTGACTACTATTATATATAGGAAGATATAATCCTAATCAACGGTGTAGATCATGAGACATCAAAAAGCTTATCATAATAGTTTCTGATTAATTAAGAAAGTACATGAGTAACCAAATGGATTTGGTTCCATATAGCTACATATGGAAAAAAAAAATATATATATTCAGAGAAAAAGAAATTAATTTCCAATTGATTAATCAACCACATGGATCCATCTGATTACGATGATGATCATGATGTGTTTATAATTTTGCGTGGACAAGTGGCAAACCATGATTTGATTTTGTATCGGTACCACTACTCGATCGATCATCTTCCGGATGGGTTGCACAAATATTAAAAAAAAAAAAAAAATCACAATAATATTAAACAATCAAAAACAAGCTAGCCGACCAATCTTGTTAGCAAAGCTAAAACTCCCCGAAGCCATATATATATAACCTCGGAAATTATATATATATATATATATTAAAAATAATGCAATATTAAACCAAAGGATAAGAGTGAGATTTGGTGAGATGTAAACGAAGATAAATGGATGTAGTTTGGATAGAGCTTTCATGTACAATAGCTTTCGAGGTCTTCGTGCGGTTTTGCGTTGAAGTCTATCCTGCAGCGTGCTTGGCGTGCAGAGCTAGATTCCAATCCATTATATAATACTCTCACGTCATCAACCTCCGCCCCGGCCCTCTTTTAAACCAATCCCACATCCCCCTTCTCCTGAACACCATCTAAAACGGCACAAAAATCTCTCTCTCTCTCTCTCTCTCTCTGTGAAACAGTAGAGTAAAAATGGAGGGTCTGATTCCTCTTGTATACCGGGCCATAATGCAGTACAAGTACGGAAAAGAAAGCCATCTTGAGTCATGGTTCAATGACTCACCCTCGGCTTCCTATATGAGACTTCCCGGCGATTCAGGTCGTTTCCAAACGTCGGATGTACAGCTCTTCTGCTCATCAGACTATCGTTTATCTGCATCTTCTTCGCCATCTTCAAGGGCTCCTTCAACTACCCAAATCATAGTTTCCTCAGGAGTTCAGTCTCCGCTTTGCCGCTTGACTCCTCGTCGAGTGGCAAGCACCTGATCAATATCGTCAATGAAAATAATAGTGACGTGCCTGAAGAAAGCTGAAGGCATGGAACTTTGTCATGTTATGATCAGTGCATGCATGGACTGTGATAAGTGTATCTTGACGATTCGTACGTGTAATATTCCTTCTGCTTTTCTGAACTTCTAATGGTTTTTAGTTTGTAATTTTGAAGATATATAAAGCGTGTGGAGAACCAAAATTAGGACCCTCCGCTTTGATTTGTACGTAACGTACGCTGTTGTCTGTGTGAAGTGTGAAGGTAAAGGGAATTAATTCCCAATGTCGACCTAAGATGTAATTATTATGGATATTGTGATGTCTGAAAAAAAGGATGAATCATGGCCAAAAGGCCGTATCCTTTGTTAACTGTAATTTTAATGCAATAGTTGTTTTTTTTTTTTTTTTTTTTCTTTTCTTGTTCGTTCTTCATTTCATTTCCTTCTTTCCCGATCTTTGGGTATGGTTGAAGTTTTCTTTCTTATCGTCTGTCTTTCCTTAATTTTCAAGCTTTTATTGACAAAGATGCCATATAGATAGCGAAAGTGGGCCACAATATGACCAAATTTTTATTTTTTCTGCTTGGAGTCCAGCTGATCATCTGCACGCCGCTTGCTCGAGCTCCGCAAGCCGTAAACGGAAAAAATGGACCTCGGTTGGACGGGGACGGAATCGAACCATTTGGTCCGGCTTTTGGCGGCCTAGTCCGGTCAGTTTTTTCAACTTTTCAGTTCGGTTACCGGCCGAGGTTGCATCCGGACCAAACTAAATCGAGCCGAATTAATGATATAATAATTATTTTTTTAAAAAGTTATTTTTCTATATTATACATGAATATTTACGTATATATAATAAAGTTAATAATTATATATAGCATGAGATTGTAGTTAATTAATTATTACACCTTGTAAGGAACTTAACTTATCCAAAGTACAACATTAATTTGGAGAAAAAAGGGAAAAGCGTTTTGTAGATGATCCCTCGACTCTGTATATATATAAATGAGTTCTAATATATACAATCATTTTTATATATTTTTTATACATTTTATTAATATAATTTGTCAAAATAGTTATTTTATATTTAAAAAAATGATGCAATTAATCAAATTAATGCAGTATATAAAAAATATGTAAAAGTAACTGTATATAGAATTTTTATATATGAATTGTGGACATCACGGTTTCAAGCTTGCTAGGGAACGATCGAGGTTTGCGGGTATTCATGATTTTGTAACTTTTTTTTTTTATTTTTATCAGATGATTTTGTAACTTTATTTTGTTAGGCTAAAATCTTGTGTGTCATTTATTGATTGGAAATTTATTTATGATCTTTTACTTATTTCCTAATAATTTAGTACCACATAAAAATAAAAATAAAAAAGATGGTAGAGGATTATAAATAAATGAATTTTTAATTAAAAATATTCATTAATGATCAAATTCTTGTACGTTACCATCAGGTCATCATGGCCGGATTTATGACTAGATGTGAGTATATGGACCAAATGATCTCTTAGCTTTGATATGATTTGTTTAACTAGTAGTTAGCTAGGTGGCATGCATGAAACGACCAATACATGTAAGTCGTTTAATATATAGATCCTTGTCAGTTCATTATTCAAACAAAACTGATCATTAATATTTCAACGTATTAATATATAAATTAAGGGGGTTAAATTGACCCGATACTTGATATATATATGGGTTTAATAACGAAAACATATCTTATAAGCTGCCTACTTATATCAATCAAAATATAACCTAAATCTTTGTGCATATATGTCTTATATATAAGCCTACTTATATTAATATCTTATATATACATCTAGATTAAGGACAAAACCAATAATCCATAAACATATTTACAATCATAGAGTGCGCAAACGTCACATAATTTCTTTGAAAAAAAATAAATAAATACGAAATTCACATAAAAAAAACTAATTTTTTAATAATGAACTTTACTCTTTTTCAAAACGATTGTTTGACGCTTACATACTCCACGACTATGTATATCATTACTCTTTAATTAAAGATAAACTTGTAAAAGAAATTGATAAAAAAAAATTTATTTTACTCCATACAGGTCTGTATAGATGTGCATCAATATCGATCATCATGATTAGTACTACATATTTAATTATTGATGACTTAACCCATGATATATATATATATATATGATCTATTCATTATTTATGTCTAAATATTCATGATGTATCTTCCTCTTTAACTTTGAGCTAAATATTAACACTCAATTTAAAACTATTTAACTTTGTTGTTCCTCAAACATTAATTATTAATTATTAATTGTCAACCTTACTCGTCACTCGTCAGCCTGTTAATCGTGTACGAGACCCATTTGGCTCAACATATAGAGGAATCTTTTACGCATGACACAAAGAAACCAATGCCTTATGGGCAATTAAAAGTTGAATATATATATATATACACTTTAGTGCCGTTTGCTACAATCTTTTTCAGGTGAGTCTTCCACCTTTGACACAATGATGAAAAGCTAATACTTACGTCTCTCCATTTGAATAATGTGCATGATGAGGATACCATGTCTCTCCAATACACACTGACTTGCACATAGAATTTTTCATCCTACGTACACACACATATATCACACACACACACACACACACACACACACACACATATAATTGCTAAATATTTCTGCCATGCACGATCGAGTTCCTTTGAGTTCATGTTTCATCCGTTTTTGGACGTCCTTCATGGGACCTGTATATACGAGAGATTGCTACATTCTCCGATATGATATAGCTACGTGGTGCTCCGTCTGCACTTCGTCGGCAGTGAATAAACGAAAGAAGTGAAGTTCAAATGCAGGTTCTAATTGTTTATTGGGGAAGTTGATGTTGGGAAGCTAAAAAAACTGGATGAGTAGCTTTGGATCTTCAAATTTTAATTAAGCAAACAAGTGACCCGTTAATTATGTGGGGAATTGAGCTCGAAATGGGCATAATACCATATCTTCGTCACTCAATGAGATGGAGGGTGGGACACAAGTTTTGGAAATCGTACGTCCACCCTCATTCTAACAGAGAACGTACGTATGTGATCTCTTCTGAGTCATACAAATCCTCATGGGAATGTTGCCTGTGATCTCTTGCAGGAATTTGAGCGCCACCAAAAAAATAAATTAATAAGTAAATACTCAGGCAGCTTGAACAGTGGAATATAGCTGGCATTTACAGTACTAAATTAAAGCAGCATCCACACGTCTTACTTAAGAGTTCTTAATTTTTGCAACAGCTACATTGATAATTTGTTGCCCCAAAACAGCTCGTAACCACAAAAGAAAAGGACAACAACAGAAGGAACAGTCCATTGAACAATTGCCCAAGAAACGTGCATGCAATTCTAGAAAATCACCCCAAGTCTGAGGAAAATTGGAACATGGGTACTTTGATTCCCTTCCCATGGCCTTAATGCTTTCTGAGCTCGAGATCAATCTTCGAATGCAGTACTACTCAACCTAGTCCGAAATTTCAGGTAATGTGATTTATATATAAGAAGACTAAAAATTTAGGAATGCACACTCATTGGCGCTGGCTCCACAGTTTCATATACAATTACGACATTCATTTAGAGAGCATCCCATTTGGAATACATTTTATGTAATATTATATAATATTTGTTCTGAATTTTGTTTTGGACATGATATCCAGATTAAACAAAAGAGTGATAAGCTATCCAGACCTAACCAAGTCGCCATTTCCCTCACCTTGGCTCCACTATCACATAAAAACACACAAAACCCCAAGGGAGAACAACATGAATTCCCTGATAATGATGCTCACGTTAGCATTAATCTTATCATTCTCCGTAAGCATCGTTGCCGCAAAGCGGTGTCCAGACTGTGGCCGCACACCAGTGCCATATCCACTAAGCACCGGGCCTGGCTGCGGTGACCAATCCTACAAGGTTCAGTGCAACGCCGGCACGCTACGGCTCAAAGCGCTCAACGACTTATCCTATGTGATCGCGTCCGTCAACCCTTTGACGCAGCTTCTAATCATCCGTCCTCCCGGCTTAGCCAAGAATACGTGCATGGCGGCTGATTTTTGGAGTCAGGGAATCCTTCTAGACGATAACCTCCCCTTCAACATCACCAGCAGCAACACGGTCTTTCTCATGAACTGTTCCTCCGAAATGCTTCAACTTTCAATGAATTGCTCCTCGACAAGCGTTTGCCACAACTTCGTCAGAGATAATGCTGCGGTGGCAGCGGCCTGTACTCGGGCCTCGTCGCTATGCTGTTGGTACAAGACGGGTGGGTCTGGAAGCGCGTACAAGATGAGGGTTCGAAAGGAGCGGTGTTCAGCGTATGAAAGTTTTGTCAATTTGGATATGTCTTTGCCTGTGAGCAAGTGGCCTGAGCCTGGAGTGGAGATAGAGTGGGCATCGCCCAAGGAGCCACTCTGCAAAATGCCGGTGGATTGCCGGGACTTGGTGAATTCAGTCTGTTTGCTGGATCCGGCGAGTGCTGGTCAGAGAAGGTGCTTATGCAAGGCTGGGTTTCGTTGGGACCCCATTAATGGAGTTTGTATCAGTAAGTTACATTGGCCTGATCTTAATTAATTTGCTGAATTTCTTACGCTTAACATAGACGACCATGGTTATGATTATGTATTGATTATGACGATTGTTTCTCTTCTTTTTTTAAATAGAAATCCTTGACTATAGGCAACGTAGCCATCATGTGCTTAAAGGTGTTAGAACTTTCCCATGTTTGTTGTTTCATATTTTCGGTTCGTACGTTGGGAACATGACATAATATTACAGGTTACTACTTTGTTGCCACGAAAAAGAACTGGGATTTAACACAACTCATAATAGATTAAAATTGTCAAACATTAATTAATCCATCATCAGGTACTCCTCTCAAGTCTTCTAGTATCTTCTTGATTCTCTTGAATATATGGGGAACCGGTACCACGTACTATACCATACCGTGATAATTATCTAATCTGACAATCCAACATTAATTGAAATTTGAAAGCATATATGTAAATTCTTCTCTTGTGAAATCTGTAATCCCATGAATTACATACAAAGCATACATGACCTTTACATTCTGATGGTTTCTTTCTATCTTTTTGTTTTTTCCCCTCTTTCTCTCTGATTGCCACCTTGGTAGATGTGAAATGCCCACATGGGACACGTTGCAAGCGTCGAAAAAGTAGAACTGCACTCCTTGGAGGTATGTCCAACGTACTCCTAATTCCCCCAGACTCGCGATTAATGGTGTGTTTCCCTACATGAATTATGCATGCGTTGATGCAAGTGTTACAATATTTGACTTTCCATACATCTGAATTATTTGAACTCTATATTAAAAAAAAAAAAAAAACTGCAGTAACATATATAGCATGCAAGTACTTATAAATAGATTGGATGACTGAATTCGGCATGGAAATATGAAATGGCAAGGAAACGGACTCAGTTTTTGTGATTATTCTGAATTCATTAGGCGCGTCCGCTGCCGGTGCAATGCTAGTAGGAGCCTTGGTCGCGGCTATAGTGTACAAACAGCGGCAGCGCGCGAGGAGAGAAGCCACCCAATCAATTGCAAGTGCAAGAAAGGTGCGGAAAGACAATATCTTAAATGCCAACAACAGTTGGAAATCGACCAGGATCTTCTTGGCCAAAGAAATAACAAAAGCAACAAACAACTTCTCCAGGGACAAACTCCTTGGCTCCGGTGGTTTTGGCGAGGTTTTCAAGGGAACTTTGGATGATGGAACCCACATTGCCGTAAAGCGTGCCAAGCTTGGCAGCACAAAGGGCAGTGATCAAATTCTCAACGAGGTCCGAATTCTGTGCCAGGTTAACCATCGAAGCCTTGTTCGATTTCTGGGCTGCTGTGTTGAGCTTGATCAACCTGTTCTAATCTACGAGTACATTCCGAATGGAAGCCTTTTCGATCATCTCCACGGGACTCGTTCCGCCAAGCGGGCCTCGCTCACCTGGCGACGGCGGCTCTCCATTGCTCACCAAACGGCCGACGGCCTTGCTTATCTCCACGACTCTGCTGTACCGCGGATTTACCACAGAGATATAAAATCAAGCAACATCTTAATAGATGAAAAGCTTGACGCTAGAGTTTCAGACTTCGGGCTGTCAAGGCTGGCCGTGACCGAAACAAGTCATGTTTCGACATCTGCGCAGGGAACTTTAGGTTATCTCGACCCTCAATACTATCTGAACTTCCAGTTGACCGATAAAAGCGATGTTTATAGCTTCGGAGTTGTTTTATTGGAGCTGTTAACTTCGGAGAAAGCTATCGATTTCAATAGAGAAGAAGAAGATGTGAACTTGGTTGTTTTTATGAAAAAGATAATAAGGGAAGACAAGCTCATGGATGCAGTTGATCCAGAGCTTAAAGAAGGCGCTAGCAAGGTAGAATTGGAGACTATGAAGGCGCTAGGATCTCTAGCTGCGGCATGCTTGGCTGAGGATAGGACCAATCGGCCTTCAATGAAAGACGCTGCAGACGAGATTGAGTACATTTTTAGAATTGTTACTAGTCATGAGGTTTCGGCAACGTAGGTGAATCGATTATGCATGTATTAATGGCCCTAGTTGAATAATGGGCCCCAAGAATTTATGAGTGATCATGCCTTAATTATCTCTCTTGGTAGATGTGGCTTCATACTCAGATCTTAATTAGTATATGCAAAGGAAAAAGGTTAAATCTACTAAGAGAAATTTATAAAAACACTAAATCATCTACATGTCAGTTATTAATATACTAAAAATTATAAAATTTAAATTTAAAAAAAAAAAACTAACAAAATGAGTCTTATAAATAAAATTATTAGTAATATACCACTAATCATCTGCAAGATACCAAATTCATGATCTACATGTTTTACTCATAACGTCCAATTCTTTTGATCTGTTAGCAGTTCATGCGCATGTGTTGTTAGTTTTTTTTTTAGAACTTTAAGGAGGTTGACTATCTTAGGAGAGGGAAGGATTGCTTGCTGCATGGACCCTTGATCAAAGCTTTCTAGGGCCGCCCTTTAAGGAGGCTGACTATCTTGGCTCGCAAAAGATAGTACCAGGAAAGGAGGGTTGTTGAGGAGGAAAAATAACCCTTTTGATCCCTTCTCTCGTGCAAATGACTCGCTTTTCTAATGAGCTATTACTCGTATACTTCTGGAATAGTTTATTTGAATGCTCTCATCAAACCAGTATACCTTAACGTACATGATCTAACCAATCACCTTAATTTGTTTACTATTTTATTAGTTCCTTGATTTTATTAATCTCTTAATTAAAACATCAATCTTTCCACTTCACACATTATTAATATTTAAGTACTTATTTTACGCTATTCTTATTATTTAAATGACTATTTCGATTTTTAAGTCTCAAAAGATGTTCCAATTTTCGCTATCCAAAAGGCCGTCGGATTCTACTAATTATTAGGGATGAGCATAGACATCATCGGAGTCAAATTTCCCTAAATTCGACTCCAACTCCTATTTGTGAAGGCTCTAATCAAACTTCGACTTGTCGGACTGGTGTTGGATTTGAACTTTTTTTAGGCTGCTTTTTTAACTTCATATTTAGCCTTTTTGAAAAATAATAATAAAAAATTGTGGACTTTCAAATTTTAATTTTTCTAGAAATTAAAATTAAAACTAAATCATTCACTGCTAATTTACTTTTACACTAATATCAAACTTATTTTTATACTAAATTTATACTATAGTGTCTAATTACATATTATCATAGTACTATAGTATTACATATTATTTCTAGTGTCTAATTATATGTTATTCTACTATAGTAATAAGTGTTATTAACTTATTATATTAGACTTATTTATACTCTAATGTCTAACTTATTTCTATACTAGACTTGTAATATAGTGTATAATTACATCATGTTATTATTAGGGGTGAGATTCAACCAGTTTGGACCGAAGAAACCGACCGGACAGGACCAAGTGAAAAATTAAAAAATATATATTTTTTATTATTTATATATATTATTTATATAAATAATTGTATAAATTAATTATATAATTATTAACTAATACTAATATTTATAGTAATACTAAATTACTAATAGTCTAATATGGTGTAAAAAAAAAAATACTAATAGTATGATATAGACTATAGTTATACTTATATACTAAATCATTATAAGTAATATTAACATATAGCTATACTAATAGTCTACTATTAATACTATTATATAGTTATACTAATCACTATAATTAATATTAATATATAGCTATACAATATACTTATATAGTTGTACTAATACTATTAGTCTATTATATAGTCTAAATTCTAATTAATATAGGTTATATAGCTATAACTAATACTAATATTTATATTAATACTAATACTCTAGTCTCTAATATAGTAATGTAGAATATAGATATACTAAATCAATGATTCATCATAACTAATATTACTAATATATAGCAGTATTATATTTATACTAATATATATAAATATTAATATATATATATATATATATCATAGTATACCATATGTATATATATTAAATTATTTCATAGTTATAGTATAACATATCACAAATCACAATATAATTACATAAGTACTAAAAAAATGATCATTATGCATTAACTATCATAATACATTATTATACTCTTAAGACTAAGTTAGTGACAAAGCAGCAATTAACATCATCAATATAATTTTAATTAGTTATTTTTTTAATGAGTTAATTAATTAATCCACATTAAATAGTTTACTTAATTTTAATTTTACTAACTCAAACATTTTTTTTATTAATTTATGTGCCAACTATATCTTAGAATTAAAAATCACATCTTATTTATTAGAGAAAACGATGCCATTTAGTTTACAATTGGACCTAAATGGTGCGGTCTAGTGTGAAGCAAATTTAACGGACGTTTCACACATCCCAATTTTTTTTTTTTTTTGAGACCAATCTGTTAAAACGGTGTTGTTTAGAGTTAATTAAACAGCGTTGCTTTAACCATACTCTCTTAGAGTCTGTTTCACGCATCCCTTTTTTTTTTTTTTTTGGGGACCGATCTGTTAAAACGGTGTTGTTTAGGGTTAATTAAACAACATTGCTTTAACCATACTCTCTTAGCTCTCTCAGACCTCTCATCTTTCTCAAACGGAAGGAAATCCTAGCTATTTAGTGATTCCGTCTCTGCCCTCTCAAGCCCCACCGTCGCATACCCTCCCCTCTTCAGCCCTCTATCACACCCCACCTCCCACAAACCAGCCCCTTCCGTCACATCCCCTCCCACAAGCTAGCCCCTCTGTCGCGACTCGCAGCCCTTGCTAGGCTGCCATCTCTTGTCCCTTTGTCGCTTCCTCCAAATTTATTTCGTTTAGGTATTTTCTTTTGCAAGTATGGATTCAATCAGCAGATCAATTTTCCTCCAAATTTAGTCAAATAAATTGATTAATCATGTTCTTCACTAATTTTTAACCATAAACTTGCTATTTTTTTTTATTATCATATTCTTATTTATAAATGTTATTTTTTTTTTTTTTTTGGGATTTGTTTACAATTCATCCTTTAGGTGTGACCATGTGAAGAATATATGAATATATATATATATATATATATGTCATATATATGTATAAAAAATAAAAAGGATTCACTTCAACTTGCATAATAAAAAGGGTCAAGAATGGTATACTAATTAGACAATTAAAAACAAAATTCATTAAAAGTAAAGAAAGTTGAATCTAGTTTTTTTCTAGTTAGGCTTGTCTTAAATATTGCAAGGAGCACTGAAAATGAAGGAGACTTATTGTTGCACTTGTATTTTAAGGGGAAAAATATATACAAATGATGTTGGTGGCATGCCTTTCTTAATTGTAAAATAATTTTAGTAGATTTTTGGTTTTGCCTTAGAGATGCTCTCTGGGGCTACACCTAGTAGCTAAAAAGGGAAGAGATAACAAGGCTAGCCAATTTATTAAGCTCAAGTCCAGCCATCAGTTCTTTTTATTTCAACAAATTAACAATCATCATCATTGTCCCTGTCCAAGTGATCAGGTACTACTTCACATGATAACAATTTAATTTATATACGAAAAGATGCAAAAAATAACCTACACAGACTATTTTATTGGCTTTTTTTTTTCCAATTTTTTTAGACAGTTATTTTTCCAATTTTATAAAGGATGAATTGTAGTATATGGGGTTTGTTTTAATGCTAGACAAATGGACAGGTTACAAATAGTATGTGGGATTTGTTTGTGACTGTTAGTTTGTGATTTTTTTATTCTTGTAATGTTTGAGTTTATATCAAATCTAATTGTTGATTATTTATTTTTCTAGATGGAGCCTTCTATAAATGATGTGCATGAGTCAGTACAAAGTTCAGATATGCCTCCACCCCCATCGCCATCCAATGTAATGAATAAATCTAATATTGGTGCATCACAAAGTGGTAGAGTTAGGTCAATGATTTGATATCAGTTTACAAGAATACCAAAAGGTGATCCTACTAAACCTAGGGCTGCATGTAATTATTGTAGTGTTTCGTATGCATGTGATACGAAGACCAACGGTATGAAGTCCATAAAATATCACATTGAGAAGCAATATAAGAAAGCACCATTTAAGAAGACGGATATATCCCAGACGACTCTAGGTAAGGTGGAGAGAGTTAGGATAATGGTTTGGGATCACTTTATAAAAATACCAAAAGGTAATCCTACTAAACCTAGGGCTAGTTGCATGTAATTATTGTGGTGCTTCATAAAGACCAACAGTATAAAATCTATGAAGTATCACATTGAGAAGTAATGTAAAAAAGCGTCGTTTAAGAAGACAGACAAGTCCCAGACGACTCTAGGTTGGAAGGTGGAGGGAGGTATGGGTAGTGGGGGACTTTTACCTATTACATTTAGTGTTGAGACTTGTTGACAAGTCTTAACAGAGATGATTATTCTTAATGAGTTGCCCTATAGATTTGTTGAAGGCGAGGGTTTCAAGAAGTTTATGCTTGTGGTTTGCCCTAAATGGGTAAGGATTCCATCCTGTATGACAATTGCCAAGGACAGTTTTAATCTGTTTATGGGGAATAAAATAACTTGAGAAGTGCTATTGGAGGGCAATGAATTTTCCTCACCATGGATACATAGACATCCGTGCAAAGCGTTAACTATATATGTATCACAATACACTTTATTAATGATGACTGGAAGCTGTAAAAGATGATTCTTTCATTTTCTTTGGTTGAAAATTACAATGATGATACACTTGGTAAAAGCATAGAGTTGTGTTTGCATGATTGGGGGCAACCGAAATTACTTGCAATCACTCTTAATAATACAAATTCTAATAATGGGGTTGTTTCTTATTTGAGGAAAAAAAAACCAAGTATAGGAGGGACATGGTTTTGGAACATGAATTCTTACATGTTCGATATTGTGCCTGCATGTTGAACTTAATCGTCCTTGTAGGGTTGCAAGAATATAAGGAGTCTATTGCGAAGGTGATGAATGTTGTGAAATATGTTAAATCATTCCCTCAAAGGTGGAGTACATTTAAGAAATGTGAGTGGTTGGAAAAGATTCAATCCAAAAGTCATGTTTACCTAAATGTACTGACTAGGTGGAACTTCACCTATCTTATGTTTGAGAGGGCTTCAAAATTTAAAAAGGCTTTTGATCGTTTGGAGGAAGAAGATCCCCACTTCCTTAGTAGCATTGGAGATAACGATGATGATGATGATGAAGATGATGTGGTCAATAGAAGAAAGTCAAAAAAGTTAGGGCCTCTCAATGCATCCGATTGGAAGAAGGTACAGTTGTTTGTGAGGTTTCTTGGATTATTTCATAATGTAACTTTACGCTTCTCACGAGTGAATATGTAACTCACAATTTTTTTATTTTTTTATTTTTTTTTTTGGAGTTAGTTACAATGAAAGATACCATTAACATGGAGTGTGAAGAAGGAAACCCTATGATGGGATTAATGGCCACAAATATGAAGAAAAAGTTTGAAAAGTATTGGGAGAACTTGGATAATTAGAATATGTTGCTGTATGTTGGGATTTTTCTTGATTCTCGCTACAAGATGCGATATTTGAACTTTGGGTTAGGAAAAATATATGCACATGATCATGCAAAAACTATTGATTTGAGTTGGAGGTTGAAATATGCATTTATCC
Source organism: Carya illinoinensis (assembly GCF_018687715.1). Taxonomy (NCBI): domain Eukaryota; kingdom Viridiplantae; phylum Streptophyta; class Magnoliopsida; order Fagales; family Juglandaceae; genus Carya; species Carya illinoinensis. Next base: position 39,514,168 of record NC_056760.1, read on the forward strand.
ACATGTATGAAGCATACGTGGAAAATGAATCGGGGAGTTCTTCTCAGTGTGCTAGTTCCCCACATGAAGATGTAAGTCCTTTAGTTGGTAAGCCTGTCTCTAGAAAGGCACAGTTAATGACCAAATTTAAGCAACAGTTACAGTCAGAAAATTCTTTGGAAAGCAAGTCAGAGGTTGATATATTTCTAGTTGAAAGATGTGAGGATCAAGATGATAATTTTGACCTTTTAAATTGGTGGAATGTAGACTCAGTTAGATATTGCATACTTTCAAAGGTTGCATGCGATGTACTTGCAATACCGATATCTACTGTGGCCTTTAAATCTACATTTAGCACTGCAGGTCGTATACTTGACCACTTCCAAAGTAGTTTAAATCCGGTGATGGTTGAGGATCTCATGTGTGCACAAAATTGGTTTCATTCTTTTTCTACTCCAATAAGTCTTAGGACTTTAATAGATGAAGTTGAGGAATTTGAGAAGCAGCTAGATATGGGTATGTAATAAATTTACTTTTGATATCTTATATGGTTTGTTTTGTTTTATCTTCTATGTTATGTAATTTTATTTCACTTGTTTTGTTTTAAATTTTTATGGATAAAACCTGTTGGGGATTTTGCTGATTCTGTGGAGGCGTCAAATTCAATACCTACCGTCCCTACACCCAATATTGATTAATTGATTAAAGACTAAAAAGGTGAAAAGGTGAAAAGATTAAAGACTAAGAGCATTAGACTATTCCCATGCATACATCCAAATTAAAAACTTATGTGCATTTTTTTTATGTTTCCTTGAGCTTTGATTCTCTTATATTTGGTTTGATTTTGTATGCTGGTACTCAATGAGTTTCTTGTTGGTATTAATATTGTTTCAAAAACTTCTATTTCTATAATTTCATAGTCATCGGTGGTGCCTTAATTTACATTTCCATCTTTTTTATGGTATGCAGACTAAGAGAATCAAGAAGGCCGATATTGTTGGGAAGTATAGTAAGTTCTATAGTCTATAGGCTTATTTTTCTGTTGATAGGGATTTGCATTTTAAGCTTAATTGGAAGATGTATAGCGTGCTCCAATTTTTTTTTTTTAATCTATTCACGCTACAAGGTTAGAAAGATTGTATATTATAGAAGAAAGGAATTAAAACTTGTAGTTATGTGTTGGCCATTTCCTCATCTAAGATTTTGAGTGTCGTAAAGTTGAGACTTTAAAAGTCTAGATTACTCTTGAGATCTTTATTGTGATGCTAGTTTTGGATATTATTATTACGCCGCGACTCTCACGTACGGACATGCAGGAATCATGACATCAGGATAATGACAACCCGAGTCACGCACCCCAACTATAAGTGCTCAAGTATGTGCAACATGCAAAATGTGTACAACAAAAGTTGCAGTGGATGATTAAAAGTTAACCAACTAAGTACCAGAAATTTAAATTCACACATATCAAAATAAAAGTAATTCAAATATTATATAGTTATCTAGTGAAAGTAAAGTAAAATCCAAAATTTACATAACCAAAAGCGATACATAACCCGATCCAAAGTGACCACATGTCACTCCTCTAGCGGAGCCGATCCCTCAAGCTCAACATCTTTATTTGCATCAAAGTCTACAGTATCATGAAACGGTACCGCAGGATATCAAATACCATGAGATTATGAGTTTCAGTAAGTAACTAACTAAAACAACCTAAAAGATAACATTCATGTAACTAAGAAATATGCGTGCACATGACGAAACATGCATGTAACCCAAAACCATTCTCCAAAAATAATCATTTGCCATTTTCCCATAAAATGGCCCAATCATAAGATCCACTATTTTTCTAGAAAATGGTGCTCGTATTCATTTAATCATATACCACCATTTTTTCAGAAAATTGCCCATTAACTAATTAGCATTGTAGGCGGGAATCGTAGGCGGGAATCACAGGCGGGAAAATGGATTAAAAAGGCAATTAATCTGAATGATCAAGCACCCAAACACTTGGTTAATGCCAAAAGCAAGCTTGAAAAGAAATCACCAAAAATCACAAGTTTTTGGACTGAAAATGGGTTTAAAAAACAATGAAATCTAAAGGGAATTTCGTGGAAGGAAAATGGATGATTTACTAAAATAAAACTAGAAGATAAGGGCTAGAAAATGGTACATGGCGAAAGGAAAAATGACTAAGCAAGACCAAATAAAAACTCACAGTTTCAAGGACAAAAACACCAAGCATAACCAAACTCGAAGCACACGGATTTGCGGAGAAACATGGCACGATTTGAGGTCAAATAATATAACACAGTTAGAGGAAAAATATACTGAAAATGCAAAGGTTTCACAAGCTAAACTGCGAAAATGCCAAGGGAAAAATAGAGAGAAAATGGGGCATGGAGGCTCATGGTTTTACTTGCAAAAATAGAGAAAAAACAATGGAAATAAAATGCAAGGAAGGAAAAGAGAAATATACAGTCTAAAACAAAGGAACCAAAAATTAAAGAGATTGAAATGAAACTTTTACCAGTCGAAAATGGAGGAATGAGTTGTGGCACTCACTAATTAGCAAATGAGAAGAATTGGAAATGAAAAGGAAGAAGAAACAGGTGGTGCGGGCAGGAGAAGAAGAAAAGAAGAGGAAAACAAAAGAAATGAAGAAGAGAAGAAGTAGCAGATGGAAACACATGAAAAAACAGAGGAAAGAAAAGAAATGAAAATGAAGAAGGAGAAGTGGTCGGCGCCAACAGGAGGAAGAAGAAATAAACAAAGCCATAAGGGCATTGAGGCCAAAACAACATCGTTTAAGGGAATAAGGGGCTAGGTTATGAAGCCACACGGGCTAAGCCTAATCTGGAAGGGCTGGACCCCAAAACAAAGGAAAACCCACTAAAAACAAGCCCAAATTGAAAATAAAAGTCCAATAAAATCAACAATAAAATAATTTAAACTAGAGTGTAATTTAAATGAAAAATAATTATTAATATCAAGAAAGCATATTATTTAAATTTCACAACTTGAAAATCACAAAATAATGCAACGAAAAATATGTTAAATTTAAAACAAGAGAACCACTAATTATAATAATTTAAATAATCATTTAAAAAATATATGTAAATACGAGGTGTCACAATTATGGACTAAAAGTAGTTTGATTTTTCTGTACTGTGTCATAAAGCTACTGATTAAAAAATTTGTATCATAGATCATTGTGTTTGGCCTAGTAGGAGGAATGTCTTTTAGATTGAGCTATATAGCCTCTCTTTTTTTTATATATATGTCTTTTAGATTGAGCTATATAGCCTTTTTTTTTTATCTGCAACTTCTCAAAATCAACATCACATTAAATTGTTGTTAGTTGCCAATTAAACAACTTATAGATTTATTTTGCTTTTACTCACTGAATCTGACTTCGCTTACTTTTTGCAGATAGGTTGCTAAGGGACTTGGCTTTTGGCATTTTGAGTTTGCTTGGATCATCTTATAATTATATTCTTCTTAGTTGTTCGTTGTTACTTATTGGTTAATAGTTATGTTAAGTTATTAACTCATCTTAATTAATATTAGTGTCTACATGTGGACATTGCAATATTTTAGAGAGAGTGTTTTAGATTGTAATTTGTAATAATTTTGTATTTTTTTTTTTTTTTTGGGTTTTGTAACTTCTTTTTTCTTTTATTTGGACTCCTGAAATCTACTTTTGTAAATTGCATTAGTTTTTTTTTTTGGTTTTTCTACTTCTTTTTTATATAGCTTATTTTTCTTTTATCATTTTTTTTAAGAGAAAATAGTTTTAGTATTTTTTAGCTTAAAATGTACAAAATGGAAAGTGGGCTGAAAATAATTGAAATTTGGCCCAAAAAAAAGATTTGGACTAGACCGATTCTGGGCTGAGTGGCCCATTCTGGTCAAGGTCCAAACCGAATGGACTGACCAGACCAGACCGGACCAAAAGGGTTCCATATAGTACTTGGTCCGGTCTAAGGTGAAAAAATCCTAGACTGAATAGGTCCGATCCGGTCCACAAATCCCCATTCCCCCCCGGAGATCACCCCTACGTAGTTCCCAAAAGATTTTAGAAAATGAGGGCTGTTGAGGAGGAAAAATAACACTTTTGATCCCTTCCCTTGTGCAAATGGCTCGCTTTTGTAATGATATATTACTCGTATACTTCTGGAATAGTTTATTTGAGCAACCTCATCAAACTAGGATAGCTTAACATGATCTATCCAATCACCTTAATTTGTTCACTAATTTATTAGTTCCTTGATATTATTAATCTTTTAATTACTACGTCAATCTTTCTACTTCACACATTGTTAATATTTAAGTACTTATCTTACATTATTCTTATTATTTAAATGACTATTTCGATTTTTAATTCTCAAAAGACATTCCAATTTCCACTCTCCAAAAGGCCTTTGGATCATTGTTTTAAATACCATATTGTACCGGTCGGTACGACCGGTATATTCAGTACCGACCACTGGTCCGGTACAGGTATTACACTTATTTCATACCACCCCAAATACTGGTTGATATTTTGGCTTCTACTGGCCTATATTTTGGCTCATACCAGCCGGCATTTCGCCCTTTGCTTTTTTTTTTCATTTCTTCAAACTGCAAGCTCATTTTTTAACCTCCAATTCAGACTAGGCTATTTATAATTTATATATATATATATATATATATTTATATATAATTTATTTATATATAGACTATTATTTTGGAATAAAATTTATATATATAATTTATTCATATATCGACTATTCGAAAAAGGTACACGAAACGGTATCGGTACCAAAATATTTTATTCTAATGCTTTGACCGATACTGCCTCTGGTACGATATTCAAAACTTTGCTTTGGATTCTACTTTAATTAGCAGCTAGGGATGAGCATTGACATCATCAGACTCGGATTTAGGGGAGGGAAATTCGACTCCAACTCCAACTTGTGTAGATTTCGAGCAGTGTCGGATTTGAACTTTTCTTGGGCTTCTTTTCTAACTTCATATATAGCCTTTTTCTAAATAAAAAATAAAAAATTGTGGGCTTTCAAATTTTAATCTTTCCAAAAATGAAAATTAAAGCTAAATCATTCACTGTTAATTTACTTCTATACTAATATTTAACTACATTTTATACTAGATTTATACTATAGTATCTAATTACATATTATTGTACTATAGTATTACATATTATTTCTATTGTTTAATTATATGTTATTATACTATAGTAATACATGTTATTAACTTATTATATTAGACTTATTTATATGAATGAAATTAAAACTTGCAATGTATATAATAGAAACTCATAGGATCCACGGTAAAAGGGATGATCTACAACATGGTAAAACATGTAATCACATCATTCTTGGAATGTTAAACAACAAAAGGCACAATGGGAAGCTAATACATGTCATCTAGGCCCCAATTTCTTACTCTATTGGAATAGAACTTATAAGAAGCTAACATCATATGTAAAATCAAGATACACATTATAATCTGTTCTCCACATCCTCAACCAAGAAAGAAGCTAGTGAATTAAGTCTTACATATTATAAACCACCATGATATATAGTTCACACTGATAAGGGGGTAAACATAAAAAACCTTATAAGCAGCAATATAGCATCTAAAGGCAGGGCTGGGTGAATTTTCTTTAGCAGCAATGGGAGTATATCAGTTCTCACAGTGAACTCTTGATCAACCAGCATCTAACCCATTTGCCTATTTTGTTTTTTAAGACCAACAACTCCACTGTGGTATGCTACTTTTCTCTACCTCTACTTACTATTTATATACACTCACATGATCTAGTGCCTCTGTGAGAATAACATACCCAAAAGGTTATACAACATCACTAAATATATATTCAAAAGCTCTAGCTGTCAAAATCATACAAAGCAACTACTATGAGTATGTAATGCCCACAATTCAACTTTTATTTACAGTTCATGCAAAATAGTGTAAATACCCCACCCATGTCACACACTTAACCATAGCAAACCAACAATGGTCTTTATGAAATGCTCACCAACCTTCAGAATTAGCAGAATGACTCAAAGCAATATCATCATTCGCTCAATGCTCCTTATGCCATCTCATATAAGTTGAAATCTTTGTAGACATATATAACCATTGTAACCTCAGCTACAAAGGAAAATGACACAACATATTTTGAGGGATAAGTCGGGTCCTATGTGTGTTTGACATCGACGTAGAAGCTTTACACTTAGCACTCATTCTTCTTGGCATTTTCCTTCCAAAAAAACATGCAATCGTTAGGACATGTATAAATTTTAGGGTAATTGAAGCCAAACCCTGCTCCAATGATCGTTACTCCCCATATCATTGTGGAAATATAGCATCGGGAAATGAAAAGCTCAACAGGTTAAGGAGCATATCATTTACTTTATTGACTAATCCAATTGTTTTAATGTGTAGCAGCTTAACAATAAATGGGAGTCACAAAAGTTTTGTACAACCAACAAAAAGTGGACGTCGGGCATCCTCTACTAGTTTGTCATAAGATGAATATAAGAAGAGGCATGTTAGACAGCAGCCTCACATCCAACACACCATCATTTTTTAAGTATAAAATAAAATAGGATAAAATAGTAAAATCACATTTTTTAATAGTGTGAACAAGTGTGAGGCTGCTGTGTATAATTTTTCATATAAGAAAGGCTCAGATATAAGAGGTCAAGTTGAACAACTAATGTTGTCTGAGGGAAAATCAATGAACGTGCCCCACCTTATGTCATCGAACACCTGTTCCATGTCATTGATGTATTCATCTTCATCACTAACCTAAACAAGTTCATGCTTATCATTGACATGAATCTGAGCTTCCTCCTCTTCATGAAAAATTTAGTTAGTCTAATTTGGATTGATACCTTTTTATGAGCAAGTGAGTTTCCACCTCTTGTATGAGTAGGAAGAGATTATTACCGCATAAACTGCATGGACACCGAATGCAGTAAGTTCCCATTGGGTGGTTGTGTGCTAGTGTGAGGAATTTGCTAACCCCTTCAGCGTATGCAGTTGACTTAAGTCTATCACTTGAGTTCATCCAACGGTTATCCATCTAAATAGAATAGAAATCATGATTAGTCTGATCTCTACAAACTAGTTAGCTAAAACAATATTCTCAATGTGTGAAACAACAAAGAAGAAGGGAGGGAAAGGTTACCAATAAGGTTCGTAGGTCCATGGTTTAAGCATGACCATAGAATAGTTAAACATTAGATAAAACTCTTACCATGTATGGGGTATAATTGTACATGTGAAAGCTTATTACCCTAGGCTAGAAGGCATATATTTCTACTCAAAATAGGAAGCATGTTAAATATTGGAAGGTATGTGATTTATTTAAGTAGAGCACTTGGTATCATTGCAATGCACATGGTCTTTATAAACAAGACATCATGTTTCCAAGAGATTATGTCATACAAATGCATTAGGCCAATATAAAAACATTTCATGAAATACAAATACACATTAACCAACTATAAAATTTGTCGATTAATGGAAAAATGGTTGTGTGGACTAATATGACTTAATTACTTCCAGAACATTGAATTAAAATTCAGAAGAAGAAATTGTAACTATAGTCAAACTCACCAAATTCATGACAGTGTTCAAACTATAATCATACAAGTCGAAAATAGTTGACAAAGGGCCCGGTCAACAAAACTAAAAAACTACTTTATAATAGATACTCGCTTTTTAGCTAAGATGTTGTATGAGCCAAATTGGCCTAACCGGATTGGCGGGTTCATCAAATTCTCTTGCCTGGATAGTTCGTGAGAGCCTCTATTCTTTTAAGCTTTATAGCATAGCAATCTTATGTAATATGCATATACCTCATTGTAAGTTCTTGTAAGTATTGGCATATATTATTGATGAAATTGTTAATGAAACAAGGGTGCAAGAATACAGCTAGGTAGAATTAACAAAAGATGGATGGAAGAAGCTTCTAGTGGTTATAATAGCATGGGTGCTTTTAACAAAATGTGTGAGACATTACATTTAAATCCATGCTTAACAAATTTTGGTCTAACAAGTGCTAGCTAGAAGTGGGTCATGGTCACCCCGTTGTGGAAAGTACTCATTGCAACTCGTGGCACAAAATACAGGCTTAGAGGATGGAAAGTTGCCCTGGTTTAAGAACAATAATGTGTGATGCATAACGACACATAATAACTATATCTATGCTTATGTGACATGCATCAATAGTGGACTTTATAAATAGAATTACATACTCAAGCCTAATAAGTCATGTGCCCCCTTTTCATGCCTTGTATTTAGCCTATATACATAATTATTTTCATACCCCTCTCTAGTTGAGTCTCACTAACCAGAATATATAACATAGTACGAGAGTATCATGTCGAGTAGATGAAACATTGTCCAATGGGATCCTAACTTGGGTACGAAGTGGGGGTAATGACCAAACTCAGTGTTGGTTCATTCCAAATAATCTTGAGAGCAGTGAGAAGCTTTACATATTAGAGATCAATCACGTAAAAACGTGTTTTGCCTTAAAAGCAAACTTATAAGTGATGTTCATAAACATAAGGCCTTTTTTAACAACATTTATACATTTGAGACCAAAAAATAGATCACCTAAAACTATAGAAACTAAAAATACAGAGAAGCTGAATTCAATGCATAGCTAGAGGGTGACAGTTCGGCCTGTGCATATAGGGCTTGGGCCCGATTCTTCCGAACAACCCGCCCCTACTCAACCCGTAAAAGACAGGTCATCAGGTCAAAGTATACATATCGGGTTGAACAAAGTCGAACCCGTCGAACCCGTCGAAACTGATAAACACGATTTTCTTCCTATATCTCTGTCTCAATCCCAAAAATTGACTCCATCAGTTGCTTCTGCTGGTGCAGAGGACGAGGGATTGAAGGTCGTTCTGCGTGATAAGGTCTTCACAAGATTCGTTACTTTCAAGGTCTCTTTGTTTTCGTCATTGTCTTCAGTATTTTAGGAGGATCGTTTGATTCTTCGAATTTAGGAGGTCGCTGCTGAAACTTGAAGTAATCGGGGAATGGGCATGGAGGAAATGATATCGTCGGTGGGCCAACGATGCAGCTCGTCTAGACCCCTCTCCTCTATCCGCTGAAGACGACAACGAGGAAGAGGATAACCATGAGCATCAAAAGGTACATCAACGGAAATGAGAAATTTTTTTTTTTTTTAAGGAAATGAGAATATTAATCATATATAAATTTTATTTTCTTCAGTATTTTTTTTCTCCTTTAAAATTGGTAGATCAAGAGAATCAGATCATGATTCTTAGCCTTCAAATCATGCATTTGATACTTTCAAAAGTGGTAGTAGTCGACCAAAAACAAGGAATACACATCGAAATTGCTCTGGGCTTTGTTAAAAAAAAATAGAAAGACAAAAAAAAAACTCACCACAGCGAAGCTGTGAAGCCATGCCGACTGCATCAAGTTCATCAAGAAGACGATTTTTGCCCTTTTCAGTTTTTGATTTTTGGGATCTTCTCTTAAAATTGAGGATGAATGTTAGTTTACTATCATGTTGTCATCTCAGATTTGGGAGATATTTTGTAAATCAATATGTAGATTGTAAATCGACGGGTAGAAAGTAGATTTTGTTTTTCAAAGGTCGGGTCATACGGTTCGATCCAAGTTTATTTTGATCGGATCGGGTCATATCGGTTTGGCGCCATAAATGGGTCTGTGCAGGTCAGGTCGGCCTCAAATCCGACTGTGCAGGATCGGGTTGCAGGCCTAGTGACAGTCCTAAGGCTAATTTCGATCATACCAGAAATGTCTACCCTGTTGTGGTTGAGAAATTGTACCACTAAAATGAATGTACTGTAGTTAGAATATAAGATACGGAAAAGTAAAAATCATACAAAAATGATTAAAGACCAAATCCATAATGCCCCATAGAACATCATGTGTGGATTCGCTGCGTAAAGGATCATTGGTCTGGTTGACAAGTGGAATTTGTGCTATGGTCTGATACTAATGTAATATAATTTCAAGCAAAACTAGGGATGCATGACACCATATTATACTCCCACAAATGCACCAACACCTATTCTAGCTAGAGGATTAAGATAGTAAGATAGAGTGTAATCCCATATCTATATCTATTATGTATTTTAGATTTGATCACTCTTTGAAACAATTATGATATTTCCAAACTTTTAATAGGAATTAAAGTGAGATTAATTGCTTAGCCAAGAGTTAGTCAATTGCTGTTTGCAGATGATAGCATGCTATACTTTATATTCTATAATCCGTGGTACAATATTTGGTTTTACAACACTCAAATAGGTATAAAAATGGATCTAGACAGAGGATTAATTGAGACAAAAGAACCATGGTATGTAGAGAGAATATAAATGCTTAGTAGCAAGAGGTATTGACCTATACGGGGTGTTAAAATACGTCTCAAATATGAGAAATATTTAGGCATATGTCATATGGTGGGTGGATGAAAACACTAAAGCTTTATCAGATATAAAACAAAGGGTATGAAAAAAATATAAAATTGAAAGAAGAAATTGTTGTCACAAGGGGGAAGAGAAATACATACAAAGGCAAAAAGGAATAGTCTATACCTAACTACTCAATAACATGTTTTAAAGTACTAGGTAATTTAAGTTCTAAGGTATAAAGTATGATGCAATAACTTCTAGTGGAGTCAAAGACAAAATGAGCATATTTTTCATTGGATAAGTTTCTTGTAATGTGTAAAGCATAAGCAGAAGGAGGGATGGGATTTAAGGAATGTAAAAACCTTCGATTTGGCTTTGTTAGCAAATCAAGGTTAGAGAATTATGCAACATGAATCTTCCCTTATCATTATGATTTCAAAGCCCAAACTTATTACCAATGTTAAGGTTCCTTAAGTCAAAATTGAATCAAAATCTCTAAGCTTGCATGGAAAGGCATTTGGGAAGCTAAACAAAAACTGAAATAAGGATGCATGTGGAGGGTGGGCAATGGGAAACCACTAGAATAAATTTGGGCTGACTATTAGATCCCTAGAGTTACAAGAGTTATACAATTGGAGTGATGAATGAGAAATAATTAGAGATTTGGATCGTTAATAAACTCATTAACAATAATACAAATTGGTAGAATGTAGCCAAAGTTGGACACAACATTACCTCCAATAGCTACCACTGATGTGTTGAAGCTAAATAATCAGTCCAGGAGAAATGATTAGAAGAAAAACTGATTTGGGCCCTTGAGAAAAATGGAGTTGAGTGTGAAGAGTGTTTATAGATTATTTAGAACATTGGAGTAAGAGAGGATAGAAGGAGGATACTCAACGTTCAATTATCTTGTGGTGAGTTTGGAAAGACCTCTGTTATTTATAGATTCCTCATAAGCTCAGAGTATTTGCTTGGACAGTCTACAAGAATATATATACAACAAAGAATTAATTGCCTCAAAGAAGAGTGATCCTAGATGATTCATGTCATTTTTACAAGAGAGCAAATGAAGACATTGAGCTTGCATTTAATAGGCCCTGTTTTATAGAAGAGATGGAGAAAACACTTATCATTTGTATATGATATTGGTAGAAATAAATTTTTCATTGAATTAATATATAAGAAAGAGAGAGAGAGAGAGAGAGAGAGAGAGAGAGAGAGAGAGAGAGAGAGAGGTGGGAAAGAGAAGGTACAAAAATTCCTAATACTAGCATGCATGGCATTTATTCTTTAGAAGCAATCAAATACATGTATCATGATCATGAAAATAAATATATAGCACCAGATTAAACTATCAAGAAAATACAATAGAAGGGATTATGCAATAGAACATGATTTTGAGAGATACTTTAAGTTCACAATGAAAATAAGGTCCAGTCATCTAAAGTTAAAGTATTTTGAATGTTGTTGGGAGCCACCCCACAAAAAGGGAGTTCTGAAGCTGAATGCTGATGGCACCATGTGTAGTGACCAAAATACAGTAGGTGTTGGTGTGATATACATAGAAGAAGATGGTAGTGTGCTTATGACTGCAAGTAAAAAAGTAAAGGAAGTATCAGGTCCAGATCTAGACAAATTTAAGGGTCAATTTTTATGTCTGGATATTGGCATTTATCATCTAATAATGGGGAGTGATTCATTATTAATTATCAAACAAATAAATCTTGTAGAAGATTCATGGTCTTTGTTGGAGAATCTTGTAGAGTAAATTAAAGAATTGATGAAGAGGTTTAGGAATTGCAAGGTAATCAAAACAAGGTTGATTCAGCAATGATACTAGTACATAGATTACCAAAATATGCTTGGAATGTGAATAAGATTCATTTATGGTAGGAGTTACTAACAGATATAATTTCTCATAGATCTGGGTTGACTAACGTTTGCGATGTCACGTAATATGTAATGAAATCTCTTGGAAAAAGAAAAAAGAAATTTTCCTAGAACATGCAATAGCCACATCAAAGAACAACAAACAAAAGGCGAAGGGAGCTTCACAATTGTAAGTATGTGTATGGTTGTCTAATTTAGTAGTTAGACCAACCTAATAGTAACTTTGGCTAGGCGACTTTTGATAGGGAATAGAAATACTTATTCTTATCTCTATATTGTTCTTCTTCAACTGTTGATTGAGCCCGAAATCAATGTTTGCCTAGTGCTCGAAAGGTGTGGGATGTAATCATCATAGGAATCCAATCACTTAAATAAATATCTACAAAAATAATTGTTTAGAGAAGAGAAAGCGCCTTTTCCAATGGATTTAATCCACAAACCCTAAAACTTACCACAACAATTGGGTCAAATGTCATGATAGTAGGCTGGAGAGATTTATGAGTTTAATGTTCTAACCTCAGAACCTTCTTCTTGATTGCTGAAGTTTTCTTCGATTCGTTTTTGGTAAGGGGAATCATTGCAGGTAGGGTTAGATGGAGAAGAGGAATGAGGAAATCACAAGGGATACTCGCACTTAATGATCGTTTCTCATGAAAACGTTGGTCATATTTGGGGCCGGGTTAAGATAATCTGCCGTAAGAAAATCTTATTACCGAGGGAAATGTCCAAGTGAAAAGGGAGACATCATTTGTTGCAATTAAATTGTCACAATTGATCAATTACTAGACGCAATAAATATTTGATATGTTCTTGAGTGAGAAAGCTAGTTATTTATCACTTGAATTTAACGACAACTTTACTATTGTCACAATTAATGAGAATTAGTAACGATTTCTTTTGTGATCGTATAAAAATCCCGGTTTAGGGTTTAGGGTGACTTTTTGTATTTAGAAAAAGTCTAAATACAAATCTACATTTTCTAAAATAAGCTCATAATTGAAATTATGTGGAGAGAAAGTCTCTTATTAGAATATGTTAGAAAAAGACATATGCCACATTTCATGTCTCGAATGTGCTCCTGAGCAGTAATATTGAGAGTGCGAATTTATAAAATATTCTAAACTCATCATATCTTGTCTATTAGTGGCTAAACAAAGTAATGAGCATTTAATGAAAAATCATTAGTCTTGTCCAATTGGTTCTACTTTATTACCTAAAATGAATGGAATATTGTTTTATAATCATCAAATAAATCGTGAATGTGGACATGGCCGTGAACATGGAAGTGGTAGGAAAAATTATAAAAATCTAAGTGGCCGTTTTCAAAATTACTCAAAGAGGAACTTAATATAGCATCAGAAGCGGAACCACACTAAAATAACAAATGATGAAAATAAAGGCTTACAGAATAAACCTGCAGAGAACTATGAGGATATAAATGGACATTAGTCACATGCCTGTCTACACTAAAACATTTGATAGACCTATATCAGGCCTCTATATAAGAAAAAGAAAATATGATCGAAATAAATTTTGCTAATCACAAGAATCCAATATATCCAACTTATACCCAAAATGGAATGGATCTCACCCACCTACATGTTTTTTTATTTCCCTATGAACCTGAATAAAAATACTGATTTTTTAAATGGTGAGAATTATGGTTACAACAATTAATTATTCACTTCTTCTTCTCTTTTTATTTTTGCCTTGTAATCATATTATATTTCAGTTATTATCTTCAAATACGTTTTGTAATTTTCATTTAAATTAATTAAGTTTTATATATGTTTTGCTTTTATAATGAAGCATGAATTTTACTAATGAATTAATCATTTTGAAGAAAATTGGTGGAGATGTATGTCTCACAGGCAGTTGTACCACACATAATTTTTAAAGATAACAAATATTTTCAATGTTTGACATTGAATAGAATTAATGTCAACACTATATCCGGTTTTTCAAATCTAGTTGAAGGCTATGAAAGAGCAAATATAAAATTACCAGAAGGAACATAATTTTGTATTGGCATTACTTTGTAATCCTCAAAATCTAGAAGAAATTTATCAAGATTTAAAGATATTTGTCGTAATGGTTATCATGTTGAAATCATAAATGAAGACAGTAATGGATATCTTTATATGATTTCTATGATTTTGAAATAGAAACTCATATTAGAAAAACTGCCAACTTTCTCTTCAGGATTATACTATACAATTATGAGTACAATTAAATCAAATATTGTAATGCACCAGAAGTGCTTTGATCCAAAGATGTTTATGCTTTGACATAGTCACCTAAGACATCCAGGAGCAATTATGATGCGTCGAATAATTGAGAACTCACATGGACATCTTCTAAAAAAGTAAAAGATTCTTTTATCAAGTGATTATCCATGTGCATCATGTTCTCAATATAAACTAATTATCAAACCATACCCTTCCAATGTAGTAATTGAATCCCCATTATTTTTAGAAAGAATTCATAGAGACATATGTAGGCCAATACATCCATCATGTAGACCATTTATATATTTTATGATCTTAATAAATGTATGAACTAGGTAGTCACATGTTTGTCTACTCTTTACTCGTAATGTTGTATTTACTACACTTCTTGCACAAATAATTAGATTATGAGTTCAATTTCTTAATTATCAAATCAAGTCTATTAGATTAAATAATGCAGGAAAATTTACATCACAAGCCTTTGATTTTGCATGTCAATTGAAATTCATGTTGAACATTCAATTGCCCATGTATATACTTAGAATGGTTTCACCAAATAGTTTATTAAATGACTACCATTAACTGCTAGACATTTACTTATGAGAACAAAACTACTCGTTTCTACTTGGAATATACAATTTTACATGTTACATCATTAGTTCAGATTAGATCAACTGCCTGTAACAAATACTCCTTGTTGCGACTTGCTTTTGGTCAACCACTAAATATTTTTCATCTTTGCATTTTTTGTTGTGTTGTCTATGTTTTAATTGGACCTACTAAACCCACTAAGATAGACCCTCAACAAAGACTTGAAACTTATATTAGTTTTGATTATTCATCTATTGTTAAATATCTTGAACCTTTAATTGGTAATATTTTTAAGGTATGTCTCACATATTGTCATTTTGGTGAAACAATTTTCCTACTGTTAGAAGAAGAAAATATGCTTGAAGCACAAAAAGAAATAACATGGAATGATTCAAAATTATCTTATCTTGATTCTCATACAAATCAATGTGAACTAGAAGTTTAAAATATTATTCATTTGCAAGGTAGCAAATCAATTACCGATTGCATTTATTGATAATAAGAAAATAATAAAATCTCATATTTCAGCTGCTAATATTCCAATGAGTAATGAAATTCCTGTAGGACAATAAAGAAATCTAACAACAAATTAATCTAAGACGTGCTTGAAGTGTGGAAGAATTATTAGTACAAAGGATAAGATTCCTCGAAAGATAAGCCAAAAAAAAAAAAAAAATGGTGTTTCTAAAGAAGTGATACCCACAAAATAGGCAACAAAACCAATTGATCCATCCATACTTTTTAACACCAAATTCTCTTGAAAAGAATTTCTTAAAGAGGAATAGATACATGAAAATAACAAGATTTTGATACATTATGTAAGTACAGGAGAATTATGAGATAGAAATAAAATTGACGTTGACAACATATTTCTATTTAAAGTTGCTCTATATCTTACAAGAAGTAATGATGAAATTGAACTCCAAACCATCAAAGAATGCCGATATATAAATGATTAGCCAAAATGGAAAAATATAATTCATATAAAATTGAATTCACTTGTAAAACGTGAAGTATTTGTACCTGTGATCCAAACACCTAAAGGTGTGATGCCTATTAGATATAAGTGGATATTTGTATATAAACATAATGAGAAAAATGAAATCGTGGGATATAAAATATGACTTGTTACACAAGATTTCTCATAGAAATCTAGTAATGATTATCAAGAAATATATTCTTCTATAATGGATTGGAAATACCAAGTTTTGGAAAAAAAAACAAATTTTGTCTTGATATAAAAATTGAACATTTTTCAAATGGAATTTTAGTTCATCAATTTATATATATAGAAAAAGTCTTGAAACACTTGTATGGATGAAGCTCACTCTTTGAGCACTCCAATAGTTGCTCGATCATTTTATGTAGAGAAAATCCATTTTTCTTACTTGGCATGACAAATTCTTTGCATTGCATGACATTAAACATGGCATATTAATGAGTTTTACACAAAATAGCATAGCATAGCATAGTCATGATATAGCATGATCTAAACATTACATGGAATACATGTGATATTCATAACATATCATTCATTCTAACGGCAATCCATATCAGCATAGCATACATAGTCTCGTTCACAAGCATATTATCGCAATTCATTGAGGTTCGTGAAAAGGGACTAATATTGAATTGGCTTGTAGCGTAAAATAGTTAAGCATCATATTTTTCATGCAAAAATAAAATATTTATAACAGCCATAAAAATTATGATCACGCTATTTACATATTAGCCCTGCTTCTTGTATCCTACTTTTTAACTTGTGCCGTATCCAAAGTACTGGATGTTATTAAATTTTTAGAAGAACGTGTCATAGCATTCTATTCAATTAAATACATATCATGGATTACGGAGTCTTCTCTCTCTCGCTTTCTCTCTCGAGCAGGCGATTTTGGTGAAGTAGGTCAGTCACTTCCTATTCTTGGTTTCTTGAAGAGTAGAGAGGTGGTACGTCTGCCGCTACGGTGGTAAGGATGATGGAGGAATTAGAGGAAATTTGTGATCGATTGAACCTAAATGAGGATGAGATAAAACCGATTGAGACAAACTTATGCGATCTGGAAGAATTAAGGAGGAAGGGGGATAGAAGTTTGGTTGGGAAGATTTACTCGGATAGAACAATTGGAAAGGATATTGTACGTTCTATGATGGAAAGAATCTGGCGAGTTAGTAGGATGATGGAGTTTCAGGAGATCGGAGCAAACTGTTTTGTAATTACCTTTGCTAATCAAGGAGATCGGAAAAGAATTTTAGAAGGATGCCCTTGGTTGTTCGATAACTATCTTTTTGCATTGAAGGTGTTCGATGGAAGTTCACAACCAAATATGCTTGACTTTTCAACGGAGAAATTTTGGATTCAGATGTATAACCTGCCACTGGGAGGGATGACTAGATGTATGGGAGAGTTGATTGGAAATTCAATTGGAAAAGTATGGGATGTGGATGTTCAAGAGGATAATATGGCTTGGGGACGTTGTCTTCGAGTGAAAGTCGAGTGTGATCTAATGAAGAAAGTAGCAAGAGGGAGAACAATTATGTATGAGGGAAAGAGCATGTGGATCCCTTTCAAGTACGAGAAGCTTCCGAAGATTTGCTTTAAATGTGGATGTATGACACATGGAAAGCTTGGATGCCAAGGGGGAGACAATCAGGGAGAATCACAACAATTTGGCTCTTGGTTAAGAGCCCCCGCTGATAACCGCAAGAAGATTGGGAGGAAGAGCATGTATTATCAACAAGATAATGCTTCGGAACAAGCTTATGCATCAAAGGAGGGATCTGATGTGCAAGGGGCAGTGATTGTGGCTTCAAATGGACGTGGGGAGGAAATAGAGAATGTTACAAAGGCAGGGAGAGATGTGGAGGCTATGGAAAGAAGTAAGGAGCAGGGCAGTATGGGGGTGAGTAAAAATGAAGGTGCTGAGCAAGTAAGTTCTCCGAAAAAATGGAACAATGATATTGTGGTTTCTTCACCAAGGAGTGGTGAGAGTCAGAAACTGGAGAATGACAGTGAAGATACATCAGGCAGTGCACAGAAGGTGGTGAATTCGAAGGTGAGTGGATGGAAGAGAAGGGCCCGTGGAAAAACAATACAAGGTGTGTCTCTTAACTTTACTTCTTCAGTTAAAAGAGGTATAGAAAGTGTTTTGGATATGGAGGGGTCGAGGAATGGGAAGGAAAAAAGGAATAGGAGGGAGGATGTTGGGGAAGGGGATAGTGTGAATGATATGGTGGCGGTGGCTGTAAAGTATAAGTCACCCTCGGACAGTTCAGGACCTTAGCATTTTGGTTAAGGATAAGTCACCCAAAATTGTTTTCCTCATAGAAACAATGATAAAAAGTACAAGAATGGAGAGTCTGAGAAATAAAATAAGGATGGAGGGTTGTTTTGTAGTTGATTCTATAGGGAAGAGAGGTGGATTGGGGTTATTCTGGAAAGGGAAAGATGAGGTAGAAATAATCAACTACTCGCAATGGCATGTTAGTGCAAGAGTCTATGAAGACAATGGAGGAAGTTGGGTTTTCACGGGTTTCTATGGGCATCCAGATGCAACTAAAAGAAGGAATTCATGGGACCTGTTGGCAAGGCTAAAACCACAGAATAATGAAGCCTGGTGTGTAGCTGGGGATTTTAATGAGATACTGTCTCAAGAAGAAAAAAGGGGAGGTAGCTTAAGAGCTGAGTCACAAATGGTCCAATTTAGGGAAGCTTTGGAGGTAAATGGATTATATGATGTGGGATATGTTGGAAATCCTTTTACGTGGAGTAATGGTCATTCAGATCTTACTTTCACTAAGGAGAGACTTGATAGATTTGTAGTTAATAATGGTTGGAAGTATAGATTTAAGGAGGTGAAGGTGGAAGGGTTGGTGGCAAGATGTTCAGACCATAAACCGATGCTATTAACTGTAGTAGAGGCTGGTGGTATGAGGAGAAGAAGAAGATACGTGTTTAGATTTGAGGCCAGCTGGATTAAAGAGGATGAATGTGGGAGGTTAGTTAAAGAGGCTTGGTCTCGGGGAAAATATGTTGCTGAGCCTATGAAAAAAGTGCAAAGACTATTACGGGTTTGTGAGGGGGTATTGGTGAGAGGTTTTAAAAAAAAAAAGAAAAAGAGAGAAACAAAAATATTGAATTGATTACTGGAAGGTTAAAAAAGATGCAAGAGGATGAAGGCCCAGATAATGTTGTAGAAATTCGAAGCTTGCAGCAAGAGGTAGGAAAGTTGTTGGAGCAGGAAGATGTGAAGTGGAGACAAAGGGCAAAGAGGAATTGGTACAGCCAAGGAGATAAGAATACTAAGTTCTTCCATGCTTGTGCCAGTCAAAGGAAGAGGAAGAACAAAATTTTTTCTGTGCTAGATCCCCAGTCAGTATTGAGAGAAGGAGATGAAGAGGTAGCTGAAGCTTTTAGAAATCATTTTTCTGAAGTTTATAAATCTGAAGTACCTTTGAGAAGTGTTATGGAGAAGTGTGTGGAGTCAATAGAGGAAAGAGTTACGGGCACAATGAGGGAAGAACTGGAAAAGTGTTTTACCAGGGAGGAATTGGATCTTGCTTTAAAACAAATGGGGCCATACAAATCCCCTGGTCCAGATGGTTACAGTGCTTGTTTTTACCAATCCTTTTGGAGCATAGTAGGTGATGATGTTTGTGATGCAGCTCTCAGTTTCTTAAATGGGGGAAAGCTGGAGAGAACTTTGAATTTTACCTATGTGGCTTTAATTCCAAAGATTTCAGAACCAAAGAAGGTGGGAGATTTTCGGCCAATAAGCTTATGCAATGTTTTGTACAAATTGATTGCAAAAGCAATGGCAAATAGATTGAAAAGGGTACTGCAGAATATTATTTCAAAAAATCAGAGTGCCTTTATTCCGGGTAGGCTGATTTCAGACAATACTATTGCAGCCTATGAAACTTTGCATTCAATGAAGACAAGGCTGAAAGGGAGAATAGGCAGTATGGCATTAAAATTGGATATCTCTAAAGCTTATGACAAAGTTGAATGGCCTTTCCTGAAGTGTATAATGGAGAAGCTTGGTTTTGGAGCTAGATGGGTTAATTTGATAATGGAGTGTGTATCATCAGTGTCATATGCTGTGTTAGTAAATGGAGAGCCAGGGCAAGTGATCCATCCTACGAGAGGGCTTAGACAAGGGGATCCACTATCCCCTTATTTGTTTCTACTATGCGCTGAGGGATTGAGTTCTTTAATAAATGGGGCTGAGGCAAGAGGGGAAATAAAGGGAGTAGCAGTGGCAAGGGGAGGAATGAAACTCACACACCTACTGTTTGCAGATGATTGTATAATATTTGGAAGGGCATGTTGGGAAGAGTGGCAGAAAATTAATGACATCTTGAAGTTGTATGAGGAGGCATCGGGTCAAAGCTTAAACAAGCAGAAAACTTCCATTATGTTTAGTTCAAATGGATGTAGAAAGGAGTGGGATAAAATTGTGAGAGATTTGGGAGCTAGGGTGCAGAATAATTGTGAAAAATACTTAGGTTTACCTATAATGGTAGGTAGATCAAAGTACAATACCTTTCGGGGTATAAAAGATAGAGTCTGGCTCAAGCTCAGTAATTGGAAGAACCAATTTCTTTCACCAGCAGGGAAGGAAATTCTGTTAAAAGCGGTAGTTCAAGCAATCCCAACCTATCATATGAGTGTGTTTCTGCTTCCTAAAAGATTGTGTAAGGAAATTGCTGGGTTAATGTCTAAGTTTTGGTGGGGACATAAAGAAGATGACAAGAAGATTAAGTGGATGAGTTGGGGGAAGATGGGGATGTCTAAATGTAGTGGTGGTTTGGGGTTCAGAGAGCTAGAGAGTTTTAACAAAGCTCTTCTAGCAAAACAAGTGTGGAGAGTCTTAACAAACCCAAGTTCAGTTGCTGCAAGGATTCTCAAAGACAAGTATTTCAAGAATACTAGTGTGCTGAATACAAAATTAGGAGCCTATCCTTCTATGATATGGAGAAGCCTTAGGAGTTCTCTTGAGCTCTTGAAGGGGGGGTTAGTTTGGCGAGTGGGAAATGGGAAATCAATAAAAATTTGGGGGGATAAGTGGATTCCTAGATTTTCTTCTTTCAAAGTTCAGTCACCTTTGAAAATACTGGAGCGAGAAGCAAAGGTGGAGAAGCTTATAGAAGAGGGGTGTGGGAGATGGAAGGCTGACTTGATTAAGGAAATTTTTACAGAGGAAGAGGCAGATTTAATTCTAAATACTCCCATCAGTCAAACTAATTTGGATGATAAACAAATCTGGGCTCCTTCAAAGAAAGGTCAGTACACGGTAAAATCGGCTTATCATTTTGAACTGTGCAGGAAAAGATTAATTGGTGGGGAATCCTCATACTATAATGTTGAAAATAAGGGGTGGAAGAGTATTTGGCAAATGAATACCCCGGGAGTTATTAAAATGTTTGTATGGAAAGCCATTAATAACTGTTTACCAACAAAGTGGAACCTGTATAAGAGAAGGGTTACAAAAGACCCTCTTTGCCCCATCTGTGTTAATAAAGAAGAAACAGTTTGCCATGTCTTATGGAACTGTCCAGCGGCGGTGGATGTATGGGCTGAGGTTGATAGTCCTGTTCAGAAATGGCCTACGGGTGAGACTGACTTGGGGCAGTTATGGAATAAAGTGGTAGAAAGATGTGGTGAGGATGAAGTGGTATTAATAGCTACTGTCATGCGAAATATATGGCTGAGGAGGAATTCTTTGGTTTTTGAAGATGATTTTTCCAGTCCAGGTGCTTTGTTCAATAAAGCAAAGAGTAGTATAGCAGCATACCAAGAAGCACAAGAAAAGCAAGGTATGGGAGCAGGCCATGTTCGAGTACATAGAGAGAGGGTGAGATGGAGGGCTCCTAGGGAAGGGGTGGTGAAGGTTAATTGGGATGCTGCCTATGAATTAAAAAATAAAAGGATGGGGTTAGGTGTGGTCATTCGTGATGGAGAAGGGGAAGTACTGGTCTCTCTATGTAAACCAAGCTCTTATTCAGTGTCTGCTGCTGTAGCTGAAGCTGAAGCTTTGTGGCGAGCTATGCTGCTCTGTATAGAATTGAATTTTGGGGAGGTTGTCTTTGAAGGAGATGCTTTGGGCATCATTCAAGCTGCATGCAGTACAGAGGAGATATGGGAATGGTATGGTCAGAGACTAGAGGACATCAGAGGATTATTAAAACGGAGACCCTTGTGGACAGTGATACATACATATAGAGAAGGTAACATTGTAGCTGATTTTTTAGCAAAATTTGCTCTTACTGTAGATAAGGAGAAAGTGTGGATAGAAGATGGTCCATGTGGATATGAAAGTTGTATTCTACAGGATAAGTCTTGTATGAAAAACATTTGATGAATATAATGGATACAGGTTTTGTTTTCAAAAAAAAAAAAAAAAATACATATCATGAACTTTAATTTAATAAATTATTCAACTATATACTGGATTCAATAAATATTAATATCATATGATTATTTATACACTAATATCACATTTAATCTTTGAAATAGTAGCGTAATTTAATACAAATATTTTAGATAAGTCGCTAAAACTCAATTTATAAAATAGGTCTAGTAATAATTTATTACTTAGTAATATATATTAAATCCCTTTTATATTTTCTCATAAAAATAAGTCTATGGCTAAAATATTTATTCAATTAAAAACTAAGCCCGTGTAAAGTATAACGAGGTTTGCTACTCTCATTTCACACACCACATACTATATTTTTTTATTTGATTTTATTTCTCATATACTAATTGAGTTTTTCTACCCATCGTCTATATATTATATATTTAATAAAAGAAAAAAATAAAAAATAAAAAATTAAGTGTGGTTTTTTTTTTTAAAAGGTATTAAGTTACGTGGTTTGTGGTATGAGATGATAAGTAGAAAATTTTATTTATATAATATATATATATATATATATAAAATACGTGGGTTGACGAGCAGAAAAAAATAAATTTTGAAAAGGCCGAAAAAAAATAAAAGGGGTTTCCGGGAGAGGGCATTGTGCGACCGGGAAGGATTCAACTCACCGAGAGAGGGAACAGCTACGACGGTGGGTCTAGGTGTCTGGAAGTGACCGGCAGCGATTTCTGTGGCTGAAAAGAGGTGTTCCGACGAGAACTTGGACCAATTCAATATTTACACCAGATTTTGTGCTTTTTCCCTACTATTATGTTAATTTGGTGGTTTACAATATAGGTGAAGAGGATTTAGGTTGTCAACATGAAGGCGCTTATTCTCGTTGGAGGGTTTGGTACACGATTGAGGCCTTTGACACTCAGTGTGCCAAAGCCACTGGTTGAATTTGCCAACAAACCCATGATACTGCATCAGGTCTGTCTTTGGAGCAAGAAACACCTTCTTCAAATGGTTACTGTGGTTGACTTTTGAAACTTGGCATTTTTTTTTTAAACTGTATTATATCTGGTTCTGTTTATTAACCTGAAAATATGTATCTTCTTCAGCATGAGGCACCCATTTCTTTTTCTTTTTCTTTTTTGGGCCTGGTGTTCACCATGAAGCTTTATCACTACTTCAAGAAGTGTTAACCAAATCCTCATGGTACTCTAAAAGTATTAGTCATAGTACAATACCTTTCTCAATATAGCGAATGGACTACTTGGCATTACTAGGCTGATTCTAATGCCATTGGCTGCAGCTCCACAAAACGATATTCAAGTTTTCTTAATTCCAAAATGACTAATCTTAGTTATTTCATCTAGCACACAATCTATTTGCGACTTGGCATATGTAGGCCTTCTCAGTCTACCATTCAATGTGGGATTTAACTCCACTTTCACAACTCGCAAGCCAAAATGTGACAAACTTACTTTCAAACTTTGCTTATTAACGAATTTTATTCATTTACCTCTGATCTTCTTTAGTTTCCAATTATAACATGGATTTATCTCTAGTTATTAGTTCATTGATCTAAGTTTGATGTCAATGAAACGAAGTGTGGTTTGCAATGTTGCATAATGTCTTAATTTCACGACCAGATTGAAGCTCTCAAAGCTGTTGGAGTAACTGAAGTGGTCTTGGCCATCAATTATCAACCAGAGGTAAGCTTACTCCTCTCTTTACTTGCTGCAAACTTCCTTTATATTTTATCGACATTTTTGTGGCCAAATTTTGAATGCCCATGTGATCTGATGCCCTTTTTTCACCTTCTGCAGCTTATGCTGAATTTCTTGAAAGAATTTGAGAAAAAGCTTGAGATAAAGATTACCTGCTCACAGGAGACTGAACCCCTTGGTACAGCAGGTCCTTTAGCTCTAGCAGGGGACAAACTGATAGATGGCTCTGGCGAACCCTTCTTTGTCCTCAACAGTGATGTTATATGTGAGTACCCACTGAAAGAAATGATTGAATTCCACCAAAGTCATGGAGGGGAAGCTTCCATTATGGTAACCAAGGTAAAAATATCTAGTTTTTACCTCCATTATCGTAACTGGGGTATTATTAGGCTTCTAATAACTTTATCAAGATGATACTGTCACACTAAAAAGGAGAAATTACTTGTTTGTTTTAGGTCGATGAGCCATCAAAATATGGTGTGGTGGTTATGGAAGAAACTACAGGAAAAGTAGAAAAGTTTGTAGAGAAACCAAAAATATTTGTGGGCAACAAGATCAATGCTGGAATCTACTTGTTGAACCCATCTGTTCTGGATCGGATTGAACTGCGCCCCACCTCAATTGAAAAAGAGGTCTTTCCCAAGATTGCAGCAGAGCAAAAGCTCTATGCAATGGTCTTGCCTGGGTTTTGGATGGACATTGGACAACCGAAGGATTACATCACTGGCCTAAGACTGTACCTGGAATCCTTGCGGAAAAAATCATCAGGAAAATTGGCAAGAGGGCCTCACATTGGGGGAAATGTTCTTGTTGATGAGACTGCTGCAATTGGGGACGGATGTCTTATTGGACCTGATGTAGCCATTGGCGCAGGATGTGTAATTGAGTCGGGGGTTAGGCTCTCACGCTGTTCTGTAATGCGAGGAGTTCGAATAAAGAAGCATGCTTATATCTCCAGTAGTATCCTTGGATGGCATTCCACTGTTGGGAGGTGGGCTCGAGTAGAGAACATGACAATCTTGGGGGAAGATGTTCATGTTGGTGATGAAGTTTATACTAATGGGGGTGTTGTCCTGCCTCATAAGGAGATAAAATCTAATATTTTGAAACCAGAGATTGTCATGTGACAATTATGGTGAGACATAATTTAAGGTATCTATTTTGTTCGGCATGTTAACTTGATTTGAAAGTGTGCCAGTTTGTTATTAATTCCCCCCCCCCCCCCCTTCCTTCTCTCTCTCTCTCTCATCTCATCGTGTAAAGTCCTACTTTGACCGTAACATTCCTAGTTTGGTTACCCAATTCAGATTGATGAGATGACATCTTTTATTAAAAATTAAATAAAATATTGTTATAATATAATTTTGTAATATTTATTTTAGAATTTGAAAAAATAGAATTGTTTATTATATTTAGTGTAAAAATTTATGAAAGTTGTAATGATTATATAAGATGAGATGAGATAGTTTAGATTTTCATAAACCATTTCATCTCTACTCGTTTCATTATTACAATTTTTTTAAATTCTCATACAAAATAAAATAAACAATTTAATTTTTTCTAATCCCAAAATAAAAATAATATTAAACTTCCAATACCAGAGCCAGAAATGGGAATGCACAAAAGGATGCATACTCAAAACTACGAATTTATATGTTTCCCTTATTGCCATTACAAATAAAAGGATCGATTTTAGCTTCCTTGAAGCATTTCAAGATCTGGTAATCCCCATCTTCTGTGTCATGTTATATTAAATACAACACGAACGAGCTGGAAAGGAATGTCGGTTTTTAGATGGAACAGGACTCTGGTCTGAGAACGTAATGTGATATTGAAAGAAGTATTTAATCATTTAAATGGTTTTTCATTAATGAATTAGCCATTCAACATGTAGAAATTTATCGCAAATTACAATCAATTGGAAGTTTATCGTTCGTAGATTTCTTTTTTCTATCCAGTAAGTTTTCATTCTTCAGAAAGTTTTTCTTCTTTATCAAGACTATCCTTCTTGTTTCTTGAGCAACACTTGCAGAGATTAAAACCCCTGGCCTCACCCTTCATCTTTTACAACGAAAGCAAGGAACAAGTACTAGATAAGACAAAGCTCGTCGACACTCGACAGGAGCTCGATTCAACCGTCCAACTCCAATTGATCTTTCTTTTTCTTTTCTTTTTTTTCCCTCGTAGCAAAACTTGAAACTTCTCACCATTGAGGTTTCAAGTTTTAAATAGTTTTGAACTATGAAAAGCAAGGAACAAGTAATAGATATGCTTCGCTAGGTTCGGACCTACCATATTATACAGAACATTCTCAAAAAATCAATAACATGTTACTAGGCAATTTAAATGTAACTTTGAACATCTGTGGCTAGATGGAACCTACATGAGTTTTACATTTGGAAGAGGTGTGCACACTTGAAGTGCATAGAGAAGCACCCATTACGCCCATGAATTATGGCTGCAACAGCGGAGGCATGCAAACTCCTGAGTGATTTTTAGATTTGAACGAATAGCTAGAAATGTTTCGAAGTTGTGAAGCATGGAAACAAACATAGAATATAGAGAAATGGCATCTTCATCCTAAATTTTACCGTTTCCAGTCATAGCAATTGATGTCATATTTTAAGTGGCTTTTTTACTTCAATAGTTAACTTATAAAGCCACTTAAAATGTGTTATATCGGGCAGTATTACTAAGGATTACAAAATCAAAGATGAAGAGCAACATTGCTTTAAATTGTATAGTGCATAGTGCATACCCTTAGATCATTCACTTTTTAGAGGTTTAATTGAAAGCTAGGCCACTTGGGTGCAAGTGCTAGAGGGCGTTAAGCTGGTTATTTAACCCATTTCGAGGATGGGGGAATGTGTGTATTTTAAGCACTCAATGGTCCTGGAGATTTCCCAAAAATTAAAGGGGTAAAGAGAAACATTTGCATTCAGTAGTGGAAAAAAAACAAGCGTGTTGCAAATGTGTTATCTGCAGGGCTGGGGAGCCTGTCCCCTAAACTGAGGCTAATAATATCCAAAACATCACATGAGATGATATGGCAGTAAGAGCCCAGGTGATGAAAGCAAAGGCTACAGAGATCTGAAACTTTTTGCACGGAAGATGATGTTGATCCTTGCAGAAACCCAAGTCTCTAGAATACAGAACTATAATGCCTGCCGATGAGCATGCAGCTGCAAGGGTTAAAGTAGCAGTCACCTGCAAGTTTTTGAATGTTGTTATCTGACAATTACATAAATTAACATGATAGAGCAGGAAAGTGGCCAGTTTGATTCTCAGATGGCCATGAATTCAGCACGCAAACCATGCATTGATAATGGTCAATTCAGAACCAAGTTCAAAAGGAGAGATCAGAGATCAGAGAGGTATCCAACATTTTTCATCAGTCACATCTGTGTGTGCGCATATATAGACAAACAGCTATAAATCTTTCAGATTTTTCATACACATAAGACTCCATAATTCCCATTCTTGAAGATTTTAAGAAATAGAACTCAGAAAGGGGCAGAGCGCTCCTGTATAATCACAAAAGGTTGATTAACCGATGGTTCATTATTTGTTGGTCTGAATTTAGAAGGCTAAACCAGAATTTGCAATGCTTAGTATACACAAATCACAATTCCACAAGAAGTGATTTTGTGGTCTCAGAAGTGGTTAAGCTACCAGGAAGGAGTGGCCACAATCATGGTCAATACGAAAACTACAAAGATCGATGAATATAACGATTTGCAACAAATGACACGTGATGACTCCCAGAAACTATCAAACACGTTTATAAAAAACATCTGATTGACATGCTCATACTTGTTCTGCAAAGAAGAAATGCTTAGTAAAGAGACTAAGAGAGACAAGTTGAATACCCAGTCGCCTACAACAAACAGGCTCACTAGGATTGGATTTTGAAGATCTCTCTTTCTTGTCAAAGCATAAATATCAAGACAAGCAAGTCCAAAGCTCCACAGCACTTGAAGGCCCATTGATGCAATCAAATAGCTGAATGAAAGCACATATATCACTGTCAAATGTATAAGAGAATGATTGTTGAAGTGTCTTAGCTGTCTACTTATGCCAAAAAAATAAATAAAAAGAAGCATGATTTGTTAAATCTTCTTGAGAAACATCAATGAGAAAGTATACTAAAAATCCAAGCACAACTTCTGCAGAAAGTACCATTACCGGGTTTAACATGCCCAGACATTCAGGAAGACTGCATGAGATGCATACAAAGATTGCACAGGCATCTTCCGTTGTACTAGTTGAATAAGCTTCTAGCTAACAAAAGTTAAGTTTTGCCTAGAAGGGAAGATGAGTTATTTCACATTGAAACGGCAATAAGTTATATCTTTCTTAATTTACCATGTACCACATTATTTTTTTTTCATTCCAAATCAACCGAACTAGCTGAAATTGGCCAACAAATCACACCCGTTAACAATCAATATTCTTTTCTCTCAATGCTTGCTTCACAGACTTTAAAACCATTTAACGCATCAATTGGGTTCCTGAACAAATTCAAATTCACGCCGAAAATGGAATTATAGAGCATCATCAATAATCCATCCCGTCAAAAGCAACTGGAATTAAAGAGAAGGAAGTGATCAATACGGCTTTGAAGTCCAAACGGTAGTGATCAAGCATGTGGCCACGCCGAAAGGACACTTTTTTCTCTAGTGCAATTATACGATAAATAAAACAAAAGGAATTTGATTAAAAAAACAAAGAGGTGAAAGAGAAAGAGGAAATACCAGAAGGCCGTGAAGGTAGAAAATCCAAGGGCACCAACCATAACCCCAATCGCCGAAGCAGCAAAAGCACATTGCCCTAGCCTCAATACTAGTCCGCTAACCGACCCCGGCCTCCCTACCAAATCTTTCATTTCCTCTCTCCCTCTTTCCGCCGACTTTGAAAATCCAAGGGAACTTCGGTTGCGAGCAAAAGCTCAGCCGATTAGCAGCATTCTCACAAGAAAAGATCGATCAACGGCAACGAAAGACGTACGTACATCGTAAGCAAGCTTCGTAGTTGCAAAACTTACAAAGGAGGATTTCAATTTTGACGGAATGATGATGTTGATGGCCGGGGTTAACTTTGTCAGTCTTACATGGATTTATTCAATGTTTTTTATGCGACTATTAAAACGACTAAATTTGTCATTTCAGTCGTATTTATAAAAGTTACTTTAAATGCATACTTCTATAAGTGTATCGAATATCGATAGGTCTAGGTAAAGTGACCAGATTTTTTTTGTCTTTAACAAAAAATCTTTGCTCCATAATACTAAGAGACTGCGGGTCATTTGTATTCAAAATTAACTCATTTTATTATTATAATTTTTTTAAATTTTTATATAAAATATAATAAATAATTTTAATTTTTAAAATTTTAAAATAATAATAATATTAAAAAATAATATTTTATTAAAATAATAATAACAAACTCTATGACTTATTCTAGAAGATGGATAAATATATAAAATAGATCTGACTATTATTGAGATAAGATATAATGAAGAATTTGTAAATAGTAATAAAATAGTTTATAAATAGTAATAAAATGATTTGAATTAAGACGCTTTATTGAATTTTTAAAAATAAAAAAGAAAAAGTTAAATAAAAACATTATAAAATTAAAATATGTTATAATATAATTTTTTAACATTATTTTTTTTAGAATTTGAAAATATTGAATTGCTTTTTATGTTTTATTTAGAAATTTGAAAAAATTATAATGATTAAATAATAGTTAGATAAAAATTTTGAAAATTTAAAATTAAAAAGTACTTGTATTTAAATAGTATTTAGAAATAAAATAAAATAAAAAATTTTGAAAGTATATGAGATTTGATAAAACCATTTCTATTTGCAAACACCCCTTAATGTTGTTTGAAAAACTTAGTCAACAAATAACAATCATTTTACATGTTTTCTCTCGCTTTAAATTCTAGAATTGGAACGGAAATATCCTATTCAATTAGTTTTATAGTATTTTCGTGTATGGATTAACTTTGTTCGATAACGTTAAATATTCAATAATAGTTTTGTAATTTTTTTATATAGAAAAATTTTATTTATCATTTCCAAACTATACATATGTTCTTATATTTTTACTTTTTATTTTATTTTTTATTATTTTTGTAATAATTTTTTTTTTTTTTTAACTTTGGGAAGGGAGATCGAACTCAATACCTCTCTTATAGAGACGGGATCTCATGTCATATGAGCTATATGCTCTTAACTTCTATAATAAGTTTCTAGTATAAAGACGATGAGTGAAAAAATCCTTTAATATATCTATCTTTCTATCTTTATAAATTATAGAATTCAAACTAAAGATGTGGTGTAAATTGAAAAGAAAAATGACAGTTGGAAGATTTAAAATATAATTTCTCCCAAAGTTGTTATATTAATTATTAAGTGCGCAGTGGACTTGTCACGAGGTAACTTACCGACGAAGTTTAGTTTTTGAGATTTGGTAAAAGAAAGTTTACAGATGAGGACAATTTCTGTCACGGATTTTATACGATTTTTAGAATTTTTTTATTTTTTATTTTTTATTTTTTCTTCAAGGTTGTGCCCATATGCTTTGACGCTAATGTTGTACTACTTTTCTTTGTGCCAACAAAGAAAATTAAATTTTTAAAATTTTTTAAAAATTCACATAATTTTATAATTTTTTTATGTTATATATAATTATTTTTATATATTTATTATATATTTTACTGATATAATTAGTTAAAATAGTTATTTTTTATTAAAAAAAATATAATTAATTACATTAATAGAGTGTGGAAGAGTTTTTATTTGTTATAATGATATACTAAAGATCTAAGGGGTTTGCTTAAAAAAAATAAAGAAAAAAAGATCTAAGTGGTTTTAGGACAATTTTAACAAGTGGAATAACAGATAAAATTTTCATTTTATCTCGTTTTATTATTATAAATTTTTTAAATTTTTACACAAAATATAATAAATAATTCAATTTTTTTAATCTTAATTTTAACTTTTTAAAATTCTATAATAATAATATTCAAATAAATAATATTCTAAACTTTTATTTAAAATAAAAAAATTCTTGTCCTACCATTCGAACCTATCCTAATCCCCAGCTTTTTCAATCCAATCTTAATATCGAACTTGACCTTAAATTGCATTCCTTGTCGTATCTTCTAGGTCCTTTGTTGTCATGATAACCAAAAAAAACTTTGGCTAGTTCCGAAGAAAATTCAATAATAGAACATAATTCAAAGCAAGCAATTTTTTTTTTTTTTTTCAATCCACAGGAGAGAAGGCAACATAATATTAGGCAATAAAAATTGTTAGGTTATTTTCTGATAAAAAAATTTAGTTACAAGTACAACTGGATTAATATGTATACCGATATAATATAATTGGTTAAAAAGTAAATTTTATTGAAAGTAATACTAATTTAAATTTTGAATATAAAAGAATCAGTATTCATATGCAGATTAGTATACGACTTTATTTATATGTAACAAAACTCTTTTTTGACAAGGCTAGAAGCCAACATTAGTTAGATTACAGTCAAACAACCCACGATGATGCTTTTACTTTAGTTCGATGCTTGGATGCTTATCTATAATTTAAATGTTAAATAAAATACAATAAATATAAATAAAAAGAGCTTACGCCAACGTTTTTTAAGAATAAAATTAACTTTATTTATTTATTTTACAGCCTCTCGTGTTATCGTGTAGCTGGCATTAATACAATTGAAAAAATATCATTCAGTAGAAGTTAAAGACAAGCCGTTCCTATAAAAATCAGGGATCGAGAGGTGAAAAAGTGAAATTTGATCTTTCCTTTGATCTTTATTGAAATAGTGAAATTTTGATACCTACGTTTTGGTTTCTATATAGAAAAATCTTTTTGTAAGTAGAATTCGCACACCAATTCAGATATCGACATTAATATATAAGGCATATATTTAATAAAATAATGTGAATTAAAAATAGAAATAATTTTTATGAAATAAAAAATTTTCTTCTTCTCTTAAATTTTTTTTTAATTTTTTTAAAATAAAAAAGATTATTAATGCACGAACTTGTTTATATATAACAAAACTTTTTTTATATATAACTCTTAAGTATCTGATTATAACTATAATTTTTCTCTATAAAAAATAAGAATTATCAATAAAATTAAGATATTATCTTTTTCTTAAAAAAAAAAAAAGTGAAAAGGAGAGTGTGCATCTATATAGAAGTTTCCAGATTTCATAAATGCTTTTTTTTTTTTTTTTTTTTTTTCCCTTGAAATATCATAGATGCTTTTTTCATTCCCATTTCCCTGTGAGGTTATCTGTTTTGCTGTAGGCCATATCTCTCATCTTTAACAGCATATCACTTGTTTGATGTCACTTTCATTTTTTTTTTTTATGTCAACCAATCAATTTTAGTTTTATCTTTTTAGCAAGTGGTTAATGGTTTCTATTCAAACTTCCTTGCTTAGCTTGGATTATTCCAGTAGTAATGAATTAGCCCTTATTCATTCTATACCCAACAAATTGCCAGGGGGTGACTTTACACGTTAAAAGCACCATTACTATGTTTTAGGTACAACATTTAAAAAAAAAAAAATGATAGACAAGCATAAAAGCCGAGATGGATTATGTCATGGCTTGCCCCGTGAGTGGCACTGGCAGGGTCCAATAATTAAAGGGTTCCCTTCTTAGCTTTTTTATACTGAAAACTGAAAAGAATAATGTAGAAAAGGAAATAGCATCGCATAGGACGACATCGTTTTCAACATTATGTAGGATGTATAACAACTCAAACTAGGATTTCTTATATAAAACTTTAGGTCTGTTTGGATATACAGTTTAAATAAGATAATACGAAATATTTTAAATAGTTAAGAAATTTTTAAGTTAAAATAAAATAAAATAATTTATAAAAAAATATGTATTTAAATAATGAGATGAGATAGTATTTTTTCACTTGAAATTTTTTATTTTTTTGACCAACCAAGTAAACCCCCTAACATGATTGGGCTCTATTAGGCTTCTTAGAAGGTTTACTTGCTATTCATCATTTTAAATAATGTTAAATATAGTTAAAGATTATGTAAGTGTCTCGTTTTTTTTTTTTAAAGTAAAATTTATCATTAAAAAATTAATTTTTAATAAATATTTTATGTAACCACTTTAAAAAAAAAATACGTTACACTGAGACACTTAATAATAATAAATATTATTGTTCTTGTTTGAAAATGTTGGTTACTTTTTGAGCTTTCTATTTTTTGGGCCATATAATTCAGTCCCTGGATGCTATTGGGCTTTTGGGATATGCACAAGACAAGTCGATGGATAGCTACTAGCACTGGCCCCCTGGGAAAATGTGCCTGAATGTTCTCAAGGAAAAAGATGACAAATGGAGCACCTGTTGCTTCTATCGTACAAAACCTTTTGGTATTTATAATATTTATCGTATTTTAGAAGTTTCATGAATCTTGATTGCCGTCGTGGATCAAAACTTTCAGTAGTTCTATATGCAAACGGGAAATGTAAGCGGCATACAGTCGGGTGACGTGGCGTTATGCCACGTCAGCATCTATTTAAAAAAAAAAAAAAAAAAACGAATGAAAACCAAAACCGGTGCAGATTGAAAGCATTTTCGAAAGGCACCTGATTTCCCGCTTCTTCCATTCACGAGCCCCCCAGAACTGAAAGGAGGAAGACTACGTCGGCGTTGGTGCAGAGAGGTGTTGCCGGTGGGTGGGTTGATCTCGGGCTGGTCCGGTCTGCGTTGGAGTGGGTCAAAGGCCGACCGTTGTTTGGGTCAGGTTGGTTTCACTTGAGATTGGGTCAGATCCGTGGGCCATCTGCTTGGGTCCGGTCCGTGGGCCATCAGCTCGGGTCAGCTTCGTGGGCCATCTGCTCGGGTCAGATTCGCGGGCCAGCAGTTTAGCCCAGCATCTCGGGTCAGGGACGTGGGTGGTCAGTTTCGTGGGTCAGCACCACCACGGCCGCACCACCACGGCCAGGTTCTGGTTCTGAGATGGATCTATATCTGCATGCTTCAAAAAACCTGAAACAGATTTTTCTCCATTTGTTTGATATATATGTGGCTCTGTTTTGTGGGATTTGAATGAACATGGTAAATATATATTGTTGAACGTGAATCCATAGAGGAGTTTGAAAATGTTGTATACAAATGTGGTGTGGGTTTGCTCGGGTTTGTGTCGTGTAGGAGGCCAATGATATTGGGTTGATGTTGGTTTTTACGTTGGTTGTAAACTACAAAATGTAAAGGTGTGATTCAAGTATAAAACAATGGCTTTAATATTCGGTTATTGATGGCTTTAATATTTGGTTAATGATTTGAATATATAAAAATTTTTTTCATGAAATCTTTGCACGATTTTTTATTGGCTCTTTTTTGTTGGAGATGATTTGGTTTAATGAACTTGTTATGCAACTACTTGGTTAAAGGAGTTTATGTTCCCTTTTTTAATTTGTTGAACGCCATAAGAGAAGAAATTTGGGGAATGGAAAGCAATATGCTTTTATTTTATGAACCAAGATATAGCTTATTTCATAGGAAAGTTACTAATTCCTCATCGTTTACTTCCACTACCTAAATTATAAACTATTAGTTTCAATATGTAGATTTGATTACCTGAAAAGTGGGCTGAATACATCAATCTCTGGTAATATTTTAATGAGTTTCTACTGTGGTGAAGCTTAGATACAAATTTTTTTTTTATTTGGTAGTGCCATAAAATGATACCAGGTATTTATTATTTTGTTATGGTCAATTTTGGTTTTTTTAATTTAGTATGCCATTACCAAGTGTTTTTTCAACATTTGGAGATAAAAGTGAACAACTTTTACAGGGCATGGGAGAGTTTGAAGAACATGCATTGGATAGACCAGAAGAACGGGAAACTGAAGATGGCAGTCCAGGTGAACGGGAAATCGACGATTGCACTCCAGGTACATCACACGTAGTGCCATCGTCGAAAGGTGATGATATGATTGAGGAGCCAAAGTCAGGCATGGAGTTCAATTCGTTTGAAGATTTGTTTAGGTATTATAAGCATTACGTTAAGAAATGCGGTTTTGGGGTGATGACACAAAGGAGTGAGAGGTCAGAGGATCAAAGTGTCAGATATGTTACTCTTGGTTGTGCACGGGGAGGGAAGGCACGGGTTAAGACATCCAATGTTGCCAACCCACGTCCGACGGGAAAGACAGATTGCAAGGCAAGGATAAATGCCTTGAGAGTCGATGGAAAGATGCAGTTGACAACAGTCAATAATTCACATAATCATGTTATCAGCCCACAGAAATCTCGCTTCTATCGATGTAACAGAGAAGTGAGTGAGAGAGTTAAAAGAGTCCTTGACACCAATGACTTAGCAGGTATCCGATTGAACAAGAGTTACGGATCTCTTGTAGTTGGTGCAGGTGGCTTTGAGAACCTGCCATTTCTGGAAAAGGATTGTCGCAATTACATCGACAAAGCCCGTCATCTACGACTTGGTGCAGGTGGTGCTGGAGCACTTCGTGATTATTTCTTAAGGATGCAGTACAAGAATAACGGATTTTTTGCATTGATGGATTTAGACGATGACGGGAGGTTAAAAAATGTTTTTTGGGCAGATCCACGTAGTCGGGCAGCCTATAAGTATTTTGGTGATGTCGTGACATTCGACACCACATACCTGACTAATAGGTATGGGATGCCCTTTGCACCATTTGTTGGTATAAACCACCACGGGCAGTCGATTCTTTTGGGGGCTGGGTTGATTTCCAATGAGGACACGGAGACCTTTACATGGCTATTCCAAACCTGGTTGCAATGTATGGACGGAGTAGCTCCAAAGGCGATAATTACTGATCAAGACAGAGCAATGAAAAATGCAATTGCTATTGTCTTCCCGGAAACTCGACATAGATTTTGCCTATGGCATATACTGAAGAAGGCACCTGAGAAGCTTGGGGCATATGCTGCATATAAAAGCGGGTTGAAAACTGAGTTGATGAAATGTGTATACGACACACAAACTATTGAGGAGTTTGAAAAATGTTGGGCCGTGTTTATTAATACATACGACTTACATGAGAATGTGTGGTTGAAAAGTTTATATTTGGAGCGTGCGCATTGGGTACCGGTTTTTCTAAAAGAGCACTTTTGGGTGGGAATGAGTACCATTCAGCGTAGCGAGAGTATGAATGCTTTCTTTGATGGTTATGTCCATTCAAAAACAAATCTGAAAGAGTTTGTCGACCAGTTCGACAATGCACTAAAAAGGAAAATTGAGAATGAAAATCAAGCAGAGTTTCTTTCCTTTAGTGGCACCATTCCCTGCGTATCTAGATCGCCAATTGAAAAGAAATTTCAATTGTTGTACACAAATGCAAAATTTAAGGAAGTTCAACAGCAAGTAATCGGTGTGCTTGATTTGGATCCAACTTTACAGACAATGGATGGTGTAATGAAGAGTTATTTGGTAGAAGATGAAGTTCGTATTCAGGAGTTCACAAAACAGGTTACATATTTTGTGGATTTTAATGTCGATGACTGTAATGCAAAGTGTTCATGTGGTTTATTTCAGATGAGGGGGATACTGTGTAGGCATATTTTGTCTATATTCAAATCAAACGGTATAAAATCGTTGCCAGATCGGTACATTTTAGACCGATGGCGGAAGGACATCAAGAGAAGATACACTTTAATCCGATCTAGCTACGATGCCGGGGATGAAAGGCCAAATGGTAATAGACAATCCATTCTTCTGAATATGTGTTATGAGATGATAGATTATGCGGTGAAATCTGAGAAGGACTTTGACGATGCAAAGAAGAAGATACAAGAGATGACTGGATTATATCGTCAGAACTAACGACCCTTATCTAGCGGCCAAACAGGTTTCAAGACCACAATTGAAATTTATTTTTGTGAAAAGTTTTTTATTTTGTATATTGTATTTTGTATTTACAATTTTGGGTTTACATTTGCTATTTATTTTGGATTGACATTGGAAATGTTTTTTTATTATATTTTTGCAATGCAAAGTTTCGGAACCTGGGGTTACAATACTAGATGGGGCTGTAGTTGGTAGCTCACAACAAGTCAAGAGTCCACTTGTTGTCAGAGGAAAAGGAAGACATCCGTCTCTTAGACGAGCATCCAGGATGGAGACAGAAATGCGGAAGGTTAAAGCCAAACAGAAGAAAGCACAAGTGGTTCAAAAACGCAAACAGGTGCATGTTTTAGTAGGGGATAATAAAAACATAAATATTTTCGTAGTGTGTCATTATGATAAAGTTTGGATATATTCCTTATGACGAGTTATAACTATTTACTTCACTTTTAGCGAGATGAAGGAGATACAGTACCTATGGGCACAAAACGGAGTTTATTTGGGCCATCAGAAGCAGATGCATATTCCAACCACAGACAATTTACGGTATCATGTTTGGATAATTTGTACGATTGGCATATTTTTTGAAGGAGGTCTATATTTGTAATGTGTTAAAATAACCTGTATTTATTAACAGGTTATGGACAGTAGTGGGACCACGCAACGTGTTCAGTCGTGGTATTTTGGTAGTCAAGGAAGTGTTCATCCTATGGTTGGTAGTCAAGGAAGTGTTCATCATATGGTTGGTAGTCAAGAAAGTGTTCATCCTATGGTTGGTAGTCAAGAAAGTGTTCATCATATGGTTGGTAGTCAAGAAAGTGTAAGATCTCTCACTTATCTAGGCCATTTTAGTAATATTATTTATTATTTGATCAAGATTTGTTTATTTGGATGGAAATAGATTTTTTATGATTGGATGACACACAACCAAAGCGGCCTGGGTGGAGATGGGTCAAACGCATGGATGTAATGCGTTTGTATATTTCATGTGACTTGGTGTATTTACAAGGAGGAGGCTGATGCATTTTTTGTACACCACATGATGTGGTCTATTTTGCTTTTCCCTCTGAATTATTTGGGCAGCTTGCCAGTTATTTGTAGATGAGATCCTATTTTGTATATTCTCTCTGAGAATTTAAGTGGATAAAAGGAGGAAGTGGCTGAAAAATGTATGATGTAAGATTCAGATATATATATATATATAGATTACAGGAGAATTTGTGTTTTCATCAAAACGGATTTTAATTGATGGCATGCATAATATAAGCATTGATTTATTAACAGGTCATGTGATGTGAGGTTATTGGGATTGTTACGGCACGGGTTTTGACTTGGGGAAACTATGGACCAATTGGTAAGCACAACAGGTGTGCGTGCAATTGATGTTATTTGTTAGGTGATGTTTGTTAGGTGATGTTGGTGTATTTATTGTGGTGAAAGACAATATTGTATGAGGATTTGTCTTATAAGACCTGATGCTGGTATCCGTTTCAATCTTTTTGCCTTACATATTTTGTGTCTATGACACATCTATACGAGTTAATGTGCAATGATGTGGTAACGTGTAGCATTGTAGTTTATTGTAATCTTCTGTCTGATGCAAAAATTGACTACTAAGTATTCAATTGCTGGCAAAAAGCTGGTATCCAATAATACACTGCCAAATTTGTATTGTACAAGCAATATGCTTAACAGAAGCCCAAATAATCATACCTTAATATACTGGAACCACATAAAGAAATGGTAATAATTTCCCTCATACATCAAACTATAAGCACAAGTGGTCTATATACAGAGGATCAAACTCGTTAAAGTACTAGAAAATTCACCTGAAATTTCAAATACATACAAAAGTCCCATGAAATTTGTAAAGAAATTTTAAATACATACAAAAGTCCCAGGAAATTGGCTAGAAATTTTAAATACATGGTAACTGTCCCAGGATATACAAAATTGCATATGACACATCTATTACATTAACTGATCAAAGTGTCATGAGCATCAAAAGGGGTTGAGTTACATGAGCTGAAGCATTGGCCAATAGACATTACAACCACTTCGATACGAAATAAATACAGCACAAACTAGTACAAAAAAAAAAACCATGAGACTTTTAATACTTTCAACGGTCCCTTGTACTTCTTCTCCAATGCGGTAAATTTGGCTTCCTCCGTGCACAGCCGCTCATGAAGTACCCTTTCGTGCCTCCGTTCAGCTAACTCCAACGTCATCTTACAACAAGTGTTTTGCTCACTTTGAAGATCAATCCACTCAAAAAAGTCACATTGTTTATTCATCTTATAGTTTGGACAATTGAAAAATCTTCTACCAAAAGATTTTGCTTTTCCAGAAATCCGTAGTTTCGCTTGGGAGCCACAATAGCAAAGTGGTCTCTCCAAGCTTGACCCGGAATGAGAAGCAGAACTCATTCTCTATCATAATATTGAAGTAGAAACAGCCACCAGTCAAGAGTATATATTAAACAGTGTATATATGCATGGGAGAAGAAATATACACGGGAGGTATGTCATAATATTTTGCAAAGAGATAAATTGTCTAACAAAAATATTTATATAACATTTTGCACTTGGGTGATAATTTTACACGGGAGGATATGACATATTATCCTGCAATGAAGATATATAGTAACTGATATTTCCATCCTAAACAGCAAATAATATATAACATTGAGCATTTATTACACCAAGATTCAATGTGCTCATAAACCCATACACTTCAGCCAGTTCGACAATGCACCACATACCAATCACCCACCAACTTAACCAAAGTGTCACAATAGACCACATAACAGAGCACATAAACTAAAATTCACAAACTAAAAACAGAAATCATATTCGAAGCATCTACTGGGCAATTCAATAACACAAGATGAACAGAAATTTAAAAATATTATAGATCTAGTAACTGAACAAGAGTCATTATACGCAGGAAAAAAACAGCCCCCATACAGTATTATGATGAACTAGTGGACAGAGAAATCTTACCTTAATAGTTTCAGACCGAACAGAGAAATGAATTTAGGGTTTTTCCACTTCTAAGGGGTGAATCGATCGAGAAGTAGAGAGGGAGGGAAGTGTTCATCATACCAACAGATTCCCGTTCGACAACCAACAAAAATAAATGACAGCCTAAAAAATGACAACCAAAAAAAAAAATTGAAAAATTACGTAGCGGAAAAATTTAGGGTTCGGAATTCTCGGGATGAATCGGAGGAACCTTTGAGGGAGGAATCGAGAGAGAATCAGACCAATCGCAGAGAGTGAGAGACGGAATCGAAAGTGGTTCGAGAGAGGAGAAGCAGTCTAGGGTTCTCTACATCTAGGGTTCCAATCGCAGAGAAGGCGAGAGGGTCTCGACCATTAACTGGTTCAACAGGATTTGGGGTTCCAATCACAGAGAGGGAGAGAGGGTTTCGAGGGTCTCGTGATGAAACTGGTTCTGAGATGGATTTGGGGTTTCAATCGCAGAGAGGGAGAGAGGGTTTCGAGGGTCTCGTGATGAAACTGGTTCTGAGATGGATTTGGGGTTCCAATCGCAGAGAGGGAGAGAGGGTTTCGATGGATTGCAAGATGAAACTGGTTCTGAGATGGATTTGCGATTGGATTTGGGGTTCCAATACCAGAGAGGGTTTCGAGGGTCTCGAGAGTGGATCGAGAGAGGAGAAGCAGAGAGTAAAGAGAGAGACTTAGGGTTCCAATCTAAACGGTGAGTTCCAGTTCCAATCTAAACGGTGAGTTTTGATTTATCCACGTCAGCAGCGCCGACTGCACGCCGTTTACACCAGGCGACTGCACTCAGCATTTTTCCAAAACTTTTAGTATATGTGTAGGGTTAGGCTTAGGTTGAGATGGGTCAAGTGTTTTATAAATTATAATAAATTGAGAGAGTAAAGTATGTTTTGTGAAATCTATTTAAAATAAATTTAGATATGTTTGAATATGAAGATAAATTTTAAAATATTTATGAAAAGTTAAAAAAAATATAGATTTTACGTATAAAGAGGTGTTGAGTTGAAAAATGGTGTGAAATCTATATATAAAGAGATTTTAAGTTGAGATGAATTTAATAATTTGAGAGTTGTGTGTTTAGATGTTAGATTTAGTTTAAAGTTAGATTGAACTGAATTTATCTCAATTGAATCTAATAACAAAATGCTGCCTCAGCCAACAGTTTAAGTAGTGAGGTGATTTCAGATGATCTATAAATAGTAATAAAAATGTAATTTAAAAAATAATAATAAAATATTAAATAATAATAAATAATAATAATATATTAAATAGTAGTGAGGTGATCCCATACACAACCTTATAGTTAGAAAAAGAGAAACACAATCAAAATTATAATATTTATCATATATTTAATAGAAAATATGATTTGTAGATGTCTAGAGTATGCAATTAGTATCATGCAATTTATTTAAAAAAAAGTTGAGCCCATTTAAAATAATTTATTTTTTTAACAGTGGGTCTCACTTAAAAAAAAAAAACT
Source organism: Carya illinoinensis (assembly GCF_018687715.1). Taxonomy (NCBI): domain Eukaryota; kingdom Viridiplantae; phylum Streptophyta; class Magnoliopsida; order Fagales; family Juglandaceae; genus Carya; species Carya illinoinensis. Next base: position 39,555,797 of record NC_056760.1, read on the forward strand.
ATATGATAATTACACATTTTAAATTTTTATCTAGCATTATTATATTTAATATTTACCAAAACATTACTTATAATAATAATGATAAATTATATTTATGGACTTTGACTTTATATTTATGTCGTTTATATACTAGGCATTGGCGTTGAAATAAAAAAATCTATATTCACTAAAGAAAAATATAATTGCAAGTACAATTATACACTAATCTGTGTACCAATGTAATGTGATTGGTCAAAAAGTAAATTTTATTAAAATGATATTAATTTAAATTTTAAGTATAAATAAATCAATATTAATATACAAATTAATGCATAATTATACTTGTATATAACAAAACTCATTCACTAAACCCTCCACCATTACTTAACTAACGAGAAGATGACCCTTAATAAAACTTGACATGGATCCCTTTGTTTAGATTTTCGTTCTTTAAAAAAAAAAAAAAAAAAAAAAAGAGAGAGAGATCTATTTATTAATGCGTCGCATCATATAAAAGGATTTGGGACTTATATTTTTCCAAGCTCTCACCTTAATTTGACACCTATCAATCATCCTCAGTCTTCTTTTACCACTCTTATTTTTCATTTTACAAATATAAAATGATTTGTCTCGATCATTTAGCATCTTTTCAATACCTTTCATATTTTGAACAGTACGTAATCTTAGTTATAAAATTTTAGGTACAGTTTGGAATTTAGAGTTTAGTCTAATTTTAAGTTGAATTTAACACAATATTTTAAATATCATTCCAGTAGCCGTTTCGATTAAGGCACCGACTGTTTCGTATATTTTAGTCATTTTGGTGTCCAAAATATATGAAATATTTCAGTACCGGTACTATTTCGAGATTAATTATATAAAAATAATTATATATATAAACTACCAACTGATACAATAAATACATATGTAAGTGTGTATCATTTATGTGTGTTTGTGCGTATAAGAATTGAAGATTTATAAAATGAATATAAGTTTAAAAAATCACAAATTTGAGTTGAGAGCCAGAAATAAAGAAAAAAAATAAAAGAGTAGAGAAATTATTAAAAATAATGATATTTAAAAAAATGAGTGGATATATTTAAAGTTACAAAAAATTAAAATTATATAAATACAATTTATATTTTAGAACTACCTAAATACTATCTGAATTTAAAATTTGCAAAAATGTCATCCAAGCACAAGAAAATTATAAAAACATTCTGAAACAGAACAAGGCCCAAAAGCCAATTCAGATTGAAATGGCTGAAATGCACCGAAACAGTCTGGAATTTGGAACAAAATAGAATAATGAGGTTTAGGGTACCAGATACTACATCGGAAAGAAAAATTCTGGCTGGAAGAGATTGAAATTTAAAACTATGGTTTAACTCTAACTAACATCCACACACCAAACTCTTAAATCACAAAACTCATCTCAACTCAAAACATTTTTACACATGGGATCCATAATCTTTTTTTAACTCAATACCTATTTACATTCAGGACCCACAACCTTTTTTAACTTCTCATATATACTTTTAAACTCATATTAACATTCAAATACATTTTTACTACTATTTATCACTTTTTAAACTCATCTTAATATTCAAATACATTTAAACTCATCTTAGGTGGGTCATACAAAATTCACTCTACCATCTCAACTTACTATTATTCATAAATAATTCAACTCATCTCAACTTAATTCAACATCCAAACGGGGCCTAATACACGAGTCTCACATGTGTTTTAATAAAAAAAAAATGAACTTCTCTAGAAAAAAAAATGATTTTTTATTTTTATTTTTTTTGCAGCGGAACTCATTTTTTTACAAAAGAATTTGTATAGTTGGGATTTTGTACAAATCATTATTCTATTTTGAATATTAAAAATAAGGTGTAATTAAAAATGATAAAATTTAAGATGAAAATGAAAATGATAAAAGTTTAACATCCCATAAATCCAAACTCTTGACTCTCCCCTAAATATACATTAATTATAGAGGATGAGGAAGTCGAAAACAGCCAGTAAAGCAATAGGAAAAGCTGATCATACACATAGCATCATAACCAAAAAGGTTTGTTAGCAAGTGAAGTTGATAGACTAAACTAATGAATGATGTATAGTTGAAAGCCAACATCATATATATACACAATATTCCTGTTTTTAAAAAAGTTAAATAATAAAATAAATAAAGTTGGTGGACCAAGAAACGTCTATGATCGACAAACATATTATATAAACCCCGGCCATAAGCAAGTAATAGCCTTCCCCAGAATCCATAATAATGGATTCTCCTTTTGAGGTTCTTGCGTTGAAAAGCAAGTTAAATCTCTTATTAATTATAAATTAATACATCCAAATCTTTGTTTTTAAATGGTTGAAATTATGGTCTGTCTGGAATGAGCTATATCCTATTCCCACATAATTATCATATTCAAAGGAGACATGACACAGACACTATTGCATAGAAAAAAGAAACAAGAAAAGGAAAGAAACTCCTAGAAGTAAACCGAGTCTGAAAGATGAAGATAGCGGCCTGCAAAGGTCCCCCAGCCAACCAATGATCTCCTCTAAAATGTACAACACCTGGAATCAAATCAAGCATGCATGAGAAACAGTCAAAAGAAAGATAGAAATTGAAATGGCCGGTTTGGTAGTAGTTCAATCACAACTTATAGGGGTAGTCGTTGCTTTTTCAAGTGACGTGTGAGCATGTGTCAGCTTAATTTACAAATTGAAAGCAAAGCTGTCTTCACCAGACCCGTACGTTCTTGTGATCTGTACAAGGAAATACAGTGTGCGTTTTTGCGAGGAATGGGGAAGGAAATTCGATTCTTTGAGTTGAACACCGGGGCCAAGATGCCTTCCGTTGGCCTCGGAACCTGGGACTCCGAGCTTGTTGACGTCGCCGTCACCACCGCCATTAACGTACGTAGTGCTAGCAAGCTTCTGAAATTAAAATTTATTTTTGTTAATTTATAGCTGACAATACTGCGTTCGCTCCAGATTATTACGCTTTTTATATGATAAGGACATGTCGTTTTTGAATTATACAATGGGAGGGAGATGATAAAATTGAGGACGATGAATTCATGTTTCTTCAAATATATATATATATATATATATGTCGTAAAGCACTTGAAAACATGATGTCTGATGGCAGGTCGGATATCGAAACATTGATTGTGCTCAACTTTATGGCAACGAGAAGGAGGTAATTAATATATTTGTTTGTTTGGGGAGCTCATATTTCGTAAATGATGAATGACAATTGTAAAAAATAAACTGGTTTGGTGTAGATTGGGTCTGCTTTGAAGAAGCTGTTTAATAATGGTGTAGTGAAGCGTGAGGACTTATGGATCACCTCCAAACTCTGGTTTTTTTCTGATACTGTCTATACTCATTTGTCTGGAATCTTTATTAAACTTTATAAGCAGTACCAAATGCATTTTAATTACAGTGTAATTGGAACTATATATATATATATATATATATTTGTTTGTAGGTGTACGGATCATGCTCCAGAAGATGTACCAAAGGCATTTGATAAAACTCTGCAGGATTTGCAGCTTGACTATCTGGATCTCTATCTAGTATGTACAACCCATTAACTGAGCAGCTTTAAGTTTAACATGATTCGAAGTTTCTTTTTCTGAGAAAATAATATTGATTAAAACACAGTCAGATACTAAAAAGTATGCCAATTTCATTGGTAGATACACTGGCCAGTTGGGATGAAAAAGGGGTCAGTTGGATTTAAGTCTGAAAACCTTACACGGCTAGACATTCCAAGCACATGGAAAGCAATGGAGGCGCTATATGATTCTGGCAAGGCTCGAGCCATTGGAGTAAGCAATTTCTCTACAAAGAAGCTGGAAGCTTTGTGGGTGGCGGCCAGAGTGCCTCCTGCTGTCAACCAAGTGGAGTGTCACCCTCACTGGCAGCAGCCAAAGTTGCACGCCTTTTGTAAATCTAAAGGAATTCACCTATCTGTGAGTGTTCAGATATTGATTGGTGATAGCAAAAGAAACACAATCTTTTCGAGCAAATCATGCAGGACACATTAATAAGAAGGACTTCAGAATCAAAATTATGTTAATTTTGAACAACCCTTTTTATGTTTTCTGGTTACAAAGTTATCAACTTTTTTCTCATTTCAGGGTTATTCACCATTGGGTTCCCCCGCTATGGAGATTATGAAAAAGGAGGTCCTTAAAAACCCAATTCTCCTTTGGGTTGCAGAAAAACTGGGAAAGACGCCTGCACAAGTGGCCCTTCGTTGGGGGCTGCAAATGGGTCACAGTGTACTGCCCAAGAGCTCAAATCAGACAAGGATCAAGGAAAATTTTGACGTTTTTGGCTGGTCTATACCTGATGATTTGTTTGGAAAGTTCTCTGACATTGAGCAGGCAAGTATCTTATCCCTATTCTTGTACGTGTGCATTGCTCCCCATATACATCAGTGCATAGAACTTCCCTCTCAAAAATCCTTTTAAACTATTGTTTGGTTTCAGAGAAAAAAAAAAGAATGGATTTTTATAAATCATTGACTGCCAATTCATCTTACAATCACTTATTGTACATTAACTTCGTTAATGGTGAAGAAGGTTTCACTAAAATTTAGATGATTATAGCTTTTGGGTATTTAATCTTGCAGGAGAGGATAATTAAGGGCACTCCATTTGTTCATGAGACCTTCGGTGCCTATAGGACCATTGAAGAACTCTGGGATGGGGAGCAGTGAGCAGATCTTATTTTTGCAGCATTATTGTATTGCATATCCTGTTGGATTACATATTCCCTGGTAGTAAATAGTTTCTTCCTCAAAAGTTTAAAGTAAATAAAAACTGAGGACATTTGCTGAACATGTTGATAAATATATTGCGGAGGGGTGAACTAAGAAGTTGTGATACCTCTGCGTTGGATATTGTTTTGAGTTACATTCAAAATCGATGAAACATAGATTTGGTGACTACTTTGAAAATTAGAATACCTATCTCTAGCTCCTAATTTCTCTCCCAAATGTAATGCTGTGAATGACTGCTCAGAGCCTCAGAATCCTTCCCTCTAATAGGCCTTGGAAGGAATGCTGCGAGTTAGAGCACGCACTAGGCTGTCATGAACAAACTAATTTTTCATTGCAAGAGTCATTCTTCCATGAAGCTGCTTCCCAACGTACATTTTGCAGATTAAAAAAAAAAAAAAAAAAAAAAGTTTAAAACCGAGATAAACACATTCTATGAATTATACAATATTTAGGTCCTGTTAAGTTTTATAGATGGTCTCAACTCATCTTATCCAATCTCAACTCAACATCTAAACACGATATTTATTTTTATTTATTTCGTAAGTGTAAAAAGTTTAATTTTTTGTTTCTCTTATGCATACAAACATCACTACAGCAAACCCAGACTCTCAAACACATGCAGTTACAAACACAGCACATCACTACAGATCTTCGATGGCGGAGCAAAAAAGTAGAAGACGACGGCCATGAGTAATAGATCTTCGATCAATAGAGGAAGAGTGACAAGAGGCTAGGGTTTCGGAGAGAGAGAGAGAGAGAGAGAGAGAGAGAGAGAGAGAGAGAGAGAGAGAGAGAGAGAGAGAGAGAGAGAGAGAGAGAGAGAAGACGACGATGCTGGAGCCACAAGTGAGAGATGACGGGCCAACGGCTAGGGTTTCGGCACTTGGGTAGAGGAAGCTAGGTAGAGAGAGAGAGAGAGAGAGAGAGAGAGAGAGAGAGAGAGAGAGAGATGTTGTTTTTAAATAAGAAGGATTACCAAATTGTACCTGGACCGAATAGGTTTAGGTTTTGCAATACTGGTTCCGGATTGGGTCGGGAAAAAACTCGGCCTGGATGAACAGTTATACGAGCACAATTCAAATACAAACACTTTTTAATTTCAAATTTGTAACTTTATTAATTTAATTATTACAACTTTTTGAAATTTTCAAACAAAGCAATAAAAATAAATTCAACTTTTTCAAATCACAAAACAAAAATTATATTATAATAATATTTTAACTTTATAATATTTTTATTTAATTTTCTCTCTCTGATATTCTAAAATCGCATAAAACATCTTAAGTCAAACCATTTCATTAATATTCACAAATTTTTCATCTAATCTCATCTTATTTGTTTAGTGAGGACTTTAATGTTATCTATATAGAATTTTTGAGTAGTGTAAACTCAAATGAGCATGTAATATTATTTTTATCATTTTTTTATATTGACTGATCTAATTCAGTCAGACAATTAAAGGATTTTTATATATTAAAAAAAGTAATAAAAAAAGAGAGTAAAACTTGTCATTAATGTGAATTTCATTGAGCATTGCTTCCAAGAATGGCAAGGAGAATGTTTTATGGTTTTGATGTTTGATGTCAATAAGTAAAATTTCCAAGCCCCCTCCTCTACAAATGTCCCGTGGAATTACAATTACAATGGTGTTAGGGACAAGGTGATGGAAGCCTCACTCGCATTCAAGTGTTTACTATCATGTTGGGTGGATGAATCTAGGGTTACCTCGAGGCAACACCAAGATCCGAATGATTGAATGGTGAAAATCAAGACAATAACACTCAATTCTCGAAAACAAGTGTTTAAACTTTTATTCAAAATAGCATAATAATTGAATACAATGCAAAATCGAAAATAAGTACTAGGGTTCAACTAGACCTCCCTATCGATCACAATCCCTAAACAAATCAAACCCCTAAAATTAAGGAAATCAAACCCAAAAACTCCTAAGATTAAGGAAACAAATATACTAATTAACAAATCAATAAAATTTCTAATTTAAAACGCAACAATTGGGTCAACTTCCTCTAATATGCCTCATCTTCTAAAATTAAGGAATTTGCCTCATACTCATCCCCTAAAATTAAGGGATTTATCATCCAACAAGATCTTATCTAGTTGTCATGCAGTTGGTCATTCGTGGTCGTGTCTTGCATGGCCTGGGCTCTACCATTCGAACCATGCAAACAACCCAAAGCCACCCTTCTAGCCCTCCTAGTGGCATTGCAAATGGCTCTTCTTGCATCACCATCAATCATCCGCCCTTCAAAACCGACCTTCTCATCAAGGTTAATCTCTGGAAATTGCTCATTGAGAACTCAAACGCTCTCCCATGTAACATCCTCATTTGAAAGTCCCTTCCATTGAACCAAGGATTCGGTTCTCACTTGGCCGCCCTTCCTTACATGCCTATACTCTAAGATCTTCTTGAGTTTAATTGCCATTCGTCCCTCTTTGTTCACCATGGGAAATTCATTCACCACATTGGTTGGATCTCCAACCTTCCTCCTTAGCCATGTGACATGAAAAATAAGATGAATGTGAACCCTGGTCGGTAAGTCCAACTTGTAAGCAAGCTGTCTGCACTTATCCAACACTCGGTATGGCCAAAATATTTAGCCCTCAACTTGCTCAACATTGCCTTGGATAGTGCCTTGTGCTCCATTCGTAAGTACTTGAGAAAGACTCAATCTCCCGGTTCAAAGGACTCCATGCTCATTCCCTTGTCAAAGTGCTTCTTCATTTAGTCTTGAGCATGTGCCAAATTCTTTTTGAGTACTTTCAAGACCTCATCCCTCTCTTTAAACTTCATATCCAGCAACTCATTAGGTGAACTCCCAACTTCATAGGCTATAAACACCAATGGTGGCTTTCCATAGAGAGCCTCAAATGGTGTCATCTTGATTGATTGGTGGTACGAGGTGTTATACCAAAATTCAGTCTAAGCCAAATGCTCCTCTCACTTCTTCGGATATTGGCGCACAAAGCACCTAAGGTATTGCTCAAGAGACTGGTTGGTTACCTCCGTTTGGCCATCGGTTTGAGGGTGATAGGTTGAATTTCATGCCAATTCCGTTCCATGCATCTTGAAGTACTCCCTCCAAAACTTACTCATGAACACTCGGTCCCTATTCATCACAATGCTCCTTAGCATACCATGGAGCTTCATCACATGATCCACATAAATTTTAGCAATCTTGGCCGTGTATGGATGCACCATTGCAATGAAGTGTGCATACTTAGACAAGTGATCTACTACCACAAGCATCCCATCACATCCGTTGGAAAGTGGCAACCTCTCTACAAAATCCATGGTGACATCCTCCCAAGTGTGCGTAGGGATTGGTAAAGGTTGCATCAACCCTTTGGGCTTGCTACTTTCACTCTTAATCTTTTGGAAAGTGTCACACCTCCTAACATACTCTGTCACACCACCTTTCATGCCATCCCAATAGAATAAGTTAGCCATCCTTACCCAAGTATGGTACACCCCTGAGTGTCCTTGGTATCATGAAAGTGGCCTAAAATCTTCCTTCTAAGATCTCCCACACTCGGCACCACTACTCTCCCCTTAAACTTTAGAAGCCCATCACGCATCTGATAGATTTTTACTCCCTTAGCATCCACATCTAACTTCTCTATCATATTCTTACACCTTAGATCAAATTTTATTCCCTCTCTAATCTCATCTCACACTCCTCATGAAGGACCTGAAAGGGCCTCCAACACCTCACCATCTTCCCTCCTAGATAGGGCATTGGCTATTCAATTCTCCCTACTTGGCCTAAACACCAATTGAAATTCAAACCCAAGCAACTCAGATACCCATCTTTGTTGATCTGGAGTAGTGATTCTTTTCTCTAAATGATGCTTCAAAAGTTGTTGATCCGTGACTATCCAAAACTTCTACCCTAACAAATAAGGCATCCATACCCTCACGGCCTCCATGGTAGCAAGCATCTCCTGTGCTACACTCTCCCCCATTTCTTTTGAACACCAAGGACCTTGCTAATGAAGGCTAGTGACCTTCCTTCTTGTGTTAATACTGCACCTACCCCCACATTGCTTGCATCCATATGTAACTCGAACACCTTATCAAAATTAGGCATAGCAAGGACGGGTGTAGTTGTTATGGCTTTCTTCAAAATTTCAAATGCCATCTCCGCCTCTTCACTCCAAACAAAATTATTCTTCTTGAGCATGTTGGTGAATGGTCTTACAATAGAAGCATAATCCTTGATAAACTTTCTATAGTAACACGTGAGCCCTAGAAAGCCCCTCTATTCGGTGATGGTCTTTGGTTTGGGTCAAGCCACCATTGCTTCAATTTTTTTTTTAATCCACCTTTACCCCCTCATGTGAGATCAAGTGCCCCAAATACTCACATTCCTTTTGGCCGAATGCACACTTAGACAACTTAATATACAAAGAGTATTCAAGTAGCACCCCCAAAACAACCTCCAAGTGCTCCAAATGATCCTTCCATGTCTTGGAATAAATAAGAATATCATCAAAAAATACCAACACATACCTCCTCAAGTACTACTTAAAGATTTGGTCCATGCATGCTTGAAACGTTAATAGAGCATTGCATAGACCAAATGGCATCACCAAGTACTCAAAGTGGTTATTGTGAGTTCAAAAAGTCGTCTTGTGAATGTCCCCTTCATGCACCTTTATTTGATGCTACCTGGCCCTTAGATCAAGTTTGGAGAAGAACTTTAAACCTCCAAGCTCATCTAACACTAATCACAAGTGTTTAAACTTTTATTCAAAATAGCATAATAATTGAATACAATGCAAAATCGAAAATAAGTACTAGGGTTAGACTAGTGCTCCCCCATCGATCACAATCCCTAAACAAATCAAATCCCTAAAATTAAGGAAATTAAACCCAACAACTCCTACGATTAAGGATACAAATATACTAATTAACAAATCAATAAAATCCCTAATTTAAAAAGCAACAACTTGGTCAGCTTCCTCCAATCTGTCTCATTATCTAAAATCAAGAGATTTGCCTTGTCATTATATTCTAAAATCAAGGGATTTGTTGTTCAACAAGATCTTATCCAGTTGTTATGCAATTGATCCTTTGTGGTAGTGCCCTGGGCTCCACTATCCGAACCATGCAAGTAGCCCAAAGCCACCCTCGTAGTCTCGGTAAGCCTAGCCCTCCTAGTAGCATTGCGGATGACCCTTCTTGCATCGCCATCACAAGGCCCGTCCACAGTATGTGTCATGCTGACATGTCATGTCATTCAATCAATAGTCAAATGTTTGATTATTGATCTAAAGATATTAACACGGCATGTCTAGTCAATGCTCGATGTTTGACTATTTAATAGGTGATGTAACATTGCCACATCAGCCCATAACAAAATGAAAAATGCTTCTTGCAAGCATTTGCTGCAAACAACGTGCTATTTAATAATTTATTTATTTCTCTCTCCCTCATAATCCCTCCCTCCCTTTGTCTTCCCATGGCCCTCTTAGAATGAGACATTCCCTTTGTCAGGTGCGTATATTTTTCTATATAAGTTTTTCTTTGTACCTTAAATCTTCATGGTTTTTCATGACCAGATCTAATTTCATGCAAACTATATTCTTCTCTTTTCCCTCGTTTGTTTCCCAAGAAACAAACGAGCTCATTATTTTCTTGTTTGTATTTTCCTTTCTTTTCAAGGACCTTAGTAAAAGATTATATTACATTTTTTGTTGTTTTATATTTAATTTCTCTAACAACTAATTTTTAGTAAATATTTTCCATCAACATTTTCACTTGTTCACACCCAAATCCTTACTCAAATCATACACCTTTCCACAAGTCATGCATTTTGTGTACATTCTTTAGATTTGCTTCTCGATCAAAACTTAGTCTCTTTCACCTGTTCTCACTTCTAATTAAATTCTGTATATCGAAACACCGAACCTTGTTGGGCAGAGACTCGATCATTCCTCTGAGGCATCAACGTGAATTGGCCTTCATCGGGTGATTGCAAAGAAGAAGCGGACGTTTCATCCCCTAACAACACCATATCTAGCTTGAGAGGAAAAAAAAACAAGAAAAAGAAGAAGAAGAAAGAAACAACGCTTGGTTTGTGAAGAAGGAGATTGAAGATTGTTGTTGGGTTGATGAAATGGGAATTGTTGTTGGGTTGATCGAAGACGACCACAAGACCAGACGAAGACTCTCTCCTTCAACTTACTCCCATACTAAGATCGATGAAAAATCAAAATAGATGTGCTTTGGATGTTTTCATCTGCTTTCTTAATTGTTGTGTTTTTTTTTTTGTTTATTTATTTTTATTTTTTTATTTTTTTTATATATATGGGTTGAAGTGTCCTCATGCCACATCATCTGATTGCACAGCAACTCTATCTGGGGCTTATACGTAGAAGAAGTGTAACAAAATTATGAATATAACAAACAAATCTTTAAGACAATTACCTTTGCAAAGTAATCATATTAAATACTAATTCAATATTTTTTTAAAAGCACATTGGTGCGAGATTATGTAACTCATAATCTCAAACTATACACTATATATATTTTAAATTTCTTATTTTAAACTGTTCTTTCCCCCTCTCTCTCCCTCCCTTCCACCCCCCACCCAGTCACCTGCTCTCTCCCCACCCTCTGTTGCTCTCTTTCTCTCCCTCTAGACTACGATCTCTCCTTCACATAGGTGTAGATTAATCTTGATAAATTAGAGTGACAGTTGTCTAATCTAAGGGTTGGTGGAAATAAGAAAACAAAAATCAAACTCAAGATCCCACATTTTCTCGCCATCCAAACATAAACACATTTTCTTAGCATCCAAACAAAAATTTAAATACAACAAAATTAGACTAAAAAAGGCCATGTTCAAAGACAACAAAATAAGACTAAAAAAGGCCTTGGTCGTCTCCTTCAATTTTACCCATATCGACATATTCCATAGATCCCATCTCAATAGATCCCGTCTGTCTCCAACATATTCCATCTCGATAGACTTCGGGTGGCTTTGAGTATTGAGAAGAGTTATGAATAATAATAAAAAGTATGTAAAAAATAATCATAAAATAATGAATAGTAATAAAAAATAGGTAAAAAGTAATGAATAGTAGTAACATTATGTGAAAAGTAATAATAAAGTAATAAATAGTAGTGAGAAGTGTTGAGAATACTTGAGGTACTCTCAGTACCAAACGCAACCAAACCCATCTTCGCAGGCTGATTTACAACTTTTGTTTTCCTAAACCATTGCCAATCGAAAAAAAATAAGCAGCCCAATTTACAACTTTTTTTTTTTTTCTAAACCATCACCAACCAAAAAAAATGATTGGAGAGAGAGAGAGAGAGAGAAATATTACTAATATTACTGAAGAGCAAAGAAATAGATAAATATTAAGCTTTTGTCAGATGTCAAAAAATGTGAGGGGAGAGAGTAGTACTTGAGAGAGTAGAAAGAGAGAGCTTGAGAGCGATGGAGATGGGCTGAAATCATTATACAGATCTTTTGAGTTCAAGGAAGAGCTTCGGAGAGAAGAGATAATAGATGTGCACCCAACATAAGTTTTAGTAGGGGAGGTTTAAGGGTAGAGATGACAATTTTGAGTTTGAAATGAGAGTTTAAAATATTATTTTTAATATTATTATTGTTTTAAAATTTGAATAAGTTGTATTGAGATTTGAAAAAATTGAATTGTTTATTATATTTTGTGTGAAAATTAGAAAAAGTTGTAATAATGATATGATAATTTTGAATTTGAGATGAAAATTTTCATCTACCAAACTTGCCCTAAGTCCTTCAAGTGTTACAATTTTAAGTCTTGTTTGGTTTTAGAAAGCATCTCATCTCATCATTACAATTTTTTCATATTCCCATACAAAATATAATAAACAATTCAACTTTGTCAAATTTTAAAACAATAGTATTATTAAAAAAATAATATTTTAATAATATTTTATTCAACTTTCATCTTTAATTTAAAACTATCCTATTTCATTTTATCTCTGAATTCAAACAAAAAAAATACATTTTTATAATTAATATATTTTATATAAAGACTATAAAAATATTTATAGTTATATATATTTAAGTTAGTTTGAAATATAATTTATACATATGCATATATATGATTGTTTTTATATATATAACTAATTATTTATTTATTTATATAAAAATTATCTCGAAACGATTCATCAAAACGTATCGGTATCGAAATATTTTGTTTTAGTACCTCAATCCGAATAGTCATCGAAATGGAATTTAAAATTTTTCTCTGCTCATTGCATATTTAGATTATATTTAGATATTAAGATGAGTTAAATTGAGTTGTGAATAATTAGATTTTATAAATCTTATTAACATATGTTAAATTGTTGAATTTTTTAAGATTGGGGAGAGTTTAAAATTTTAAACTAAAATGTTGGAAGTAACTTAGGATAAATTTAACAGTAAAACAAGTGGTGTTCGAGTTTTGCAATTATTTTGGATTCCGTTTTGAGTTCGACCCGAGGCCGTAACGATGTTACTGGCCTTTGAAACCACCGGCGAAGATACAATCTCATCGCCACATGATCTCGCCACGTAGCAGTGAAGGACCAGTGCCTCCTCCTCCGGCCTTCTCTTAATGAAAGGCCGGAGTTTCACACGGTCTCCCTTACTCACTACTCTGCGTCAGTATCAGCTTGGTGTGGACATACGAATCGAGGAAGTCTGAAAATGGCGGACGGAATTCGCTTCTTTCAATTGAACACCGGCGCTAAGATCCCCTCGGTAGGGATGGGGACGTGGCGGGCGGAGGCTGAACGCGTCGGCGGAGCCTTGACCGCTGCCATTAAGGTCTTCGTTTTACACCTTCTTTATAAATGAACTAGTGGCCGCATGCCATCACGTTGCTAATTTATAAGAAAAATGACGATGATTATGATGGTGGTGAATTTTTTGTGCTTTTAAGAGTTATGGATATTTCGTTATATAATTTTATAAGAAAGATGAAAAAAATCCGTGCTTTAGTTTACTGAGTGCCTTGAGAAGTAGAGTAGCTTTACTATTTCTTATGGAGCTTCTCAAAATCTCTGATATGTTCCCTTTCCCCATCAATTATTTAAGTTCGAATCATATATTTTAGAGTCATATATTTTACGAGGTTTTGCTTTCTTTTATTGTTGCTTGTCCATGTCATGCACTATTCAACGAAAAACTTCTGAGATTCCTCCGGTGGAATAGGGATTCTCCCCATGTTGGCTTTGGATTCGAAACTTATGTGAATCCAGTGTGTTACTTTGAAAATCTGATAAATACTGAAAAGTTGACAAGGCCGAAGCCAAATTCATCTACTTGTTTTCTCTGCTTAGGCTAACAATAGCAGCACTCTGCTTCAAAACAAAGTACCAAAGGAAATACATTGGTAGTCACTAAGTGGAATTCTGGTCCGAGATCAAATTTTCAATATGTAATGCCCCAATGGAAGGTCCAAAACACATGGCCCATACTCCAAAAGGACTAGTCAATGATACAATTGGAGTCCCATTAGAACCTTATAAAGAGCAAGAACTTCTCTTTCCCAATGTGAGATCCCATATACCACCTATCCTCAATCTTATCATATGGGGGTATCACACAATCCCTTTTTTGCCCAAGACCCCTTTGGTTGGTATGAGATGTGGCAGTCCAACCCTGGTGCCTTCAGCAACACCATTACCACAACCATCAGGGTTTTTTGCTTCTAAAATGATTTCAAACATGTGTACCTAGGTGCATAAAAAATGAAACAGGATTCTTTTTCTGACTGTTGGTTGGCTTTCTTGTGACGAGTAATAAAAACGATGGTAATCATTAGAAGAAAATTACGTAGTTGGATTAAGGAAATATGATTTGGCAGGGTTGGGTTAGGTATTTAATGACTTTTCTTCATTAAAAAATTATAATATCTTTTCTTTTGTATTTTTGTTTTTAACAACTGTCAAAGCTCTTCACAACATTTTTTCAGTATCATTTCAAAATCAAATGGTTTTGCAGTTTCCCTGCAGCTGATATATTATTAGTGGTTAGTTTTTGCCAATTGCAGGTTGGATATCGGCATATTGATTGTGCTAAACTCTATGGAAATGAGAAGGAGGTAATTTTGCATAGTACCAAACCGATCATCATCATTGTATCTTTCTCTGCTTTGTTTCTTTTTGTCTGTTAATGGTTTATATATACAGTATACCATCTTACTTGCCATTTCATATCATGGCATTTTGTTTAGTCATCTGACTCTGGTGTGCTCTCCCATAGTAGGTCCCTTTTTCCTGGAAAATTATGTCAATGGTTTTCATCATAATTGAAAATCTATACATACTTGAAAGAATAACCAGTTATCTCAAGTTGCAGGGGGCTATCAGGTGCATTTTCACCTTTCATATTACTGTATTGCATCTCAAGCTTGCCACTGGATTTACAAAGACATTGCTGAAGACTAGCAATTCCCTTTTGTAATATAGATTTGTTATTGGAAGTCGCTTTCACCTTTTTGGCATGGCTCATTATTAAATGTTCATTGTCATCCTTACCTATCAAAACAAAAAAAATGTTCATTGTCATCCTTACCTATCAAAACAAAAAAGAAAAAAATGTTCATTGTCATCCACAAAAACAGGGCAGTGTAAGCGATTTAGGTGATGTTAGCAGTCACGTTGAATATGTTTGTTTGATATAAGCGCATCTGCAGAGTTTTCTTGTATCATATGCTGTTTTAGGGAACTCCTACATAGTAGATATAGATATTGAATGCTAGTAGAATTTGGCATACAGGTGATTGTAAAGTGTAAATTTGGGTAGCTTATATAGCACTAAAACTCTGATAGATATACATCTATTCTTCTTCTCTTTAGTTGCATAACGAGATGAATAACAACTGACAACATGATCCGAGGAAATCTGCACCATATAAGTCAAATGCATGGATGAATGGTCACGTGATCATTTGGTCATTTTAGATATACAATACTTCCTCCTTAGCATGATTTTTATTTATTTATATTCAGAAAAACATAATTTTGTCCACTCTTTCCATTCATCTTCCCATTTATGTACTTCCGGTAAATATAAACATTCAGCTAATATGTTTTACCTCTTTTTCTTGCTTGTGCAAAGATACTTTCTCAAGTAATGAAACATCTTTTTTAGTTTCTTTTTTTTTTAGCCCCTTAGACAGAAAGCTATAGATTTATATTATATTATGCTAAACAGGAAGCATATTCTGTCAGCATTGATTGTATCAATATTTTGTTCGTGAATCTATGGTGAGAACTTCGCTAAATTGCTTCACCTTGATTTTGATGACAGTTAAAAAAGGAAAGAGATCCTCTCAAGTTGTTACCCGAACTTGAGAGCCTCAAGTGTGGGAGAGAGACTCATGAAGTGGGCCTTACATCATTTCTTGCTACTCGTATAAATATTTCAGGCAAAAATAATAATTTCTGGAGAGCCACTTTATGTGTTTATCTTTCTCCTTCTTGAGGCCCTCAAGTTCAGGTAAAAACTTGAGGGAACCTTGATCCGTTAAAAAGTGTATAGTCATGTTGTGACCTAATTTCTGGATTATCTAGATTGGGTCTGCTTTGAAGAAGCTGTTTAATGATGGAGTAGTGGAGCGTGAGGACTTATGGATTACCTCCAAACTCTGGTTTGTCTAATACTTACTTGACTTGAAACCGCACTATGATTTCACTAACATTGTTTATAGATTCCTAGCATAATTTCATGAATTTTTTTTCCTTGTCTAAATTGAGCTATATTTATTTGTAGGTGTACCGATCATGCACCAGATGATGTGCCAAAGGCATTAGATAAAACTTTGATGGACTTGCAACTTGAATATCTGGATCTGTATCTCGTATGTACTAAGCTATAACCTTCCATGAATTACGGTCTGATGACTACTTATCAAAACAAATTACAGTCTGGTGACTAATAACATGACATGAGTTGCCTTTGGACTCTTGGAGTCCAACTAGGTTAATGATATATCATGGTGTGCTTCATCCATGACATAGATCAAGAGAAAACCAGAGACAGAGACTTTGGGAGTCTCACTGGAATTTTTCTTTTTATTTCATTATTAGACAACTTCCAGTTGCTAAGTTCGTTAATTTCTTATGCAGATCCACTGGCCAGTTAGAATGAGAAAGGATACGGTTGGCTATAAGCCTGAAAATGTTATCCAACCCGACATACCAAGTACATGGAGAGCAATGGAGGTGCTTTATGATTCTGGCAAGGCTCAAGCTATTGGAGTGAGCAATTTTTCTTCAAAGAAGCTCGGGGATCTGTTGGACATAGCACGAGTGCCACCAGCTGTTAATCAAGTGGAGTGTCACCCCTCATGGCAGCAGCCAGGACTACATGCATTTTGTAAATCAAGAGGAGTTCACTTATCTGTGAGTATGCAGATATAAAGTTTTTTTATAATTTCTATGTGCTGAATGCCAAAAGGGTCATAATTTATGTAAGTAAATCTGGCAGAATAGACTAATGGCCAGAGCTTTAGAAACAAAAGGGATCTATTTTTCATTTATACTTGCTTTGAACCACTATTTCCGGTTATTTATTTGATGAGCCTTTTCTTTTCAGGGGTATACTCCTTTGGGTGCCCCTGGTAGGTGGCCTAAGAACGAGGTGCTTCAGAATCCAATTCTCCTTATGATCGCAGAGAAGTTAGGGAAGACTCCTGCACAAGTGGCTCTTCGTTGGGGGCTGCAGATGGGTCACAGCGTACTGCCTAAGAGCACAAATGAGGAAAGGATCAAAGAAAATTTTGATGTTTTTGATTGGTCTATACCCAAAGATTTGTTCGCCAAGTTCTCGGAAATTGAGCAGGTAATTAACCTTGCAGTACTCACTATTCTAGGTGTGCATTTCGAGAATATATCTTTCTTTGAACCTTCTTATCAAAATATAATTCTACGACTTACAGCCCTCCTTACCAAGGGTTTGTGCACCACCAGAATTAGCCGGGATGCTGTTCTTGGATACCCGGTGGCAATAAAAAATAATTCTATGACTTACAGTTATTCTTGCCATCCCTGTTAGATATTTTATTTTGAAAACATGTTTTAAGATGATTTGCGGAGCCTTAACTGGCCGTTTGTATTCTATTCAGTTATTCTTGATCCAATTTGTTAGCAGAGAGTCGGTATGACTGTAAATGACTGTTATTCTTGATCCACTTTTTGTCAGCAGAGAGTCAGTGGTTTCTGAAGTACACTAGGATATAAAATGACTGTAAATTAAGGGCGCTGCATTTGTTTATAAATGATTGAATTTGTTTATCACCAAGGGTGTGAAGTCCCAAGTTTGAATCTGAACATAGATCCACTTTATAAACTTTTAAATAATATTCAGATCCAGTTTAAACTTTTAAATATTAGCCACTTAAGAATTGATTGAATTCCCTAGCGTGGCTGGGGTCTAGGCTATGGCTCAATTTGACTTGAGAGAGTGTTTGCGGCTTCCAATCGTCTAGTTATCAGCGAATGGAGTGGCTATTATTGTCACGCCCAAGTAGGGAGACCACCTCCGGTTGCTCTCTAATAAATGATTGAATTTGTTTATTCATGCAGGAGAGGCTTGGTAAGGGTACTGCATATGTGCATGAGACCTTTGGTGCCTACAGGACCATTGAAGAACTTTGGGATGGCGAGGTGTGAGCAGACATTGGGTTTCTGCAAGTATTGTGGTTTTCATTGACCTTATTGATTACAAATTACATGATTTTCGATGCGTTGTGGTTTGAGTCGTTCTGGCCTCAGAAATCAAAGTAAACTTGTCGGGGAAAATTATTGATTTTTAATTGTTTTATAATTTAATCATGAAGTTACTTAAACGTGGAATTACTCGATTATTAATTGTAATAAATAGTTTATGAAGTGTTCTAAATTTTTTAAAATCTAATGTCTGCAAAGTCATGAGCAGATCACTTCTCAACCTAACATGCTAAGCAAATATTGTTTTATCTATTAAATATGATTAATGGTATATATAATTATAGGTTATGAAATTGTCGCATATTTTATTTAAAAGAAATAAGTAAATATAAGATTGAAATTAAATAATAATTTTGAGTAATGTTATATATAGTTATTTTTATATATTTTTTATGTATTTTATTGATGTGATTAACTGTTAGAATTTTCTTTTAATATATAGTTTAATTATATTAATAAATTGCTCAAAATAATACGTAAAAATAATTAGATATAGATTTTTTGATCCCTTTCACTGATATTGAGCCACGCCATCCACTCTTGCATGAAAATGTCTACAAGTTTGGTCAATTAATTTGAAAGATCAAGGAAATAAATACTCAAAACCAAATACGTTTCACATCAGTATCCTCACAAGATATCTTGAGGTAGAAGTTGTCTTCCATCATAGATAAATATCTTCACAAAAACAAAAAAAGAAGAAAAAGTTTCGTCCGCTCTCTCCCTCTGTCTCTGCATTCCACTAGTTGCAGCATGGAAATGGCACACGAAATTCGGTTCTTCGAGTTGAACACGGGAGCTAAGATCCCTTCTGTGGGGCTGGGGACGGGGCAGATCGACCCCAGCCTCGTCGGCGAAGCCGTGGCCACTGCCATCAGGGTCTTCTTCGCTTCCTTCTTTATTTGTCGCCAATTTTAGGTTTTGGAGTTTTTATGGACGTCATGATTAATTTTTGTGGTGTTAAAAGTAGTAATGAATAGCTTAATTAGCTCTCTTGCTACAAGCCAACATGTTTACTTGTGCTGCAGGTTGGATACCGCCATATTGATTGCGCTCAGCTCTATGGCAATGAAAAGGAGGTAAAATATTTTCTAAAAACTTGGTGTCACTCGCCTTGAGCCTTTAGTATCGTCTCACTACGATCAAATTCTAAGCTATAGAATTGCCTTAGGTATCTGATACACTTGGTGCTTTAGATCTTCCTACAGCATGAGTCGCATATTAGTCAACCAATTTGATTCAAGCTTGTGGACCATCTTCATGGATGAAATTTACTTATATATTCGAATACCCTAGGCATTTTTTTGGGGATTTCTATTTGGGTATTTGAACGATGACATGGAAGGGCGCCTTCATGAGTATTCCCAGTTAGTTTTGTCATGGTGCGCATGCTGGGATATGGGGCTAAGTGCTGACACATCCATTTTCTCTTTACTTAATTATTTTCTAATACGCACGAAATAATTAGTGATGATGTTCTAAGTATTGTTTTATTGCTAATTGAAATTGCTTAAGCTTTTGCAAGATAGGTACATGATCTGATTTCTACTACTCATTTCTTGTAGATTGGTTTCATTCTGAAGAAACTATTTGAAGATGATGTGGTGAAGCGTGAGGATTTGTGGATTACCTCTAAACTCTGGTTTGTTTCGTGGGGGATAGAGTTTCCATTTAAAATGATTATGCTTTGTTCCTTTTATAAGTTACTAACAGGGTCTTTGATCTAATCTTGTACGCTTTCTTTACATCTAAAAATGAGATAATCCACAGGAGCACTGATCATGCACCTGAAGATGTTTCAGAGGCTTTGGATACTACTTTGCGAAACTTGCAACTTGATTATCTTGACTTGTACCTTGTACGTGTCACTGATTAAAGCTTATGAGCGATTTGGTTATCTAACCTTGGTACACTAGTTTTTGCATTGATACACCCTGCAGTCTTCTAACTTGTAGGAAGGCTTCCTAGAACTACCTATTGAAAGTGAAATAGAAGAGGTCTTTATTTATTTATTTATTTATAGATATAAAAACAAAACAATTCCACGCATGGTTATGACCAAGTCATGGAATGCCTTGAGTCTGTCTATTTTGCCACCATTCTTCTCAGAAAATTACAGTTTGAGATATTAGTATTGACATCGTTTTCTTCTTGATAATGCGGTATTGAGGACATTATTTAACTGTGACTAAATGAGTCTGCTCAACTTTTTAAGATCCATTGGCCAATCCGGATGAAGAAGGGGTCAATAGGCTTTAAACCAGAAAACCTCATTCAACCGGATATACCTAGCACGTGGAAAGCAATGGAGGCACTCTATGTTTCTGGAAAGGCTCGAGCTATTGGTGTCAGCAATTTCTCTTCAAAGAAACTTGGGGATCTGTTGGAGGTAGCACGGGTGCCTCCTGCTGTTAACCAAGTGGAGTGCCACCCCTCGTGGCAGCAGCCAGGATTACATGCATTTTGTAAATCCAAGGGAGTTCACTTATCTGTGAGTATGCAAATTTTGAAATGCTTTTATTTGTGCGGACACACGTATATTCAGTATTTTAAGATGGTTTATCTATTTGTGAGGAGGCAAATCTTATATGAAAATTTAAATATTTTTTATTTCTATAATTGAATGTTTTAAAATTGTTAAAAATGGTAACACTGATGTTTTCTTATGTAGGGATATTCACCATTAGGTTCTCCTGGCTCCACGTGGCTCAAGAGTGACGTTCTTAAGAATCCAATTCTAGGTATGGTTGCAGAGAAACTAGGCAAAACTCCTGCACAAGTAGCCCTTCGTTGGGGCCTGCAAATGGGTCATAGTGTGCTTCCAAAGAGTACACATGAAGAAAGGATTAAGGACAACTTTGATATCTTCAACTGGTCTATACCTGAAGTCTTGCTCGGCAAATTGTCCGAAATTGAGCAGGCAAGTATTCAGTTAGACATTTTCTTTCTAAATTATTCTTCGGGACTTACCGCACCATTTTTTTCATGGCCAATTCTATAGGTTTTACCTTCCAGCATATACAGTCGCTATTTCCTGCTAATATGTTATCAAGTGAATTGGAGGATAAAAAAAGAAAAAGAAAGTGAATTGATCCTAAGTTTTGTTGTATCGTTAGGTGTTGCTCTTGTATAAATCCCATATACTTGGACTCGTGTACACTTTTGATCAATAAAAACTTGTTTACCAAAAAAAAAAAAAAAAAAATGCTATTCCCTCTATGATGCTTTTACTGGGTCTCTGAAGGATTGTGTATGAGGTCCAATGAATATGGTATAATGACGATTATGTTCCCGATGTTTATTGTGCAGGCAAGATTGGTAACAGGGAACTTCGGCATTGTCCATGAGACTTTTGGTCCGTACAGGACTGTTGAGGAATTATGGGATGGCGAAATATGAGCAGCGAGATAACTGCTGGTTCATTAGGAAAAGAGGGCAAAGTTAAATTTGAGGTAATAAAAGGGGTAGGAAAAATATAGTTGCAAATATAATTGTACACTAATTTGTATATCAATGTGATGCGATTGGTCAAAAAATAAATTTTATTGAAAACAGTATTAATTTAAATTTTAAATATGAATGAATAAGTAATACGCGATTATGCTTGTATATAACAAAACTCAAAGGGGTAATATATATCATTAACTCGTTTCTAATTTGATTGTTTTTATGTTTTGATTTTTAATAAATCACTAGACATCATGGTGGTGTCACTTCAAGAAGATTTTTTGAGCAGTAAGTTTCTGATGACTAAATAGTATTATTTTTATAAATTTCATCTAATTGACAGCACATTTTCAATGTAATAAATATTGGTTTGATGGAGATTTTTTATTTTATTTTATTTTTCATCGGTAAAGTATTAGTTTGTAAAACCTATGTAGTAAAACTTTGAAGGACCTCTTACATTTACACCGTTAGATCAAAATTAACTTCTTATTTTTTTACAAATTTTTAATTCATAATTTTTTTTATCATTTAAAAACATTTTAAAAAAATATAAAATAAATATCAATATGCTAATAAGCACTTACTTAATTATTAAATAAAAAAATAAATCAAAAAAATTAAAATATATGAATTGTCAAAATAAGTGGACAAAATAAACTTAAATACGGAAGTTCCCATTTCTGAGGATACTGATTTCTCTCACGTCCATGTCATGCGAAAATCGACTTTTGGCGAAAATGTTTATACGAAAATATATTTTTTTAATATTAAATCGTATTCAACATTACCAAATTTAGCTGATCCGAAAGGTCTCGAGTTTTGACCATTTACGTAGTATTATTTTTCTTTACTTATAATTTTCACACATTTCAAACATTGCAACGTTAGATACAATACTTAAAGTTTATTTTTAAAAAATATATATATTTTATATAAATCTTAAACCTGTGCAAATCTTTTTATTTCAAATATTGCAAACACAAGACAAAAGAAAAATGTTAAGATATATATCTCCCCAGCTCTCGTGCTCTCAAGATGGGTTTTTTCTCTCCTCTCGGTAGTATAGCCGTTTTCCATTTCCCTTTTCAATCTGATTAACTTTCCAGAATCTTGACTTTCAACCAGCCAAATCTCCCCTCGTTTTTCTCCAACCATCAACGTTACAAAACCGGAAAAAAAAAAAAAAAAACAATGGAAGGAAAATCCCAAGACATTGATCAACTCATTTTACAAACGGAGACATTGTCGTGGGAGGATATCATTCTTGAATCAACACTAGAAATTGCTCTAAACATCTCAAATCATGCCTTCATCGGTAAGTTGGTCTCTACTAAAGTACTAAACAAGCATGCGCTTCACTCTACCATTAAAGCGATATGGAGCTTTGCTGTTGGCTTAGCTATTGAAGATCTTGGGATAAATATGTTCTTGCTTACATTTCCTACCCAACAAGATTAAGATCGTGTCTTTCAACAAAGACCATGGAGCTTTAAGGGATATCACATGATCCTAAAAGAATGGATGCATGGTCAAAGCCTTCAAGATTTATATAGCATTCTGGATCCAGATTCATGGCCTCCCACTTGAAATGATGTCTAAAAAAATGCTGAACAAATCAGTAGAGTTTTAGGGAACCTGTTGGAAATAGACTACAACTCATTACCTGGCACGCATGCAAAGAAATACCTTAGAACTTGTGTTGAAATAAACACTACAAAACCACTCTTTGATGGCTTCTCTCTATTGAGATTGGGAAAAACTCTTACAAAAGTTTCATTCAAATTTGTTATGGAGTGGATGTTTAGGCCATGTTCAACAATCATGTCCCTGTTTCTTGGTTATGAAATGGAACCAATATTTGGACAAAGGTTATGAGTTGATTCACAGGAGCAAAGGCAATTTGGGAGAGCTGATGAATCTGTAGTTGAACTTGCACCGAATCCTATCCCAAGCAACCCAATCATACTAGCCATTCAATCTGTCCCAGAGAACTCATAAATTGTAAAGGCTCAGGAAAGACTCTTAGTGTTGCCATTGATAAAGATTCGAGAACCTACAGAATTGATACAGAGAATTGTAACCTATGAAGAAAAGAAAAAGGGAAAGGTCTCATGGGAAGTCATAGTGGGAAAGGCAAGGAAAAAATTGTAGATGAAGAAATCAAAGGGGTAAAGAAAAAGGTCATCCATGTAGAAAATATGACATTTGCAATTGGAAGCCTAGCTTTTGATACTGTTCATTATCTTCCCAAAGGAGTTACAGGTAGGGTTGAAAGTAGCTCCTCATTTGGAAAAAAATCTTTCACAACCACGTGGCAATCAGGAAACCCACTAGCAAGTCCAACTGCAAACTTTAAAAGATTTCGGCCAGTTTGAGTCAGAAAATTTCACATTCTATCAAACCCCTTTCAACCTTGTACATGACATAAGCCCACTAACCACAGTAAAAAAATCCCTGGCCATCCACGTAACCAATATAGATGAAAACTCCCCTCTTCAATCTTCTCAAGCAAACCCACCGAAATTAAATGCACTGCATGCCTATATTCACCACCAAAAAATGCCTTTGCAGAAGGATCCAATTGAATATTCAAACTCAATCTTCAAGCAAATGATCTCCCAGTTCAAAAATCAGAAAGGCCCATTTGAAACCCACCAGCCTAATCACAATTTATCTGTACTGGTTAGCCCAGTTGGAAATGCATGTATTGCCTTTAACACATTCCAACTTAGCCCCAAACAAAATGTCAATTAGGCCCAGCGTACCTTTCAGCCTTTCCCAACCCATCCCAATGAAACAAATGCTCAGAATATTCGGTCAGACAAAAAAAACTCCAACCAAACTCATGCCAAATGCCTCTCTACCTGAAAACAAACCCCATACTGAGAAGAAGAGGAAATCCCCAAATCTAGAGAGTGAAAATACCACCCAACCCATCAAAAAATGTCGACTTACTTCTATAATACAAGTAGAAGCCACTAAGGACGGCGACCCAGAAGATGAACAACACCTATGCAATTATGAGAAGCAACAGGCGAAGAAAAATAAGAGGAAGAATAAAAGCACCATGAAGGCATCAAGATTTGTACTGTAATCCAAATCAATCTCCCACCATGAATCTTTTTCCTCTAAATCCAAAGATTGATGAGGCAGGGTCACCACTGCCTCCAAAGAGTCCATGAAACTTCTCTCTTGGAATTGCCAGTGGATTAGCCATTCTCGTGCAACTAGATCCTTAAAGGCTTTAATTAGGACCCATAACCCTAATATAATATTTCTTTCTGAAACTTTGCTCAATGGTACTGATATTACTAGTATTGTAAATAGACTAAGGTATGCTAGTTTTGTGAGCTTTCCTTCTAAAGGAAAATGGGGCAGCCTTTGGTTCCTATAACGCCCAGGTGTAGATATTGATTGTGTTTGCATATGTGAAAATATAATATCCATGTTAGTCTACTCTGATCCGATGCATATGCCTTGCCTTTTGAATGCTATATAATGTCCAGCACCTTACGGGAAAAAACAAAATTTTTGGGAAAAACTTGAGAAAGTAATACTCTTTTTCAGGACCCATACTCACTATTGGGGATTTTAGTTCTGTGCTTTCTCAATCTGAAAAATTGGGGGGTCATTTTGTAGCATGTTCATCTTCTCCAAAAGGACTTCAATTGTATATGGAAAAATTTGCTTTATGGACCTAGGTTTTTCAGGACCAAAATATACTTGGTCAAATAATAGACAAGATTCCAGTAGAATTAGAGAAAGGCTTGATCGAGGAATCAGTAAACTTAGTTGGAACAATCTCTTTCCTGAAGCAAATGTCTCAAACCTCATTAGGACCTCTTTTGATCACTCTCTCATTCTCCTCAATACTTCAAACCCAAATTACTCTCCCAAAAGTTTTAAGTTTGAGGAGTTTTGGACTTATGACCCTACCAACCATGGTGTTAATAGAGAAGCCTAGAAAAAAAATTTTCAATGGCACATCTGCCTTTGTCCTCACAAAGAAATTGAAAGCTCCCAAAACAACCTTTAAACTTTGGAATCAAATTAGTTTTGGAAATATTCCAA
The DNA here is from genome assembly GCF_018687715.1 of Carya illinoinensis. NCBI lineage: Eukaryota > Viridiplantae > Streptophyta > Magnoliopsida > Fagales > Juglandaceae > Carya > Carya illinoinensis. Next base: position 39,581,848 of record NC_056760.1, read on the forward strand.
ATGAGATAAAAAAGTTAAACCAAGCTCCTCACAAAATTCAAACCCAAGAACCCTCTCAGATTCCTGATAATCTTGAGAATGATCTTAAAGAACAACTTAATGAAATGCTTAAAAAGGAAGAGTCTTTGTGGATACAAAAATCAAGAATCACCTGGCTTACAACAACAGATCTCAACACAAAATTTTTTCATACTTCCACAATTGTGAGGTGTAGGAGAAACAACATTGAAAGCCTAAAAATTGGCAATGGGAGTTGGACATTTGATCAACATGTCATTAACACAAGATTCTAAGAGCATTTTAAGAAATCTTTAACTCTTCAAATCCAAGAATCTTAGATGATTTGAAAACTCTCTTTCCCACAAAGATCAGTGACACTAAAAATGCTTTCCTATGCAAAAGTCCCGATGATATGGAAATCTCGAAGGTGATTGAGTAGACACCCTCCACAAAGGCTCCAAGCCCTGATGGCTTCACTGGGCTGTTTTATAAGACCTATTGGGAGGTGATAAAACCTGATTTAGTGGCAACAAGCAAAAGTTTCTTTATAAGTGGAAAACTTTTAAAGGAACTGAATTACACTAATATTACCCTAGTTCCTAAAAAAGATAGTCCCAATGTTCATCACTTTCGACCAATCGGCCTCTCCAATGTTTGTTATAAATTTATTGAAAAATTTTAGTAAATAGACTCAAAAAAATTATGCCTAGCATCATATCACCTTATCAAGCGGCTTTTGTTCCTGGTAGGCTTATTCAAGAAAAAATCATCCTTACTCAAGAGATATTCCATCACCTAAATAGAAGAAGGCGTGGAGTAAGACAAATGTCTATAAAAAATATATGAAAAAAGCTTTTGATTACATGGAATGGCCTTTTTGTCCTTGCTATTTTCCAAAACCTTGGGTTTAGTCAAAAGTGAATTAATTGGATACAAGAGTGTCTAACTAGTGTTACTTACTCTATTCTTATCAATGAGACCCCAAAAGGTTTCTTTAAACCTTCAAGAGGTCTAAGATAAGGAGATCCTCTCTCCCATTTTCTTTTCATAATGAGAACTGAGGTTCTCTCTAGATTAATTCATAGAAATGAAATGAACAAAGAAATTTAGGGAACCAAACTCTCAAATAGATGTCCATCACTGTCACATTTGCTATTTGTTGATGATCTAATTCTTTTTGGCACTTCTTCAACACGATATTGCCTAGGCTTTTACACATTTTCTTGAGATTTATAAAACATGGTCTAGTCAGTGTGTCAACACAAAAAAATCTTCCATTCATTTTAGTAGAAACACCTCTCCCATAGTAAAAATTGAAATCAAGGAAACTCTAGGTTTAAGTGTTGCTAATTGTAACCTTAAATACCTAGGGTTACCTATGCATAATGGGAGAAGAAAGCAAATCTTTTTTTTCTGATGTTATTGAAAAGGTCCACAATAAACTACAAAATTAGAAGTCAAAGACTCTTTCACAAGTAGGTAGAACTACACTCATAAGGGCAGTTGAAAATTCCATCCCAGCCTATGTCATCTCTACCATTCTTATTCCCTCAACTATCACAAAAACATTGGATTCTTCTCTGCATAAATTCTGGTGGGGTTTCAATTCTTATAACAATCATAAATACACTCCAAATGCTTGGGATAAGATTTGCACTCTAAAATCTATGGTAGGTCTGAGCTTAAAGAAGCTTACTCATTTTAATTTTGCTTTAATCACTAATCTGGCTTGGTCCTTCATTACTGATAACAAAAGCCTCTAGAAACAGATCTTCACCCAAAAATACCTAAAAAATTCATCATTTCTTGAGGTAGACTTAAAATGCAATGGAAACTCAAAATGCAAGATAGACTTAAAATGTTTCTTTGGAGGGTTACTCATAATATCCTTCCTACCAAAAATAAAATAAAATAAAATAAAATTGGAGAAAGTTATCAACTTAGGCAGTGACCAAATCCTTTGTCCTTTGTGTAATGAAGACATTGAAAGCCTAAAACATTTATTTATCAAATGCATATACACCCGAATCCTTTGGAGAAGCTCACCATGGCCCCTGGACATAACATGTATTACAATCCAATCCATCAAAGATTGGATATCAATCATCATCAATCCCTCGCACAGTTTAAATATCCCAATGGAAGAGCACCACAATTTTCAAATATTTGCTACACTTGCAATGGACAATCTATGGTACTTTAGAAACAAGCTATTGCATGATCAAGAAAGTCTTCCAAACTAGCAGTTTGTCTCAAATCTTCACAAATCTTATCATGAGCATACAAAAGCATGGAAAGAAAAATCAAAAGCTATAGAAAATGGTAACATTTTACCACCTAGAGGGTTCCATCTTTTAGCTTTCGATGTGGTGGTGAAAAAAGAGGGTATCACTATTGCAGCAATATGCAGATTAGAAGATGGAAGGGTAGTAATGGTGAAAACTGACTTCATACAAAGCACTAACCCTAACATTGGGGAGGCAGCTGCTGCTTTGATAATCATACAAGAAGTAGTCAGACTAAGTTTGAAGAAAATAATAGTGCAAGGTGACTCAAATCTAGTTGTTCAAGCAATAAATAGAAAAAAGCAAGCCACCGATTGGACCATGGAAAACATCATTAGAGATATCAAACATCTTTTTGACAATTTCGAAGATTGGAAAGTTGTAAAAATACATCGAGATAAAAATCGATGTGTGCACAATTTGGTGCAATTGGCAGCTTCAACGCAGGCCTATAGAAATTTCCCTCTTAACTTTATTCCTCAATAAATGTTAAATTTTCATAATGGTAAAGATCCACCTTAGAATAATACTTTCTTGTAAATAAGGAGCTAGGACTCATGTATTTGGTTTAGATATGTATAAAAGTTTGCAGCTTGATTAAAAAGAAGAAGAAGAAGAAGAAGAAGAAGAAAAATGTTTAAGACAATAAATACATACAAATTGAATTTGTAGATCATGAGATTGTTGACCACATCATCATTACAATAAACAAAAATACAAAGCGACAACTTGTTAGCAACTTTATTTGAGAGAAACAAAGTTTCCTTTTTTACCCTTTTTCTCTCTACGGAATAGGGTTTCTGTTTTCAGCCGTGTCCTGGTCTTTACGTGAGGCTGCATGGCAGCCATTGAGGGTGGCTCCAGTCGGCCTTCTTTTGCCGATCTGGTGGCTGCCGTCTCGCAACCCATCCCTAAGATGGTTCTTGCTCCTAGGATTCCTAAGATAATTGATGGTAAGGTGTTCTTTCAATTCACCAAAGAAGAAATCACAAGGTCAGCGGAGCCTTTCTGATTCTCGGTAGTTCTGAAGTTTTTGAAACATAGACCTTCGTTGGATGCCGTCCGATCTTTCATTCATAGCCGATGGGGACTCTCTCCGGCTGTATCTTCCATGCGGCGTCCTCGGCATGTGTTTGTTCGTATGATATCTGAAGTCGATTTCACGAAAGCGTTATCGAGGGAGGTGTGTGAAATTAATGGAAGCTTTTATCGTCCGTTTCGGTGGTCCTTAGATTTTGATGAAGATGCAAAACCTTCAAGAGTGCCGGTCTGGGTATACCTTCCAGGTCTTCCTCCGAACTTCTATCAAGAATCTTTCTTGAAGATCCTCATGATGCTGATAGGAAATTTTATCCGGCGTGACAACCCAACTAGGTGTGCTACACGTGCGGGTGGAGCACGTTTATGTGTAGAAGTGGATGCTGCAAAACCTCATCTTTCTCATTTTTGGATTGGGGCTCCGGGGTTACCATCTAACCGCAAGCAAGAGGTGATTTATGAGACTCTCCCGGCATATTGCAATTCGTGTAAAATGCAGGGACACAATACTCAAACATGCAGAGGAAAATCTGGGCAGCACGGGTATGGATGTAAAGGGACGAAGGATAAGCAGGAGAAAGGGCAACCAGTTGCTGTTAATGGAGAGGGAATGAAAGAAAAAGAAATGGAAATAAATGGGCCTGTTGTTAGTGTGGAACATATGCAGAGCAGCGGCAAGGAGCAAACGGGTCCAGTGGAAGAGAGGACTACGGTGGATTTATGTCTGCTGTTTGCATCTATGGAGATGATCCCGATATGTGATGAACCTGTGGGGATGGTGGAAACTCAAAATAAGAATGTGTTGGTGACTAACCAGGTTGAAAACGGAGTGGAAGTTATAGAACCGGAGGCTGTACAGGATCTGCTATGTGTGGAAACTGCTAATGAAGAAAACAGAGGTAGTGCGAGGAGGATGGAAAATATGGATTCTGCTACGTGTGGTGATCTTGAGGAATAGACTATGATAAACACAGATCAGAATGTGCCTCTCCTAGAGGTGCAATTTGACGGGACACGTCTAGTTGAAGTGCAACCGGAGAGGGTGGGTGAAGAGGAAACCATGAATCCAAGAGATGAGGAATCGATTGAGATTGATAATGCAGTCTCGGAGCCAGAGCCAGAGATTCAAGCAGAAGTTTTCAACCAAGAGAAAGACTATCTTACGGAGTCGGAGCAAATGAAGGTAAGAAAAAATATAAGAAGAAGATATTTGTTAAAATGCGTAGTTCTTCACGGGCTCATGCCCGAGTTTCTAAACTTAACCTATGATAGAGTCCATCTTTGTATGGAATATTAGGGGGGTTGGCACCTCTCAAAATAGATTAAAGAAGTTGATTGGAAAATTGAAACCAAAAATAGTTGCTCTTTTGGAACCTTTTCAAAATGAGGAGGGTGCACGTCAATTGGCTCGAAGGCTGAATTTTGACAACTTTATTTCTAATGAGGGTGAAGGGGGTAAAATATGGATTTTTTGGAATAACACTCATATGGTGCATGTCGTTCGGATGGGTATGCAATTTATTTCAATTATGGTTGGAGAAGGTAATATGACATTCTTGCTTACTGTTATTTATGCCAAGTGTACATTGGTGGAGAGACGGCTCCTTTGGGAGGATCTTAGCATTAATAATATGGGTTTCGACTCTTGTATGTATGTGGGTGATTTTAATATTATACAGAATGATTCAGAAAGAAGAGGTGGTAGGCCTCGGACTATAATGGCTATGGAGGAATTTAATAATTGGATTCATCAAGGAGGTTTGATGGAGATGGTGACGAAAGGGAGTGGATTTTCTTGGTGTAATGGGCGAATGAGGCTTGCTCGTTCTTGGGCGCGCCTTGATCGCGCTCTCATGGATAGTTCTTTCTTGGCTTTGTTTCCTAATGTTTGTTGTTCTTATCTATCGCGTTCTACTTCAGATCATGCTCCCATGTTCATTGAACTTATGCAGGATCCTTTCTCCTATGGCCCTGCTCCGTTCCGTTTTCAACAGATGTGGGTGGACCATCATGATTTTTTAGATTGTGTTTGGTCAGCTTGGGAGGTCCATATGGATGGGTCGGCTATCTATAATCTGATTAGAAAATTAAAAATGACAAAGGTGGCTCTTAGAGAATGGAACAAAAGGGTCTTTGGCCATACTTTGAGTCGTATTGATGCTCTTGAAAAACAGATTGAGAATATTGAGCAGCAATTGCAAATATCTTGGGAAGACAATTTGGGGAATGAATTACAAGAGGCAGTTTCAGATTTGGCTCTTTGGAGATGTCGGGAAGAGGTCTGATTGGCTCATATGACTAAGTTAAAATGGAAGATGGAGGGGGATCGGAATACCAAATTCTATCATGCTTGCCTTGCTAATAAAAAAAGGAAAAAAGTTCTACATATGCGGTCAAATGGGGTGATTTTTGAGACGCCAGAAAGTATTCACCAAGAGGCAGTAGAGTACTTCACTTCTATTTTTCCCGGGGATTCACCTGCAGAGCAGCCTAGTCTTGAAGATTATATTGAGTCTGTCATTTCAGAGGAGGAAAATACCTCCCTCATTCGTCCACCCACTATAGAGGAAGTGTTTGAGGCTGTGTCTTCTATTCCATCTCAGAGTTCACTGGGCCCAGATGGATTTGGGTCGGGCTTTTATACATCTTGTTGGAAGATTGTTAAAGATGATGTTTGGAGGGCAGTGAAGGAAGTTTTTGTCTCAAAGAATCTTCCCAAGTATTTTACGGCTTCATATTTGGTTTTAATACCAAAGGTGGAGTCGCCTACAGGTTTTGATAAGTTCCGACCCATCAGCCTTTGCTCTTTTTTTTTATAAAATTTGCTCCAAGATTATTGTATCTCGTTTAACAGGTTTATTGCCTCGCTTGATTTCTTTGGGGCAAGGTGCTTTTATTCCTGGAAGAAGCATCTTTGAGAACATTAGCCTCACTCAGGAAATGGTTCACTCCATTAATAGAAGAATTCATGGGGGTAATATTATGCTAAAAGTAGATATGGCAAAAGCCTATGATCGTGTGGACTGGGCCTTTCTAATCAAAGTCTTGCGCAGGTTTGGTTTCTCTACTCAATTATGTGATTTGGTGCATTTTTGTATTTCTAGCCCTTGGTATTCGATAATGATGAATGGTACAGTTAAGGGCTTCTTTTCGGGAGGCCGAGGTCTTCGTCAAGGTGATCCGCTGTCACCTTATTTATTTATCATACAACAAGAGGTCTTATCTCGGTTGATCCAGAGAAGTGTTCATGAGCATAAGTTTGGGTTGTTCTCACAGGCCCGTGGTACACCTATTGTTTCTCATTTGATGTATGCTGATGATGTCATGATTTTTTCTAATGGTAGCCAGAGATCGGTTAAAGTCCTTCAGCAAATTTTGAGCCAATATGAGAGATGGTCGGGACAGGCTATCAATATACAGAAATCAGCATTATATTGTTCGAATAAAATTTCCTCTAGAAGGAAGCGTAGATTGTTACGGAGCACGGGATTCAGAGAGGGGACTTTCCCTTTCAAATACTTGGGGGTGCCGATTATTTTGGGAAAACTTAAACAAGTTCACTTAGAAGATATGATGAATAAAGTGAGGCAAAAAATTAGTGGTTGGAAAATGAGGCTTCTATCTTCTGGTGGAAATCTCATTTTCTTACGACATGTTATTTCTAGCATGGCGATTCACCTATTTGCTGTTTTGTAGGTTCCTCAAGTTACCATTTCCAAGATTCACCAGTTGATGAGTTCTTTCTTTTGGGGAGAATCAAATGGTTGGGATAAAAGAAAATGGGTGGCATGGAGATATATTTGCAATCCAGTGGAAGAAGGGGGGCTTGGTTTGCGGGCCCTTCAGGACTGTCAAAAAGCTTTGCATATGCGTTTTGCTTGGAATCTTATTCAAGGTAATTCTTTATGGGCCAACTTTTTCAAAGCGAAATATGTGGGCACAACACCTTGGTGCTTAATTCAAGCCCCAAAAGGGTCGAGGTTTTGGAGAATGGTTGCAAATTGTATACCGTTGTTGTTGAATAATTTGAAGTGGAAGATTAGAGAAGGTGATATTTATTTCTGGTATGATAAATGGAGGGAGAATGGCCCGCTTATAAATGATATGTCCCCAGTTGGCTCACCTTTGCTTAAAATAAAAGATTGTCGGTTATCAGACAGTTGGGATGTGGATATGTTAGAAAGTTTAGTAGGGGGGAGAAGGTGGATGAGATTTTAATTTCATTATCAAGGCCTAATTCTGGAAATGATGTTCTGATTTGGACTCCGATGGAGACAGGTACGTTTACTACTAAATCTACCTGGAATTGTATTCGCGTTAGGGGATCTTCTCTTGATTGGCATACTTGGATTTGGAATAAATATATTCCGTTAAAAATGTCTATACATTTTTGGAGGGATTGGCATATGGCCTTGAGTGTGGATGATAGATTGCAACGTATTGGTATTTCTATTGCTTCCAAATGTGATTGTTGTATGGTAGGTCATATTGAAGATTTGAATCATGTGTTATTTGAGGGTGATTTTCCTAAAAAAATATGGTCCTTTTTTGCCACTATATTTGGTATTCCTATTGGAAGTGGTTGGAAACAGAATGCAGGGATTTGGTTCAGGCAAGCTAATGCATCTACACAGGTGGGTTTTATTGTGGGTATTATGCCCATCATTGTATCTTGGCGGTTATGGAGGAGAAGATGTCTAGCCCGGATGGAAGGTATGTTGGAGTCCCATAACACTATTGTCCATTCTATTTGTGTATGGCTTGGTTCTCTTTGTCAGATGATTAAACGGCTCAAACGGTTGTCTCACCGAGATGGTATGATTCTTGAGGCCTTGAGGATAAAACCGGTTGCCCCGAATGTCCCTTCTTGCAAAGTAGTTAGGTGGACTAAGCCACCATTGGGGTGGCATAAATTAAATACGGATGGTAGCAGTCTTGGCAATCCAGGTTCATGTGGTATTGGGGGGGTAATTCGCAACGAGTCAGGACGACATGTCCAGGCTTATGCTTCACATATTGGTTTTGGCTCTAATAATAAAGCGGAACTTATGGCGCTTCTTCAAGGTTTGAGGATTTGCAAAGTTTTAAATATCACTAAGGTGATTGTTGAAATGGATTCACAGGTACTTATTTCTTGGTGGATGAGAGGAAGATGTGGTGTTTGGTATCTAGAGGATTTTTGGGAGGAAATTATTGAGCTGACCCAAACCATACAATGTCATTTTCAACATGTTTTGCGGGAAGGTAATAGAGTGGCAGATTGGTTAGCCAAATCTGGGGCTTCAGGGGAAGAGTTGGTGTTCTATACTCATTGTAATATGCCTCGGTTTTTGCGAGGGTTGATCCGTTTAGACAGTTTAGGCCTCCCATCTATAAGATGTTAGGTCTGGTTTTTTTCTTGTCTTACAGGTTTGTCGTTGTTTTTTATTTTTGGAGTGTGGTTTCTTTTGGTTTTTCTTGGGTTTTGTTTTTGTTTCTACGGTATTCTTCCGCCGAAAGTGAGGGTTTTTAATAAATATGGGAGGGGGTCACTCATGGACATGTGACCTTCCCTCTTCTTCAAAGAAAAAAAAAAAAACTTGTTAGCTACTTTTGTATAATTAAGTTATATATGTTAATAGAAATGAAATTTTTTAAGCTATGATATTTCATTAGGATTTAGGAAACGGAAGAGAAAAATTTTAATAAAAAGATTATAAAATTAAAATATTATTTGAATATAATTTTTATTTTGAAATTTGAAAAAGAAGTATTATTTTTTTATGTTTTGTTTGGAGGTTTGGAAAAGTTGTAATGATTAGATGAAAAACTTGAAAATTTGAAATTGAATGTGTTTTTTTTTTTTTTTAGTGATGTTTGGAAAAGAAATATTTGATAATACTTCAAAACAATTGTATTTCCATAAGGACCCATAGAATATCTTAGAATATCTGTAAATAATAATGAAATAGTTTATGAATAATAGTGAAAAGATTTGAGTTAATGTGTTTTATTGGATTTTGAGAAATGAAAAAGAAAAAATTGAATAAAAATATTATAAAGTTAAAAAATTGTTTAAATATATATATGTTTTTAATTTGAAAAGGTTGTATTGTTTTTATATTTGAAAAATTTGTAATGATTAGATAATAATTAGATGAAAAATGTTAAAGATTTGAAATTGAAAAATATTTTGTGTGTGAGTAATATTTGGAAATGAAGTACACTACAAGAAACAAGGTCTATTTTGGCTATTAGAATAACAGAAATATATTTTGAGTTGCAATTAATCGTCACTTATCTCAGTGAATAACATAAATAAATAAGGGGAGATAGAATCCCCTTGCCTTAAGCCTCAAGTTGGGTAAACTGGTCCTTTAGTTTTTCTGCTCATATCCAGCTTTAAGGACATAAAACCTTGCTTTCCACCTCTCTTATGAAATGTAATAACTCATATGCCATCAATACATTATCTGAGATAAGTCTTCTTGGGACAAAAGCAACATGCAAGGGTGAGATTGCAGTTGGTAAAATGCAGTTCAACCTATTGGCAAGCACCTTAGAAATCTACTTATACACTACATTGCATAGACTGATAGTCCTATAGTCTGCCACATTCTTAGGTTGTTTCTTCTTAGGAATAAAGGTGATAAATGTATGGTTTATTTCATTTGGGAGTTGACCACTATTCAAAACCTACAAAACAGCCTCTGTGACATCCTTATCCACCACAGACCAATACTTTTGTAAAAGGATTGGTGACAAATCATCAGGCCAAGGTGCTTTTCTTGGATTTATTTGCTTTAGATCAGCTAAACATACTTCATCAACAATAAAAGTCTTCAAGAGTTTTTCATTCATTTCTGAATCAACCTTTCATGCTAATCCATCCAAAAAGTCCATATTTCCAACCTACTTAGAGGATTTGAATAGAGTATTAAAATAATTAAGAATAACTCTATCCCTACCCTCATTCACCTACCAGTGACCATCTGTATCCTTTACCCCTTTAACATATATATATATATATATATATTTTCCTTCTTTGAGAAGCTTTATGGTGAAAAAACCTTGAGTTTGCATCACCCTCTTTCAACCACAATGCCTTTGACCTTTGCCTCTACATTATCTCATCTCTTTCCAACCATTTTTACACTTCTACCCTTGCTTCTTTTTGTTCCACTCTTCTGGTATGATTAGGATCCAGACTAGTGATTATTTTAAACCGAGATTTGGCCTTCTCTAACTCCTTTTTTACATGGCCAAAGTTGTTTTTGTTCCATACAGTTAGTTTCTCACCACATGTTTGAATTTTCTTCATAATTGTGCTCATTTCATATGGATCTGATATCCCCTTCCATGCATTCTCAATTACTTCTTGACACTCCTTAGAATCTACCCACATTGCCTCAAATATGAATAGTCTTTGGCATTTTCTTTGATAGTTCTCAGCATATAAGTTTAGTACAATTGGTATATGATCAAAATATGCAGTCAAACCATGCCTTACCTATGCTTGAACATAAGAAGAGCACCACTTAAAATTTTCTAGGAACCTATCAATCCTCTACTAACACAATTCCTTGCCTCTCTTTTGTTACACCATGTGAATTGATTCCCACTATAACCAATATCTTTAAGAGCACAATCATCAAAGACAACCCTAAAATCACCCACATGCATTTTTGTTCTCAAGAACCTCCACGTTTCTGATCAGTATTTAGAATTTCATTAAAGTCTCCAAACAACTACCAAGTATTATGTTGGGGCACCAACAAAGATCTCAATAAAGTTCACGTTTAATTTCTTTTAGCTGCCTTAGTGATGCAGGGGGATCTGAGACAAATGATGCTGAGCTGTCAGATTGCACCTTGATGGCGCTGAGATACCATGAGTTGGCAGATCAGCGCAAAGGCGGGAATTGATTGTGATATGTTCCTCATTGAGGTCGTTTTGAGTGCGTTTCAGTCTTTTGGCCATAACTTTGGCTACGAGTGTCGGAATCGCACATAAGACCCCAATTCGGAAAGCTCTTTTTTAGACATGCATGGCTCCATGTGCCTTTTTTTCAACCTCAAATTCTGCTGTTTTCCCTTCCGAATCACTAGTTTTAGTTATTTTTTACTATTTATGGTAATATTTCGCTTATCAGTTAGGAAGTAATTTTAAATCCGATTTGGGCTAGATTTTTTGCAGATTGCTTATTTTATTTCGAATTTCAATTTAGAGTGATTTCTGAGATTTTGCTATTTTTGGTAAAATTTGAATAAACACAATTTTTGGCTATAACAGTCCGGCTTGTGGAATGATTTTCATGATTGCTTGATTTTATAATATTTCGTTAAACCCTAGAGACTTTTCTCTTTGGTTTTGGGCGATTTTTCTCCTGTAAATCATCTGTTGGAACTAGCCTGCAAGATAATCACTATTTTGTTCGGTGTCACTTAGGATTATCATAAACCCCAGTGATATACCAAGGTTCTACATTACTGTCCTCTTCTTCTATTATAGCATGCATATGTGATTTTGAATAACTAAGAACAGACAATATTTAAAGGTGACACAAGGAGAAAGAGTTTTTTGCTAACGTGGCAAAGTGATATTTCGAGCTCTGCTAGGGTTTTATAGATTTGTAAAACATGGTTGCCATTGGGGCCCTTCAGGGCAACCCAGCATCGCCTATGAGATCATGGTTTGCTGTGGACATGGTCTTGCAGACACCACTTCCACTTCCTAAGGTGGATATACTTTTGAGGCCCCCTAAAACCATTGATGGGGAAATCTACCAGAAGAAATTCAGAAATCTTCCAAGCCATTTTTGTTTTTTTTCGTGATGAAGTTCCTTCATCAACGACCTAGTTTGGATGTGATCAGAGGTTTTATTCACACTCGATGGGGTTTGGAGTCTCAGCCGGTGGTGTCTAGCATGCACAAACCACGAAATGTTTTCCTTTGCTTCTCGAAGGAGGAGTATTTTCTTAAGGACCTTTTCTTGGGAAGCCTAGGATATTGAAGGAGTGCAATATCGTATCTTTCATTAGAGGATGGATTTTGTGAAGGATAAGGAACCTTCATAGGTGCTGGTTTGGGTTGTCCTTTCGGGTTTGCCACCAAATTTCTATCATGAATCTTTTCTTAGGAATATGTTGATGCCAATTAGACGTTTTATTCAACGCGATAATAGTACACGCTGTGCTAAGAGAACCAATGGAGCTCGAGTCTATGTTGAGATGGATGCGGCTAAGAAGCCTTTGCATGGGCTTTGGATTGGCGCTCCCAGATAGCCTAGCAGTAGCTTTTAGGAAATTAAGTATGAGGCATTGCCTGTTTTTGTGTTTCTTGCCACATGCACAATAAGCAAAAGTGCAAACGCAATCTGTTAAAGACAAAAGGTGATGTTGCCAAAGATGAAGGTGCAAAGGAGGGTTTGAAGTGGGAACAGAAAAAAAAAATTGACAGAGAAACCTTATGTACTGGTGACTGAGAATGTGCCTGAGATTGAATTAGGGAAAGGAATACAAGATGATATTGAGGAAGAGGCGAATAATCAAAAGAGTGTTGATATTGTTACTATACGAGAAAGGAACATGGAAAATGAGTGGTTATTATTGAGGAAGTGATTGATGAGGAGGAGATAATTGGTGCTATTGTGCATCATGAAGAGATGGACTATAGCGCTGTTAGGGAGGAAGACCGGGTTCCTGATATTGTGGAACTTTGTGATGCTCTGCTTGTTGCTCCCTGCAGGGCTGTTGAAGCAGAGGAGAGGGTGGACATTGTAGGTTTAGTTGTTCTGCCTGATTCTCTTTTTGAGGAGGTTGCATAACATGGTGCATTTGCTCTAGATGAGCTTGTGAGTTTTGTTTGGGCAGATGAAAATTTTCAAATATCTTTTTCTGATGGAGAGGGATTTGAGGAAGAGTCACACATTCTAAAAGAAAAGGAAATCTTATCGGATCTTGAGGAAAATAGCTCGAATTACAGTAAAGAGGTGAGACCTAAATTGAGGCGCTCTTTCTAGGCCAAAAGTAGGTCTAAACATCTGAATTTATGATAAGTCTCATTCTATATTGGAATATCAGAGGTCTTGGTACCTCAAGGAAGAGATTGGTGAAGTTAGTGAAGATGAAGAAACCTTCTATTATTGCTTTAGCTAAGAAGGCTACAACATAATCTTTCTTTTGAAGACAGTGTGTCAAATACGGAGGAAGGTGGGAAGTTATGGGTTTTGTGGAATAAAGAGGTTAAGATTTTTGTGATGTATTCTTGTAATCAAAGTATTAATTTGGTTATGGAGGTAAATGGTCATCAGAGATGGATATCTATTATTTATGCAAAGTGCAGGTATGGGAGCGTCAAACTCCTTGGGAGGTTCTTCAACATTTGAATCTCGAAAATTTCCCGTGGATGGTACTTGGCAATTTTAACATCATACAGATTAATGTTGAACAAATTGGAGGGAGGCCTCGTCCTTGCATTCCTATGGAGGAATTTAATTCTTTCATAAATTGTGCAGGTTTATCAGAATTGACTTTTGTTGGGAATCATATGAGCTGGTGTAACGGACATAATGGTAGCACAAGGAGTTGGTCTCGACTAGATAGGGCATTGGTTAACACGGCTTGGTTGTTGGATTTTCCGTTGGGATCTAGGCTTTACCTTCCTTGATTGAGTTCAGATCATGCTCCTATGCAAGTGCTCTTGAAACCTAAGGATAGTAAATATGGTTTTAGTCTTTTTAAATTTCAACAAATGTGGACTAGCCATCACCTTTTTACGAGTTGTGTTACAGATGTGTGGAAAGCGGATTAAATTGTTGTATGGATGATGGGACTTGCTTTAAAGCTAAAATGTTTGGGAGGGGTCCTTCATAGTTGGAATAGAGAAGTTTTTGGGTGGACTACCAATCACGTTCGGGTTTTAGAGGAGAGAATTACAGTACTGGAAGAGCAATTCTAGGGGGGTTTCGAAAGATTTGGAGTTGGATTTATTAGCTACCAAGGTAGAATTGTCTGCTTGGGCTAGTAGGGAGGAAACTCATTTGGCTTAACAAGCTAAACAAACTTGGCTTGGGAAGGGGGAAGCTGATTCCACCTTCTTTCGGATTCTGGCTACAAAAATTTCAAAAATGACAAGAGAGATGAGGATTAATGAGGATGTTATTTTGAAAACTCCCGAGGAAGTTCATTTGGGGGTAGTTGAATATTTTAAAGAATTTTTGGCTCCTAATCATCAGCCTTTACAATCTGATTTAGCTCCCTAGGTGGAACAAGTGGTGCATAATGAAGATAATTTGGCCATTTTAGAGCTTCCTTCAATCCAAGAAGTAAAAGATGTTGTGTTCTCTATTCCTAGTGATAGTAGTCCGGGACCAGACGGATTTGGATTTGGGTTTCATAAGTGTCAAAAGATTTATTTTTGGTTTCTTTTCCGCATACAAACATCACTATAGCAACTTAGGTTCCCAAATACATGCAGTTACAAACATAGCACATCACTACATATCTTCAACGAAGAAGAAAAAAAGTGAAAAAAAGTCAATTGGTAGAGGAAGAGTGACAAGAGGCTAGCGTTTCGGAGAGAGAGAGAGAGAGAGAGAGAGAGAGAGAGAGAGAGAGAGAGAGAGAGAGAGAGAGAGAGAGAGAGAGAGAGAGAGAGAGAGAGAGAGAGAGGACTGGGGGGACTTTAACCCTAGCATACGACGTGAAAGGGGTATTGTTTTGACTCTAAGTTTTTTTTTTTAAATAAGACAGATTACCAAAAAATACCTGGACTGGATAAGTCTGGGTTTTGCAATATGAGTTCTGTCCCAGGTTTGATCCGGGCTAGGCCAGGAAGAAACTTGGCCCGAATGAATAGTTCTACAAATGTAATTAAAATACGAACATTTTTTAATTTCAAATTTTCAACTTTTTGATTTAAGCATTACAATTTTTTCAAATTTTCTAACAAAACAATAAAATTAATTCAAAATTTTGAAATCACAAAACAAAAATTATATTCTAACAATAATTTAATTTTATAACATTTTTATTCAACTTTTTCTCTCTTATTTTCTAAAATTTATAAAACATCTTAAATCAAACCATTTTACTAATATTCATAAATTTCTCATCTTATCTCATTTTATTTATTTAGTGAGGACCTTAATGTTGTCTATATAGAATTTTTTAGTAGTGTAAACTCAAATCAGCATTTAATATTAATTTTATCATTTTTTATATTGACTGATCTAATTCATTCAGACAATTAAAGGATCTGCAAAAAAGAAAAAGTAAAGCTTGTCATTATCATATATATTAATTTGAGTTGGTATTTTTGTAATTGGTAGTACAAATAGTTAGTTAGTTACTTTAGTTACTATAGTTAACTACTTAGTTACTATTCTTATTTAGTTATTTTACCTACTTTACTTTTATTTCCTTTTCTGTATAAATACAGAACATGTATCTTGTAAGTTCTAGATCAGACAATAAGAGAACAGAAAGTTTTCTTCTCACTCTTTCTAGGATTTGTTCATTCTACTTTATGGTATCAGAGCGAATACCTTAGGGTTTCACTTCTGTAAAGCCGATTATGTTTTCTATTTGCTGCAAATGGCTTCAGTGGCCTTGGTATTGTTGAATGTTGATGATTCACATCATTTTCATTTACGAAATAGTGATTTGCCTGGATCCATGCTTGTGTCCAAGGTGCTCACAGGAGACAATTATCATAGCTGGTGTAGGTTGATGCAGATGGCTTTGAAGGCCAAGAATAAAAATAGGTTTCATAAATGGAGTTGTTGTTCAACTAATTGACATAGATTCATTGTATGTTGTGTGGGATCGATGTAATAGCATGGTGCTCTCCTGGATTTTGAACTCTGTATCAAAAGAAATTGGAGAGATGATCATCTATGCAAAAACAACATAGAAGATGTTGAAGAATTTGCAAGATTAGTTCTGCCAAGATAATGGGCCAATAATCTTCAAATTGCATAAAGAACTTTCTTCTCTAACTCAAGATTAGAACTCAGTGAAATTCAAATTTTTGTGGGATGAGTTGTTGAATTATAATCAAATACCTAACTGCACATGTGGAGCATATAGAAATTGTACTTGTGGTGCTACACACATGTTTTTGGAGTATCAACAGTGTCAAAACATTATAATATGAGTTTAAATGAGGAGTTCTCGCATATTAGAGGTCAAATTCTATTGATGGAACCATTGCCACCAATTGCTAAGGTTTTTTATTTAGTAATTCAAGAGGAGAAACAAAGAGAAGTTGGGTCTATAGTTAGATCTATAGTGGAAACAGTAGTCTGTATGAATAAAAAAAAATTAATAATGCAAGATCAAATCTTGGAAAGTAACAATACAAGAAATTTTTATGTACTCACTGTGGTATGACTAGCCACACGGTGGATAAGTGTTATAAACTGTATGGGTACCCTCCAAACTTCAAACAAAGGGGAAGAGTTTCATCAGCAAATCAAAGAATGGCTTAACATGCGACCCTTTGATCAAAATTCTGTGTCTTTCTCTCCAGAAGAATATCAGTAGCTACTTGCATTACTTTGCTCACAACCATCAGATCAAAACACCAATCACTAAGCAACCAGTGTTTCCTCTAGCCAAAATGCATTACCTATTCCTTCAGGTAAAGCTAATATCACATTAGCATGCCTTTCAAGTTTTTCAGCTTTCTCATGAAATAAAATTGAATTTCCATCTTATGTTTATAACACCTAGATCATAGGTATAGGTGCCACAGATCACATTATACATTAAGTCAAGCTTTTTACTACAATTACTTGAATTATAAACACATTTGTTAAATGGAGAAAATGTTGCAGTCACCCTTCTTCGGACTTTACAATTATTTGATAACTTAGTATTGAAAGATGTGTTAGGTGTACCAAGTTTTTCATATAATCTTCTTTTAGTTACTAAGTTGCCTTTTAATCAGAATTGCTGTTTCATTTTCATGCATGGTATTTGTTATATTCAGGGCCTTATCCCATGAAAGATGATTGGGAATGGTAGAAGAGTAGTTGGATTTTATGTTCTGCATCAACTATCAGTGAATGCAGTCAATAATTCCATTCTTTTACCAAGTGTCAATTCTGTATCTGATTTGAGTTTTAGGATCTGCAATAATAGGTTAGGTCATCCATCATCATCTAGACTACTTGTTCTTGCTAAATCCATTCCAAACATTGTTTCTCAAAATAAGTGTATGTGATAATCATTGTACTGTATGTCCTTTGGCAAACAGAAATGCCTATCTTTTCCAATTCATTCATATAAATATACTTCTTTTCATTTGATTCATTGTGATATATAGGGTCCTTTTCAATTCCTACTCATGATGGTTTTAAATTTTTTCTAACCATTGTTGATGATCACTCAAGATCAACTTGGGTGTATCTAATGAAATCCAAATCTGAAGTAAAATCTATTTTTATACAATTTAAAACAAAAATACAATGTGTAAGGACTGACAATGATTTAGAAGATGAAGGATTTTTACTCTTTTAAAGGGATAATTCATCAAACATCTTGTGTTGAAATTCCTCAACAAAACTCAATTGTTGAGAGAAAGCATCAACACCTTCTTAATGTAGCAAGAGCCTTAAGATTTTAATCTAATATTCCTTTGAAATTATGGGGTGAGAGTGTTTTAACAGCAACTTACATAATCAATCTTATTCCTTCACACATTCTAAGTGATAAATCACCACACCAGATTCTATATGGAAATGTTCATGCATACAATCATCCAAAGGTTTTGGGTTGTTTGTGTTATGCATCTACTTTAACTCAAAACAGACCCAAATTTTCTCCAAGGGCCAAAAAATGCATTTTTATAGGCTATCCTTTTGGAACAAAGGGATGCAAATTATTTGATTTAGATTCTCAAAGATTTTTTGTATGTTGAGATGTCATATTTCATGAATCTATATTTCCATTCCAGAATCCAATTCATAAACCTTCATCTTCCTTACTATATGATGTTATCTTGTCAAAATTCATTTCAGAATCAGATTCTCTTTCTGAGCCTCCTAATTCTTCAACTTCCATACCTCAAAACCCTTCATCAACGTCCTCATCTATTCCAAAAAATTAAAATGTTCCTTCACTTCATGATAATAATCATTTTCCTTCACTTCGAAAGTCAATTAGATAGCACAAAACTCTTGGTTACTTGCAATACTATCATTGCAATCTAGCAACATCTACTTCTGCCTCATCATCTATTGGCTCAATTTCTACATAATCAGGTAATAAATATAACATTTCTGATGTTTTGTCTTATAAACATTTATCTCCTTCTCATTGTATGTTTTGTGTTTCTATCTCATCTACTCCAGAACCTAATTTTTATCATCAAGTTGTTAAGCTTTCTCATTGGAGAGATGCTATGTCTACTGAATTATTTGCCTTAGAATCAAATAATACATGGATTCTAATTGATCTACCATCCAGCGAAAGTCCAATAGGTTGTAAACGAGTATATAAAACCAAGTATAATGATGATAGTTCTATTGAAAGAAACAAAGCTAGATTAGTTGCCAAGGGGTATATACAAATGGAAGGTTTGGAATATCTAGAAACTTTTTCTCCTACTGCAAAAAGGGTGACAGTGCACTATTTTCTATCTCTAGCAGCTATTCATGATTGGCATTTGATACATTTAGATGTCAATAATGCTTTTTTATATAGAGATTTGGAAGAAATAGTATATATGAAACCACCTCCTGGGTATTTGAAGAAGGGGGACACATGGCTTCTGGGCAGTGGAACTCAAAGTTCATTGCAGCCTTGTTGAATTTGGGTTTAATTCAATCTAGGTCAAATTATTCCTTGTTTACAAGGAAGCAAAATGATTCATTTGTTGCATTATTTGTATATGTTGATGACATACTGATAGCAAGCAGTAATTTGGATGTTCTACAGTCCATTAAATCCTCTTTGAGTGAATGCTTCAAATTAATGGACTTAGATCTGGTCAAGTACTTGTTAGGCAAGGAAATTGCACGATCCAAGAAAGGTATTTCTCTATGTCAGTGCAAGTATGCCTTAGAGTTACTTGAAGATGCTGGTTTGTTGGG
The DNA here is from genome assembly GCF_018687715.1 of Carya illinoinensis. Lineage (NCBI taxonomy): Eukaryota > Viridiplantae > Streptophyta > Magnoliopsida > Fagales > Juglandaceae > Carya > Carya illinoinensis. Next base: position 39,601,249 of record NC_056760.1, read on the forward strand.
ATATAAACCTATTAATTTTCCAATGGACTCCCATTACAAGTTATCAAAGAATGATGGTGACTTACTTGAAGATGTTTCTTCTTATAGAAGAATTATTGGTAGATTACCATATCTCACCAACTCAAGACCAAATATCACATATTCAATTCACCATATGAGTCAATTCCTTGATTCTCCTAAACTTTCCATATGCAAGCAACCATCAGAATCTTGAAGTACATCAAAATGGCACCAAGGCAACGTCATTTTCTTCTCAGCTTCTTGTTCAATCCACCTCAAGGCCTTTGCTGATACCGATTGGGCTAGCTATCCTAATACAAGGAGATTTACATCTGGTTATTGTATTTTTATTGGGGATTCACTCATCTCCTGAAAATCCAAAATGAAAAAGACATTCTCGTGGTCTTCTGCAGAGGCTGAATATAGGTCCATGGCCTATACTATCTGTGAATTAACATGGCCACAGTCTTTGCTTTCAGATATGCATCAACAACATCCACATGCTTCCTTACTATTCTATGACAACCAAGTTACCATCCATGTTGCAGTGAACCTTGTATTTTATGAGAGAACTAAGCATATTGAGTTAGACTGCCATTTGATTAAAGAAAAAAATCAAGTTGGAGTCCTTCAAACACTACATGTTTCTTTAAGTCATCAACTTGCTGATTTACTTACAAAACCTCTTGGGTTTGTTATTTTTCATTCTTTGTTATCCAAGATGAATGTTAATAACATTTACCATTTATCTTGAGGGGGAACTATCACATATATTAATTTGAGTTGGTATTTTTGTAATTGGTAGTATAGTTAGTTAGTTACTTCAGTTACTATAGTTAACTACTCAGTTACTACTCTTAGTTAGTTACTTTTCCTACTTTACTTTTATTTCCCTTCTTGTATAAATACATAACACGTATCTTGTAAGTTCCAATTCAGATAATAAGAGATCAGAAAGTTTTCTTCCCAATCTTTCTAGGATTTGTTCATTCTGCTTCAATCGTTAATGTGAATTTAAATGAGCATTGCTTTCGAGAATGGCAAGTAATATTTTTTATAGTTTTGATTTTTTATGTCAATAAGTGAAATTTCCAACTGCCCTATGCAAATGTCCCGTGGGATTATAATTAGAATGGTGTTAGGGACAACGACTTGTGCATGGTATGTGTCGTGCTGACATGTCAAGCGATTCAATCAGTAATGAAATATTTGATTATTGATCTAAAGATATTAACATGGCATGTCTAGTCAATGGTCGATGTTTGAGTATTTAATAGGTGATGTGACATTGCCACGTCAGCCCATAACAAAATTATGAATGTGAAGACAAAATTACCTTTGCTAAATAATCTGATTGAACACTAATTCAATTAACTATTCAACATTTTTTTTTAAAAGCTCATTGGTGCAAGGTTATGTAACTCATCATCACACACTACAGATTATATAAATTTTAAAATTTTATTTTATTTTTATTAAACTAATTGAGTTATTCTACTTATCATCTATATTTTACATATTTATTATGAAAAAAAGTAAGGGTGAAACTAGTCTGGTCCGTGGGGTGATAGATGGTCCATCATTTTTCTTGGATCGGACCGAACCAAACATCCAGTTGGTCCGTTCGGTCTGGTCTGCTATCGATCCGGTCGATCTGTTCGATCCAATGTAATTATTTTCTTCTTCTTTTTTATTTGAAATAAATTAATAAAAAATTTATTTAAATTATTAAATTAAAATTAAGTGAATTATTAATGTAGATTATGTAACTAACACATTAAAAATATATTTTGTATGGTCAATGATAATAAATTAAATGAAAATTATATTATTAACTTATATAATTACCATATAAAAAATAATATATTAAATTATTAAATGGTAAGTTGGTGATAGGTTAGTTAATTGATATCATAAATTAGTTAATTAAAATTTACATAAATAATAATTAGTTAATAATTTACTTACAAGTTACAACTTAGGTATAAAGAATTTATCTAATAACTTTAATTAGATCATAGTTGTAGATGTTAGTAATTACTAATTAGTTAATGATGAATTGATAATATACATTAGTTAATTAATAGAATATTAATTTGTAATCACATATTTAAAATTTTATATTTTTAATGTACTAATAGTTTAGATCAAAATTACATAATTAATTATACAATTATTATAAAAATAATATATTTAATATATTTAAAAATTTTTAAAAATATATTTTCTTATTCGGGCAGTTCGGTCTGGTCTGGGAAAACCTCACTCCCGGATGGGACCAAAAACTGAGGATCTACAGAATCTTGGACCGAGACTGACCGATCCCCTGGTTGGTTTGGTCAAAACCAAAACGGTCGGTTTCTCTTGTTAGGACCGATCGTTCTTCACCCCAAGGAAAAAGGAAAAAAATTTAAAAAATATAATGTGTAGTGCGTGGAATGTTAGAAAAAATTATTCTATTGAGATTAATTGAGTTGAGTTGTGAATAATAGTATACTGTGAAGAGTAATTCTACATACAACCGTGAAGTGCGTATAAGCTGCGTAATTGTTTTGAAAAAGAGTTAGATTCAATATTAAAAAATTAATTTTTTTTTTCATATGGATCTTATGTTTAATTCATTTTTTTTAAAACGATTATGCGGTCGTTGTATAATTCACGATTGTAAATATTTTTTCTCTTTTGATGAATTCTATTTAAATAAATATTTTTTTTTTTAAATTGAGAAGAATTTAATTTTTTTAAATAGAAATATAACAAATAATTTATGATAAATTTAATAGTTAAAAAAATGGTGTTCGAGTTAATGCAATTATTTTGGATTCCGTTTTGAGTTCGATCCGAAGCCATAACGATTTTATCGGCCTTTGAAACCACGGGAGAAGATACAATCTCATTGCCACATGATCTCGCCACATAGCAGGGAATGACCAGTGCCTCCTTCGGCCTTCTCTTAATGAAAGGCCGGAGTTGCATGGTCTCCATTACTACTCAGCGTCAGTATCAGCTTGGTGTGGACATACGACTCGAGGAGGTCTGAAAATATTGGCAGACGAAATTCGCTTCTTTCAATTGAACACTGGCGCTAAGATCCCTTCGGTAGGGATGGGGACATGGCGGGCGGATGCTGGACGCGTCGGCGGAGCCTTGACCACTGCCATTAAGGTCTTCTTTTTATACCTTCTTTATAAATGAACTAGTGGTCGCATACCATCACGCTTCTAATTTATGAAAAATGATGATGATTATGATGGTGTTGAATTTTTTGTGCTCGTAAGACTAATGGATGTTTCGGTATATAATTTATAAGAAAGATGAATTAACGTTGCAGTACTCACTATTCGGTTGCCCTCTAATACCCTTAAATTCCCCGCTAAAAAAATGACTGAATTTGTTTATTCATGCAGGAGAGGCTTGGTAAGGGTACAGCATATGTCCATGAGACCTTTGGTGCCTACAGGACCGTTGAAGAACTTTGGGATGGCGAGCTGTGAACAGACATTGGGTTTCTTCTAGTATATTGTGGTTTTCATTGGCCTTATTAATTACAAATTACTTGATTTTCAATGCGTTGAGGTTAGAGTGCTTTTGGCCTCAGAAATTAAAGTAAACTTGTCGGGGAAAATTATTGATTTTTAATTGTTTTATAATTTAATCATGAAGTTGCTTAAACGTGGAATTACTCGATTACTAATTGTAATAAATAGTTTATGATGTGTTCTAAATTTTTAAAAGTCTAATGTCTGCAAAGTCATGAACAGATCACTTCTCAACCTAACATGCTAAGCAAATATTGTTTTATCTATTAAATATGATTAATGGTATATATAATTATAGGTTATGAAAGTGCCGTACATTGCATTTAAAAAATAAATAAATATAAGATTCACGTAAAATTATAATCTTGAATAATGTTATATACAGTCAGTTTTGCATATTTTTTATGTACTCTACTGATGTGATTGACTGTTAGAATTTTTTTTTAATATACAGTCAATCACATCAATGGAATGATTAAAAAGGTATGTAAAAGTGACTGTATATAGAATTTTTTATCTCTTTTAATGATATTGAGCCACGCCATCCACTCTTGCATGAAAAAGTCTACAAATTTGGTCAATTAAATAGTTTATAAAGAAAGATAACGAAGCATTATAGAGGACTGAATATGAAGTGTTCTAAATTTTTTAAAATCTAATGTCTGCAAAGTCATGGACAGATCACTTCTCAACCTAACATGCTAAGCAAATATTGTTTTAACTATTAAATATGAGTAATGATATATATAGTCATAAATAAATTTTAAATAATATTATATACAATTATTTTTACGTACTTTTTATGTATTTTACTGAAGTAATTGACTGTATCAATTTTCTTTTAATATGTAACCAATTATATCAATAAAGTATTCAAAAGAATACCTAAAAGTGATTACACATATAAATTTTTATATTTAAAAGGATGTTGAGCCAAGACAACCACTCTTGCATGAAAAAATCTACAAATTTGGTCAACTAATTTGAAAGATCATGTATCCTGCATCCTCACATGATGTCCAGAGGTAGAAGATATCCTCCACCATACATAAATTTCTTCACAAAAAAAAAAAAAAATGGTCTCGTCCGGTCTCTCCCTCAGTCTCTTCATTCCACTAATTGCAGCATGGAAATGGCACACGAAATTCGGTTCTTCGAGTTGAACACGGGAGCTAAGATCCCTTCTTTGGGGCTGGGGACGGCGCAGATCGACCCCAGCCTCCTCGGAGAAGCCTTGGCTACTGCCATCAAGGTTTTCTCTGTTTCCTTCTTTATCTGTAGCCAATTTTTATGTTTTCGAGTTTTTATGGATGTCATGAGTAATTTTTATGGTGTTAAAAGTAGTAATGAATAGCTTAAGTAGCTCTCTAGCTACAAGCCAACATGTTTACTTGTGCTGCAGGTTGGATACCGCCATATTGATTGCGCTCAACTCTATGGCAATGAAAAGGAGGTAAAACATTTTCTAAAAACTTGGTGTCACTCGCCTTGAGCCTTTAGTATCGTCTCACTACGATCAAATTCTAAGCTATAGAATTGCCTTAGGTATCTGATACACTTGGTGCTTTAGATCTTCCTACAGCATGAGTCGCATATTAGTCAACCAATTTGATTCAAGCTTGTAGACTATCATCTTTCATAGATGAAATTTACTTATAGATTCGAATACCCTAGGCATTTTTTTGGGGATTTCTATTTGGGTATATGAACGATGACATGGAAGGGCGCCTTCATGAGTATTCCCAGTTAGTTTTGTCATAGTGCGCATGCTGGGGTATGGGTATGGGGCTAAGTGCTGACACATCCATTTTCTCTTTACTTAATTTTTTTCTAATACGCACGAAATAATTAGTGATGATGTTCTAAGTCTTGTTTTATTGATAATTGAAATTGCTTAAGCTTTTGCAAGATAGGTACATGATCTGATTTCTACTACTCATTTCTTGTAGATTGGTTTCATTCTGAAGAAACTATTTGAAGATGGTGTGGTGAAGCGTGAGGATTTGTGGATTACCTCTAAACTCTGGTTTGTTTCATAGGGTATAGAGTTTGCATTTAAAATGATTATGCTTTATTCCTTTTATGAGTTACTAACAGGGTCTTTGATCTAATCTTGTACGTTTTCTTTACATCTAAAAATGAAATAATCCACAGGAGCACCGATCATGCACCTGAAGATGTTTCAGAGGCTTTGGATACTACTTTGCGAAACTTGCAACTTGATTATCTTGACTTGTACCTTGTATGTGTCACTGATTAAAGCTTATGAGCGATTTGGTTATCTACAAACTTGGACCTTGGTACATTAGTTTTTGCATTGATACACCCTGCAGTCTTCTAACTTGTAGAAAGGCTTCCTAGAACTACCTATTGAAGGTGAAATAGAAGAGGTCTTTATTTATTTACTATTTTTAAGATATAAAAATAAAACAATTCCACCCATAGTTATGACCAAGTCATGGAATGCCTTGAGTCTGTCATTTTGCCACTATTCTTCTCAGAAAATTACAGTTTGAGATATTAGTATTGACATCATTTTCTTCTTGATGATGCGGTATTGAGGACATTATTTAACTGTGACTAAATGAGTCTGCTCAACTTTTTAAGATCCATTGGCCAATCCGGATGAAGAAGGGGTCAATAGGCTTTAAACCAGAAAACCTCATTCAACCGGATATACCTAGCACGTGGAAAGCAATGGAGGCACTCTATGTTTCTGGAAAGGCCCGAGCTATTGGTGTCAGCAATTTTTCTTCAAAGAAGCTTGGGGATCTGTTGGAGGTAGCACGGGTGCCTCCTGCTGTTAACCAAGTGGAGTGCCACCCCTCATGGCAGCAGCCAGGATTACATGCATTTTGTAAATCCAAGGGAGTTCACTTATCTGTGAGTACGCAAATTTGAAATGCTTTTATTTGTGCGGACACGTATATTCAGTATTTTAAGATGGTTTATCTATTTGTGAGGAGGCAAATCTTATATGAAAATTTAAATATTTTTTATTTCTATAATTGAAGGTTTTAAGATTGTGAAAAAGGGTAACACTGATGTTTTTTTATGTAGGGATATTCGCCATTAGGTTCTCCTGGCAGCACGTGGCTTAAGAGTGACGTTCTTAGGAATCCAATTTTAGGTATGGCTGCAGAGAAACTAGGCAAAACTCCTGCACAAGTAGCCCTTCGTTGGGGCCTGCAAATGGGTCATAGTGTGCTTCCAAAGAGTACACATGAAGAAAGGATTAAGGACAACTTTGATATCTTCAATTGGTCTATACCTGAAGTCTTGCTCGCCAAATTGTCCGAAATTGAGCAGGCAAGTATTCAGTTAAGACATTTTCATTCTAAATTATTCTTCGGGACTTACTGCACCACTTTTTTGATGGCCAGTTCTATAGCTTTTACCTACCAGCATATACAGTCGCTATTTCCTGCTAATATGTTATCAAGTGAATTGGAGGGAAAAAAAAAAAAAAAAGGAAAAAAAAGAAAGTGAATTGATCTTTTAAGTTTTGTTGTGATCGTATGCTTAGGTGTTGCTCTTGTATAAATCCCATATACTTGGACTCTTGTGTACACTTTTGATCAATAAAAACTTGTTTACCGAAAAAAAAAAAAATGCTAATTCCCTCTATGATGCTTTTACTGGGTCTCCGAAGGATTGTATATGAGGTCCAATGAATATGGTATAACGACGAAATATGCTTTTATTGTGCAGGCAAGATTGGTAACAGGGAACTTCGGCTTTGTCCATGAGACTTTTGGTCCGTACAGGACTGTTGAGGAATTATGGGATGGCGAAATATGAACAGCGAGATAACTGCTGGTTCATTAGGAAAAGAGGGCAAAGTTAAATTTGAGGTAATAAAAGGAGTAATGATACACCATCAACTCGTTTCTAATTTGATTGCTTTTATGTTTTTATTTTTAATAAATCACTAGACATCATGGTGGTGTCACTTCAAGAAGATTGTTTGAGCGGTGAGTTTCAAATAACTAAATACTATTATTTTGATTAATTTCATCTAATTGGCAGCACATTTTCGATGTAATACATATTGGTTTGACGTGTTTTTTCTTTTAATTTTTCATTGGTAAAATATTAGTTTGTAAAATCTATATAGTAAAACTTTGAAGCACCTCTTACATTTACATTAAATATGAGGTATTTTAAAATTGTGTGGTGTTGTTCTACCGCTTGACTAGCACCACTCTTCCTTATCGTTAGGTCAAAATTAATTTCTTATTTTTTTTTTAAATTTTTAATTCACAATTTTTTTTAATCATTTTAAAACATTCTTTAAAAATATAAAACAAATATCAATATACTAATAATTACTTGCTTAATTATTAAATAAAAAAATAAATTAAAAAAATTAAAATATATGAAGTGTCAAAATAAGTGGACAAAAGATCATTTCTCATAAACTTAAATGTGGAAGTTCCCATTTCTGAGGATCCTGATTCCTCTCACCTCGATGTCATGCGAAAAGTCTCGACTTTTGGCGAAAATGTTTATACGAAAATGTATTTTTTTTAATATTAAATCGCATTCAACATTACCAACTTTAGCTGATCCGAAAAGTCTCGAGTTTTGACCATTTACATAGTATTATTTTTCTTTACATTTCTAAGAGTTAATCAGTTAAAAGAATGGTCAAATCTTCACACATTTCAAACATTGTAACGTTATATACAATTTAGCATGCAAGTCCTGCACGTTCTTAAAGTTTATTATTAAAAAATAGTTATTTTATATAAATCTTAAATTTATTATTTTTTTAAAATTAAGCTAAGCTTACACATTCTAGACTCGTACAAATCTTTTTATTTCAAATCTTGCAAACACAAGACAAAAGAAAAATGTTTAAGACATACGTCTCCCCAGCCATCTGGCTCTCCAGATGGGTTTTTTCTCCTCTCTGTGGTATATCTATTTTCCATTTCCCTTTCCAATCCGATTAACTTTCCAGAATCTTGACTTTCAACCAGCCAAATCTCCCCTCATTTTTCTCCAACCAACGATCACTGTTACAAAATCAAAAAAAAAAAAAAAAAAAAAAAAAAAAACAATGGAAGGAAAACCCCAAGACATTGATCAACTCATTTCACAAACGGAAGCATTGTCGTGGGAGGATATCATTCTTGAACCAACACTAGAAATTGCTCTAAACATCTCAAATCATGCATTGATCGGTAAGTTGGTCTCAACTAAAGCACTAAACAAGCATGCGCTTCACTCTACCATTAAAGCCATATGGAGCTTTGTTGTTGGCTTAGCTATTGAAGATCTTGGGGCAAATACGTTCTTACTTATATTTCCTACCCAACAAGATAAAGATCGTGTCTTTAAACAAAGACCATGGAGCTTTAATGGATATCACATGATCCTAAAAGAATGGATGCATGGTCAAAGCCTTCAAGAAGTTGATATGATTTATTCAGCATTCTGGATCCAGATTCATGGCCCCCCACTTGAGATGATGTCTGAAAAAAATGCTGAACAAATCGGTAGAGTTTTAGGGAACCTGTTGGAAATAGACTACACACGCATGCAAAGAAATACCTTAGAATTTGTGTTGAAATAAACACTACAAGACTACTCTTTGATGGCTTCTCTCTACTGAGACTGGGAAAAACTCCTACAAAAGTCTCATTCAAATATGAACGACTTTTTGAATTTTGTTATGGATGTGGATGTTTAGGCCATGTTCAACAATCATGTCCCCTGTTTCTTGGTTATGAAATGGAACCAATATTTGGACAAAGGTTACGAGCTGATTCACAGGAGCAAAGGCGATTTGGGAGAGCTGATAAACCTGTAGTTGAACTTGCATTGAATCCTATCCCAAGCAACCCAATCATACTAGTTATTCAATCTGTCTCAGAGAACTCATAAATTGTAAAGACTTAGGAAAGACTCTCAATGTTGCCACCGATAAATATAAGAGAACCTATAGAACTGATACAAAGAAACGTGACCTATGAAGAAAAGAAAAAGGGAAAAGTCTCATGGGAAATCATAGTGAGAAAGACAAGGAAAAAATTGTAGATGAAGAAATCAAAGGGGTAAAGAAAAAGGTCATCCATGCAGAAAATATGACAATTGGAAGCCTAGCTTTTGATACTGTTCATTATCTTCCCGAAGGAGTAACAGGTAAGGTTGAAGGCAACTCTTCTCATGTGGAAAAAAATCTTTCACAACCATGTGGCAATAAGGAAACCCACCAGCAAGTCCAACTGCAAACTTTAAAAGATTTCGGCCACTTTGAGTCAGAAAATTTCACATTCTATCAAACCACTTTCAACCCTGTACATGACATTAGCCCACTAACCACAGTAAAAAAACCCCTGGCCATCCATGTAACCAATGTAGATGAAAACTCCCCTCTTCAGTCTTCTCAATCAAACCCACCGGAATTAAATGCACTGCATGCCTATATTCACTGCCAAAAAATGCCTCTGCAGAAGGACCCAATTGAACATTCAAACTCAATCTTCAAGCAAATGATTTCCCAGCTCAAAAATCAGAAAGGCCCAGTTGAAACCCACCATCCCATTCAGAAATTATCTATATTAGTTAGCCCATCTGGAAAGGCATGTATTGCCTTTAACACATTCCAACTTAGCCCCAAACAAAATGTCAATTAGGCCGAGTGTACCTTTCAACTCTTCCCAACCCATCCCAATGAAACAAATGCTCAGAATATTCGGTCAGACAAAAAAAACTCCAACCAAACTCATGCCAAATGCCTCTCTATCCGAAAACAAACCCAATACTGAGAAGAAGAGGAAATCCCCAAATCTAGAGAGTGAAAATACCACCCAACCCATCAAAAAATGTCTACTCACTTATATAATATAAGTAGAAGCCACTGAGTACGGTGACCCAGAAGATGAACAGCATCTGTGCAATGATCAGTCTGAGAGCTGTCAAATGAGAAGCAAAGGTGAAGAAAAATAAGAGGAAGAATAAAAGCACCATGAAGGCATCAAGATTTGCACCATACCTGAAGCCAAAGGAAAGCATCATGGGTAATTCAAATCAATCTCCCACCACAAATCTTTTTTCTATAAATCGAAAGAATGATGAGGCAGGCCGGTCATCACTGCCTCCAAAGAGTCCATGAAATTTCTCTCTTGGAATTGCCAGAGAATTAGCCATCCCCGTGCAATCAAATCCTTAGAGGCTTTAATTAGGACCCATAACCCTGATATAATATTTCTTTCTGAAACTTTGCTCAATGGTACTGATATTACTAGTATTGTAAAAAGACTAAGTTTTACTTGTTTTGTGAACTTTCCTTATAAAGGATAATGAGGCAGCCTTTTGTTCCTATAACGCCTAGGTGTAGATATTGACTGTGCTTGCATATGTGAAAATATAATATCCATGTTAGTCTACTTTGATCCAATGCATATGCCTTGGCTTTTAAATGCTATATATTGTCCAGCACCTTACAAGAAAAGACAAAATTTTTGGGAAAGACTTGAGAAAATAATACTATTTTCCAGGACCCATACTCACTATTGGGGATTTTAGTTATGTGCTTTCTCAATCTGAAAAATTGGGGGGTCGTCCTGTAGCATGTTCATCTTCTCCAAAAGGACTTCAATTGTATATGGAAAAATTTGGCTTTATGGACCTAGGTTTTTCAAGACTTTATGGACCTAGGTTTTTTAGGACCAAAATATACTTGGTCAAATAATAGACAAGATTCCAGTAGACTCAGAGAAAGGCTTGATCGAGGAATTAGTAACATTAGCTGGAACAATCTCTTTCCTAAAGCAAATGTCCCAAACCTCATTAGGACTTCTGTTGATCACTCTCCCATTCTCGTCAATACTTCAAACCCAAATTACTCCCTCAAAAGCTTTAAGTTTGAGAAATTTTGGACTAATGACCCTACCAGTCATGATGTTAATAGAGAAGCCTGGAAAATTTTTTTTCAATGGCATACCTGCCTTTGCCCTCACAAAGAAATTGAAAGCTGCCAAAACAACCCTTAAACTTTGGAATCAAACTAGTTTTGGAAATATTCAAAATGAGATAAAAAAAATGTCAAACCTAGCTCTTCACAAAATTCAAACGCAAGAACTCTCTCAGATTCCTGATAATCTTGAGAATGATCTTAAGAACAACTTAATGAAATTCTTAAAAATGAAGAGTCTTTGTGGAAAAAAAAAATCAAGAATCACTTGGCTCATAACAACAAATCTCAACACAAAATTTTTTCATACTTCCACAATTGTGAGGTGTAGGAAAAACAACATTGAAAGCCTAAAAATTGGCAATGAGAGCTGGACATCTAATCAACATATCATTTACACAAGATTCTAAGAGCATTTTTAAAAAATCTTTAATTCTTCAAATCCCAGAATCTCTAATGATTTGAAAACTCTCTTTCCCACAAAGATCACTGACACTGAAAACTCTTTCTTGTGCAAAATTCCTGATGAGTTGGAAATCTGGGAGGTGATTAAGTAGACACCCTCCACAAAGGCTCCAGGCCTTGATGGCTTCACTGGGCTGTTTTATAAGACCTATTGGGAGGTGATAAAATCTAATTTAGTGGCAAAAGACAAAAGTTTCTTCATTAGTGGAAAACTTGTAAAGGAACTGAATCACACTAATATTACCCTAGTTCCTAAAAAAGATAGTCCCAATGAAGTTCAGCACTTTCCACCAATTAGCTTTTCCAATGTTTGCTACAAATTTATTGCAAACATTTTAGCAAATAGACTCAAAAAATTTTGCCTGGCATCATATCACCTTCTCAAGCGACTTTTGATCCCAGTAGGCTTATTCAAGAAAATATCATCCTTACTCAAGAAATATTCCGTCACCTAAATAGAAGAAGGCGTGGAGTAAGACAGATGTCCATAAAAAATGATATGGAAAAAGCTTTCGATTACATGGAATGACCTTTTTGTCCTTGCTATTTTCCAAAACCTTGGGTTTAGTCAAAAGTGAATTTATTGGATACAAGAGTGTCTAACTATTGTTACTTCCTCTATTCTTATCAATGGGACCCCAAAAGGTTTCTTTAAACCTTCAAGGGGTCTAAGACAAGGAGATCCTCTCTTCCTCTTTCTTTTCGTAATGGGAACTGAGGTCCTTTCTAGATTAATTCATAGAAAAGAAATGAACAAAGAAATTTAGGGAACCAAACTCTCAAATAGATGTCCAGCACTGTCACATTTGCTATTTGCTAATGATCTAATTCTTTTTAGGTCTTCTTCAACATGTATTGCCTAGGCTTTTACATATTGTCTTGAGATTTATAAAACATGGTCTGGTCAGTGTGTCAACACAAAAAAATCTTTCATTCATTTTAGTAGAAACACCTATCCCACAGTCAAAATTGAAATCAAGGAAACTCTAGGTTTAAGTGTTGCTAATTGTAACCTTAAATACCTAGGGTTATCTATGCATAATGGGAGAAGAAAGCAAATCTTTTTTTCTGATGTTATTAAAAAGGTCCACAATAATTTACAAAGTTGGAAGTCAAAGACTCTTTCACAAGCAAGTAGAACTACACTCATAAGGGCAATTGCAAATTCCATCCCAGCCTATGTCATCTCTACCATTCTTATTCCCTCAACCATCACAAAACATTGGGTTATTCTCTGTGTAAATTCTGGTGGGGCTTCAATTCTTATAACAATCATAAATACACTCCAAAAGCTTGGGATAAGGTTTGCACTCCAAAATCTATGGTAGGTCTGGGCTTAAAGAAGCTTACTCTTTTTAACTCTGCTCTAATCACTAAGCTGGCTTGGTCCTTTATTACTGATAAAAAACATCTCTGGAAACAAATCTTCACACAAAAATACCTCAAAGATTCATCCTTTCTTGAGGTTAATCCTATGAGCTCAGACTCTTGGATTTGGAAAGGTCTTTTGAAGCAAAGACAGTTTCTCAAAATAAGTTTCTGTTTTTAAATAAACAATGACACAAAAGCAAGAGTTTGGACAAACCCTTGGGTACCAACACTTCTTGGTTTTAAACCGACACCAAACCAACGATGCACATAAATGGATCAAAACATAATTATCTCAGAACTCACCTTAGAACAACCGAGAAGATGGAACCAATTGCTTTTAAATGCCCTATTTGATGTCAACTCTACAGTTGAAATCTAAAAAATCCCTCTCTCAAATTACAATTTTCACACTCTTGAGGAAAAAAATTAAATGGATGCACCATTCTTTAGGAAAGTTTTCAGCAAAATCAACCTATGCTGCTCTTGTAAACTCACAAATAAGTCAATAGACTCAAACTGTTTCTTTGGAGGGTTACTCATAATATCCTTCCTAAAACAAAAAAAAAAAAAAAAAATTGGAGAAAGTTATCAACTTAGGCAGTGACCAAATCCTTTGTCCCTTGTGTAATGAAGATGTTGAAAGCCTAGAACATTTTTTTCTCAATTGCATATACACCAAAATCCTTTGGAGAAGCTCACCATGGCCCTTGGACATAACATCTATTGCAATCCAATCCATCAAAGATTGGATATCAATCATCATCAATCCCTCGCATGGTTTAAATTTCTCAATGGAAGAGCACCACAATTTTCAAATATTTGCTACACTTGCAATGGACAATCTATGGTACTTTAAAAACAAGGTAGTGCATGATCAATAAAGTCTTCCAAACTAGCAGTTTGTCTCAAATCTTCACAAATCCTATCATGAGCATACAAAAGCATGGAAAGAAAAATCAAAAGCTTCAGAAAATGGTAACCTAGAGGGTTCCATCTTTTAGCTTTTGATGTGGCGGTGAGAAAAGAGGGTATCACTATTGCAGCAATAAGTAGATCAGAAGATGGAAGGGTAGTAATGGTGAAAACTGACTTCATACAAAGCACTAATCCTAACATTGGGGAGGTAGTTGCTACTTTTATAATCATACAAGAAGCAGTTAGACTAAGTTTGAAGAAAATAATAGTGCAAGGTGACTAAAATCTAGTCTTTCAAGCAATAAATAGAAAAAATCAAGGCACAGACTGGACCATGGAAAACATTATCAGAGATATTAAGCATCTGTTTGACAACTTCAAAGATGGAAAAGTTGTAAAAATATATCGAGATAAAAATCGATGTGTACACAACTTGGCGTAATGGGCAGCTTCAATGCTGGCCTATGGAAATCGATCCCTCTTAACTTTGTTCCTCAGTGCATATTAGATTTTCATAATGGTAAAGATCCACCGTAGAACAATACTTTCCTGTAAATAAGGAGCTAGAACTCATGTATTTAGTTTAGATATGTATAAAAGTTTGTAGCTTGATTAAAAATTAAAAAAAAAAAAGAAGAAGAAAAATGTTTAAGACAATAAATACATACAAATTAAATTTGTAGATCATGAGATTGTTGACCATGTCATCATTACAATAACCAAAAATATAAAGCGACAACTTGTTAGCAACTTTTATATAATTAAGTTATATATGTTAATAGAAGTGAAATTATTTAAGTTATAATGTTTTATTAGGATTTAGGAATCGGAAGAGAAAATTTTTAATAAAAAGATTATAAAATTAAAATATTGTTTGAATATAATTCTTTAATATTATTTTTATTTTGATATTTGAAAAAGAAGTATTATTTTTATGTTTTATTTGGAGGTTTGGAAAAGTTGTAATGATTAAATGAAAAACTTGAAAATTTAAAATTGAATGTGTTTTGTTTTTTAGTGATGTTTAGAAAAGAAATATTTGATAATACTGCAGAACAATTGTATTTCCAAAAGGACTTGTAGAATATCTTAGAATATCTGTAAATAATAATGAAATGGTTTATGAATAATAGTGAAAAGATTTGAGTTAATGTGTTTTATTGGATTTTGAGAAATGAAAAAGAAAAAAACTAAATAAAAATACTATAAATTTAAAAAAATTGTTTAAATATAATTTTTAAATATATATATGTTTTTAATTTGAAAATGTTGTATTGTTTTTATATTTGGAAAAGTTGTAATGATTAGATAATAATTAGATAAAAAAAAGTTAAAGATGTGAAATTGAAAAATATTTTGTGTGAGTGATATTTGGGAATGAAGTACACTACAAGAAACAGAGTCTATTTTGGCTATCAGAATAGCTGAGTTGCGATTAATTGTCACTTAGCTCAGTGAATAACAGAAATAAATAAGGAGAGATAGGATCCCCTTACCTCAAGCCTTGAGTTGGGTGCACTGGTCCTTTAGTTTCTCCATTCACCAGAATTGAAAATGACACAGTCTTTACGCACAACATAATCAACTAAATCCATATAGCCTCAAACCCCATTCTTCTCATCACCAATTGAAGAAAGCCACATTCCATATGGTCATAAGCATTGCTCATATTCAGCTTCAAGGACATAAAACCTTGCCTTCCACCTCTCTTTAGCCTTATGAAATGTACTAAACTCATATGCCACCAACATATTATCTGAGATAAGTCTTCCTAGGACAAAAGCAGCTTGCGAGGGTGAGATTACAGTTGGTAAAATGCATTTTAGCCTATTGGCAAGCACCTTAGAAATCAACTTATACATTACATTGCATAGACTGATAGTCCTATAGTCTGCCACATTCTTAGGTTGTTTCTTCTTAGGAATCAAGGTGATAAATGTATGGTTTATTTTATTTGGGAGTTGGCCACTATTCAAAACCTACAAAACAGCCTCTGTGACATCCTTACCCACCACAAACCAATACTTTTGGAAAAATATTCGTGACAAATCATTAGGCCTAGGTGCTTTTGTAGGATTCATTTGCTTTAGATCGGCCAAACATACTTCATCAGCAATAAAGTTTTCAAGAAATTTTCATTCATTTCTGAATCAACCTTTCATGCTAATCCATCCAAAAATTCCATATTTCCAACCTGCTTAGAGGATTTGAATAGAGGATTGAAATAATTAAGAATAACTCTATCCCTACCCTCATTCACTTGCCAGTGACCATCTGTATCCTTCACCCCTTTAACATATTTTTTTTTTCCTTCTTTGAGAAGGTTTATGGTGAAAGAACCTTGAGTTTGTATCACCCTCTTTCAACCACAATGCCTTTGACCCTTGCCTCCACATTATCTCATCTCTTTCCAACCATTTTTGCACTTCTACCCTTGCTTCTTTTTGTTCCACTCTTCTGGTATGATTAGAATCTAGACTAGTGATTGTTTTAAGCTGAGCTCTGGCCTTCTCTAACTCCTTTCTTACATGGCCAAAATTGTTTTTGTTCCATACAGTTAGTTTCTCACCACATGTCTGAATCTTCTTCATAATTGTGCTCATTTCATATAGACCTGATATCCTCTTCCATGCATTCTCAACTACTTGTTGACACTCCTTAGAATTCACCCACATTGGCTCAAATATGAATAGTCTTTGGCATTTTCTTTGATAGTTCTCAGCATATAAGTTTAGTATAATTGGCATATGATTAGAAATGTAGTCAAACCATGCCTCATCTTTGCCTGAACATAAGAAGAGCACCACTTAAAATATTCTAGGAACCTATCAATCCTTTCACTAATACAATTCCTTGCCTCTCTTTTGTTACACCATATGAATTGATTCCCACTCTAACCAATATCTTTAAGAGCACAATCATCAAAGACAACCCTAAAATCACCCATCTGCATTTTTGTTCTCAGGAACGCTCCACGTTTCTGATTAGTATTTAGAATTTTGTCCCTAAACAATTGACAAGCATTCTTTTGGGGCACTAACAAAGATCTCAACAAAGTCCACATTTCATTTCTTTTAGCTATCTTAGGATTACCATAAACCCCTGTGATATACCAAGGTTCTACATTTTTGCCCTCTTCTTCTATTATAGCATGTATATGTGATCTTGAATAACTAAGAACAGACAGTATTTAAAGGTGACACAAGTAGAACAAGTTTTTTGCTGACGTGGCAAAGTGATATTTCGAGCTCTGGTAGGGTTTTATAGATTTGTGAAACATGGCTGCCACTGGGGCCCTTTAGGGTAACCCGACATCACCTATGAGATCATGGTTTCTGTGGACATGGTCTTGCAAACACCCCTCCACTTCCTAAGGTGGATATACCTCTGAGGCGCCCTAAAACCATTGATGGGGAAATCTGTTTGATGTTTTCATCAAAAGAAATTCAGAAATCTGCCAAGCCATTTGTGTTTTCTTTCGTGATGAAGTTCCTTCATCAACGGCCCAGTTTGGATGTGATCAGAGATTTTATTCACACTTGATGTGGTTTGGAGTCTCAACAGTGGTGTCTAGCATGCACAAACCACATAATGTTTTCCTTCGATTCTCAAAGGAGAATGATTTTCTTAAGGTCTTTTCTCGGGAATCCTGTGATATTGAAGGAGTGCAATATCGTATCTTTCATTGGATGATGAAATTTGTGGAGGGTAAGTAACCTTCACGGGTGCTGGTCTGGGTTGTCCTTCCTAGTTTGCCACCAAATTTCTATCATGAATCTTTTCTTAGGAATCTGTTGATTCCAATTGGACATTTTATTCAACGTGATAATAATACACGTTGTGCTACGAGAACTGATGGAGCTCGGGTCTATGTTGAGATGGATGAGGCTAAGGAGCCTTTGCATGGGTTTTGGATTGGCTCTGCCAAACAGCCTAGCAGCAGGTTTTAGGAAATTAAGTATGAGACATTGCCTACTTTTTGTGTTTCTCGCCACATGCACAATAAGCAAATGTGGAAATGCAATTTGTTAAGGATGAAAGGTGATGTTGCCAAAGATGAGGGTGAAAATGAGGGTTTGAAGTGGGAAAAAAAATGACAGGGAAACCTAATGTCATGGTAACTGAGAATGTGCCTATGATTGAATAAGGGCAAGGAATACAAGATGATATGTAGGAAGAGGCGAATAATCAAGAGAGTGTTGATGTCGTTACTATACAAGAAAGGAACATGGAAAAGGATGGGTTGATTATTATTGAGGAAGTGGTTGATGAGGAGGAGATAATTGGTGCTATTGTGCATCATGAAGAGGTGGACTCTAGCACTATTAGGGAGGAAGACCAAGTTCCTGATATTGTGGAACTTGGTGATGCTCTGCTTGTTGCTCCCTGCAAGGTTGTTGAAATAGAGGAGAGGGTGGACATTGTAGGTTTAGTTGTTCTGCCTGATTCTCTAATTGAGGAGGTTGCATAACATGGTGCATTTGCTCTGGATGAGCTTGTGAGTTTTGTTCGGGCAGATGAAAATTTTCAAATATCTTTTTCTGATGGAGAGGGGTTTGAGGAAGAGTCACACATTCTAAAAGAAAATGAAATCTTATCGAACCTTGAGGAAAATAGCTTGAATTATGGTAAAGAGGTGAGACCTAAATTGAGGAGCTCTTTCCGAGCCAAAAGTAGGCCTGAATGTTTGAATTTATGATACGTCTCATTCTATATTGGAATATTAGAGGTCTTGGTACCTCAAGGAAGAGATTGGTGAAGTTAGTGAAGATGAAGAAACCTTGTGTTATTGCTTTAGTTAAGTCGTTTGGAGATGTTCAACAATTACGAAGGCTACAACATAATCTTTCTTTTGCAGGCAGTGTGTCAAATAGGGAGGAAGGTGGGAAGTTATGGGTTTTGTGGAATAAAGAGGTTAAGATTTTTATGATGTATTCTTGTAATCAAAGTATTAATTTGGTTATGGAGGTAAATGGTCATTAGAGATGAATATCCATTATTTATGCAATGTGCAAGTATGGGGAGAACTCTTTGGGAGGTTCTTCAACATTTGAATGTCGAAAATTTCCCGTGGATGGTACTTGGCAATTTTAACATCATATAGAATAATGTTGAACGAATTGGAGGGAGGCCTCATCCTCGCATTGCTATGGAGGAATTTAATTCTTTCATAAATTGTGCAGGTTTATCATAATTGACTTTTGTTGGGAATCATATGAACTGGTGTAACGGACATAATGGTAGCACAAGGAGTTGGTCTTGATTGGATAGGGCATTGGTTAACTCGGCTTGGTTGTTGGATTTTTTGTTGGGATTTGGGCTTAACCTTCCTCGATTGAGTTCAGATCATGCTCCTATGTAGGTGCTCTTGAAACCTAAGGATAGTAAGTATGGTTTTAGTCCTTTTAGGTTCCAACAAATGTGGACTAGCCATCACCTTTTTACGAGCTGTGTTACAGATGTGTGGAAAGCAAATCAAATTGTTGTATGGATGATGGAACTTACTATAAAGCTAAAACGTTTGAGAGGGGTCCTTCGTAGTTGGAATAGAGAAGTTTTTGGGTGGACTGCCAATCACATTCAGGTTTTAGAGGAGAGAATTACAATGCTGGAAGAGCAATTGTAAGGGGTTTTCGAAAGATTTGGAGTTGGATTAATTAGCTACCAAGGTAGAACTGTCTACTTGGGCTAGTAAGGAGGAAACTCTTTTGGCTCAACAAGCGAAACAAACTTGGCTTGGGAAGGGGGAAGCTGATTCCACATTCTTTCGGATTATGGCTACAAAAAATTCCAAAATGATAAGAGAGATGAGGATTAATGAGGATATTATTTTGAATACTCCCGAGGAAGTTCATTTGGGGGCAGTTGAATATTTTAAAGAATTTTTGGCTTCTAATCATCAACCTTTACAATCTGATTTAGCTCCCTAGGTGGAACAAGTGGTACATAACGAAGATACTTTGGTCATTTTAGAGCTTCCTTCAATCCAAGAAGTAAAAGGTGTTGTGTTCTCTATTCCTAGTGATTGTGGTTCGGGACCAGACATATTTGGATTTGGGTTTCAAAAGTGTCAAAAGCTTTATTTTTTGTTTCTTTTCTGCATACAAACATCACTACAGCAAACTTAGGTTCCCAAATACATGCAGTTATAAACATAGCACATCACTATATATGTTCGATGACGAAGAAAAAAAGTGGGAGACGATGGCCACAAGTAAGAGATCTTGAATTGATAAAGGAAGAGTGATAAGAGGCTAGGGTTTTGGAGAGAGAGAGAGAGAGAGAGAGAGAGAGAGAGAGAGAGAGAGAAGACAACGATGACGTTGAAGTCACAAGTGAGAGATGACGGGCCGATGGCTAGTGTTTCGGCACTAGGCAAAGGAAAGCTAGGGTTTCGGCACTCGATAAAGGAAGCTAGGAAGAGAGAGATAGAGAGAGTGAGAGCTAGGAGAGAGACGACCGCGGGGGGGGGGATTTAAACCTAGCATAAGACACAGAAGGGCTATCATTTTGACTCTAAGTTGTTTTTAAATAAGATTGATTACCAGCCAATACCCGGACTGGATAGGACTAGGTTTTGCAATATGAGTTCCATCCCAGGTTTGATCCGGGCTAGGCCGGGAAGAAACTTGGCCCAAATGAATAGTTCTACAAACGGTTTTTAATTTCAAATTTTTAACCTTTTCACTTAATCATTACAATTTTTCCAAATTTTCTAAGAAAACAATAAAAATAATTCAACTTTTTTAAATCACTAAACAAAAATTATATTCTAATAATATTTTAATTTTAAAACATTTTTATTCAACTCTGTCTCTCTTATTTTTCAAAATCTTATAAAACATATTAAATCAAACAATTTCACTAATATTCACAAATTTTTCATCTTATCTCATTTTATTTATTTAGAGAGGACCTTAATGTTGTCCATATAGAATTTTTTAGTAGTGTAAACTCAAATCAGGATTTAATATTATTTTTATCATTTTTTATATTTACTGATCTAATTTAGTTAGACAATTAAAGGATCTGTACCAAAAAAAAAAAAAAAAAGGAAGTAGAGCTTGTCATTATCACAGATATTAATCTGAGTTGGTATTTTTGTAATTGGTACTATAGTTAGTTAGTTAGTTACTTTAGTTACTGTAGTTAACTACTTAGTTACTACTCTTAGTTACTTTACCTACTTTACTTTTATTTCAGTTTCTGTATAAATACAGAACATGTACCTTGTAAGTTCTGGATCAGACAATAAGAGATCAAAAAGTTTTCTTCTCAGTCTTTCTAGGATTTGTTCATTCTACCTCATGGTATCAGAGTGAATACCTTAGGGTTTCACTTCTGCAAAGCCGATTTTGTTTTCTGTCCACTGCGAATGGCTTTAATGGCCTTGGTATTCTTGAATGTTGATGATTCACATCCTTTCCATTTACAAAATTGTGATTAGCCTGAATCCATGCTTTTGTCCAAGGTGCTCATAGGAGACAATTATCGTAGCTAGTGTAGATCGATGGAGATGGCTTTGAAGGCTAAGAATAAAAATAGGTTTCAGAAATGGAGCTACTGTTCAACCAATTGACGCAGATCCATTGTATGCTGTGTGGGATCGATGTAATAGCATGGTGCTCTCTTGGATTCTAAACTCTGTATCAAAAGAAATTGGAGAGACGATCATCTATGCAAAAACAATATAGAAGATGTTGAAGGATTTGCAAGATCAGTTCTGCCAAGGTAATGGGCCAAAAATCTTCCAATTGCAAAAAGAACTTTCTTCTCTAACTCAAGATCAGAACTCAGTGAGTATATACTATCAAAAATTCAAATTTTGTGGGATGAGTTGTTGAATTATAATCAATTACCTAATTGCACGTGTGGAGCACATGGAAACTGTACTTGTGGTACTATACACATGTTTTTGGAGTATCAACAGCGTCAAAACATTATAATGTGAGTTTAAATGAGGAGTTCTCACATATTAGAGGGCAAATTCTATTGATGGAACCATTGCCACCAATTACTAAGGTTTTTTCTTTAGTAATTCAAGAGTAGAAATAGAGAGAAGTTGGGTCTATAGTTAGATATGGAGTGGAAATAGCAGTCTTTATGAATAAAAAGATTGATAATGCAAGATCAAATCTTGGAAAGCAACAATACAAGAAAGTTTTATGTACTCACTGTAGTATGACTAGCCATACGGTGGATAATTGTTATAAACTGCTTGGGTACCCTCCAAACTTCAAACAAAGGAGAAGAGTTTCATCAGCAAATCAAAGAATGGCTTAACATGCGACCCTTTGATCAAAATTATGTGTCTTTCTCTCCAAAAGAATATCAGCTGCTACTTGCATTACTTTGCTCACAACCATTTGATCAAAACACCATTCATCAAGCAGTCAGTGTTTCCTCTAGCCAAAATGCACCTATTCTTTCAGGTAAAGCTAATAATACATTAGCATGCGTTTCAAGTTTTTTAGCTTTCTCATCAAATAAAATTGAATTTTCAAAATTTTTCAGCTTTCTCATCAAATAAAATTGAATTTCCATGTTATATTTATAACAATTGGATCAAAGATACATGTGCCACAAATCACATTATACATTCAGTCAAGCTTTTTACTACAATTACTCGAATCCTAAACACATTTGTTAAATGGAGAAAATGTCGCAGTCACTCATCTTGGGACTTTACAATTATCTAATAACTTAGTATTGAAAGATGTGTTACGTGTACCAAGTTTTTCATATAATCTTCTTTTAGTTATAATTCCAATATTTTACCAAAGTGTCAATTTTGTATCTGATTTGGGTTTTAGGATATGCGATAATAGGTTAGGTCATCCGTTATCATCCAGACTACTTGTTCTTGCTAAATCCATTCTAAACATTGTTTCTCAAAATAAAATTGTATATGATAATCATTGTATTGTATGTCCTTTGGCAAAACAAACACGCCTATCTTTTCCAATTCATTCATATAAATCTACTTCTTTTCATTTGATTCATTGTAATATATGGGGTCCCTTTTCAATTTCTACTCATGATGTTTTTAAATTTTTTCTAACCATTGTTGATAATCACTTGGGTGTATCTAAGGAAATCCAAATCTGAAGTAAAATCTATTTTTATAATTTTTTACAATCTAATCCTTACACAATTTAAAACAAAAATACAATGTGTAAGGGTTGACAATGATTTAGAATTCAAGATGAAGGATTTTTACTCTTCTAAAGGGATAATTCATCAAACTTCTTGTGTTGAAATTCCTCAACAAAAGTCAATTGTTGAGAGAAAGTTTCAACACCTTCTTAATGTAGCAAGAGCCTTAAGATTTCAATCTAATATTCTTTTGAAATTATAGGGTGAGAGTGTTTTAACAGCAACTTACATAATCAATCTTATTCCTTCACACATTCTAAGTGATTAATTTGAATTGGTATTTTTGTAATTGGTAGTATAGTTAGTTAGTTACTTTAGTTACTATGATTAACTACTCAGTTACTACCCTTAGTTAGTTACTTTTCCTACTTTACTTTTATTTCCTTTCCTGTATAAACATATAACACGTATCTTGTAAGTTTCAATTCGGATAATAAGATATCAGAAAGTTTTCTTCCCGGTCTTACCAAGATTTGTTCATACAGGAAGTGTTCACACGTATCGTTAATGTGAATTTAATTGAGCATTGCTTTTGAGAATGGCTAGTAATATTTTTTATGGTTTTGATTTTTGATGTCAATAAGTAAAATTTCCATCCCCGCTTTGCAAATGTCCCGTGGGATTACAATTAGAATGGTGTTAAGGA
The DNA here is from genome assembly GCF_018687715.1 of Carya illinoinensis. Taxonomy (NCBI): domain Eukaryota; kingdom Viridiplantae; phylum Streptophyta; class Magnoliopsida; order Fagales; family Juglandaceae; genus Carya; species Carya illinoinensis. Next base: position 39,625,265 of record NC_056760.1, read on the forward strand.
CAAGAGCTTGTGCACAATGTGTGCCGTGTTGATATGTCACGATTCAACCAGTAGTCAAATGTTTGATTACTGATCTAAAGATATTAACATGGCATGTCTAGTCAATGCTAGATGTTTGACTATTTAATAAGTGATATAACATTGCCACGTCAGCCCTAACAAAATTATGAACGTGACAAACTTTAAGACAAAATTACCTTTGCTAAGTAATCTTATTGAACACTAATTCAATTAACTATTCAACATTTTTTTTTAAAGCTCATTGGTGCGGGTTTGTGTAACTCATCATCACACACTACACATTATATATATTCTAAAATTTTATTTTATTTCTATTAAACTAATTGAGTTATTCTACTTATCATCCATATATTACATATTTATTAAGAAAAAAAGTAAGGGTGAAATTGGTCTAGTCCGTGGGGTGATGGACGGTCCATCATTTTTCTTGAACCGGACCAAACCAAACATCCAGTCGGTCCGTTTGGTCTGGTCTGCTATCGATCCGGTCGATCTGTTTGGTCCAATGTAATTATTTTTTTCTTCTTTTTTATCCCAAATAAATTAATAAAAAAAATTATTTAAATTATTAAATTAAAATTAAGTGAATTATTAATGTAGATTATGTAACTAACTTATTAAAAAATATTTTATATGGTCAATGATAATAAATTAAATGAAAATTACATCATTAACTTATATTATTACGATATAAAAATAATATATTAAATTATTAAATGGTGAGTTGGTGATAGGTTAGTTAATTGATATCATATATTATTAATTAAAATTAACATTAATAATATTGCTTTATATTTACTTACAAGTTACAACTTCGGTATAAAGAATTTATCTAATAACTTTAATTAGATCATAGTTGTAGATGTTAGTAATTACTAATTAGTTAATAGTGAATTGATAATATATATTAGTTAATTAATAGAATATTAATTTGTATTCACATATTGAAAATTTTATATTTTTAATGTACTAATAGTTTAGATAAAAATTACATAATTAATTATACAATTACTATAAAAAATAATATATTTAAAAATTTTTAAAAATATATTTTCTTATTCGGTCAGTGCGGTCTGGTTTGGGAAAACCCCACTCCCGGATGGGACCGAAAATCGAAAATCCACAGAATCTTGGACCGAGACTGACCAATCCCATGGTTGGTCGGGTCAGGACCAAAATGGTCGGTTTCTTCTGTTCGGACCGATCGATCTTCACCCTAAGGGAAAAAGAAAAAAAATTTAAAAAATATAATGTGCAGTGCGTGGGGTGTTAGGAAATATTATTCTATTGAGATTAGTTGAGTTGAGTTGAGTTGTGAATAATAGTATATTATGAAAAGTAATTTCTATACAACCGTGAAGTGTGTAAAGGCCGCATAATTGTTTTGAAAAAGAATGAGGTTCACTATTAAAAAATTAATTTTTTTTATATGGATACTATGTTTAATTTATTCTTTTTCAAAGTGATTATACGGCGGTTGTATAATTCACGGTTGTAAATATTTTTGCCCTTTTGGTGAATTCTATTTAAATAAATTAAATTTTTCTAAATTGAGAAGAGTTTAGTTTTTTTAAATAGAAATATAAAAGATAATTTAGGATAAATTTAACAATTAAAAAAGTGGTGTTCAAGTTATGCAATTATTTTGGATTTCGTTTTAAGTTCAACCCGAAGCCGTAACGATGTTACTGGCCCTTGAAACCTCCAGCGAAGATACAATCTCATTGCCACATGATCTCGCCACGTAACAGAGAAGGACCAGTGCCTCCTCGGGCCTTCTCTTAATGAAAGGCAAGAGTTGCACGGTCTCCCTTACTCACTACTCAGCGTCAGTATTAATTTGGTGTGGACATACGACATGCGCTAATTAGATCCCTTCGGTAGGGATGCGGACGTGGCGGGCGGACGCTGGACGCGTCGGCGGAGCCTTGACCACTGCCATTAAGGTCTTCTTTTTATACCTTCTTTATAAATGAACTAGTGGCCGCATGCCATCACGCTTCTAATCACGCATGCCATCATGACAATGATCATGATGGTGTTGAATTTTTTGTGCTCTTAGGAGTAATGGATATTTCGGTATATAATTTAAAAGAAAGATGAATTAACCTTGCAGTACTCACTATTCGGTTGCTCTCTAATACCCTTTAATTCCCCGCTAAAAAAATGACTGAATTTGTTTATTCATGCTCGAGAGGCTTGGTAAGAGTACTGCATATACCCATGAGACCTTTGGTGCCTACAGGACCATTCAAGGACTTTGGGATGGCGAGGTGTGAGCAGACATTGGGTTTCTTCTGGTATTGGCGTTTTCATTGAAGTACTCGATTAGAGGATAAAAATTTTGAGTTTAAGATTGAATATTAAAATATTAAATTTTAAAATTATTATTGTTTTAAAATTTAAAAAGATTAAAAAAAATAAATTATTTATTATATTTTATATGAAAATTTAAAAAAATTATAATGATGACATAAAAATTTTAAATTTAAGATAAAAAATTTTTATTACCAAACCATACTAATTGTAATAAACAGTTTACCAAACCATCCACTCTTGCATGAAAAAGTCTACAAATTTGGACCATTTGGTCAACTAATTTGAAAGATCATGTATCCTCACATGATGTCTTTAGGACTTAGGTAGAAATAATCCTCCACTGTAGATAAATTTCTTCACAAAAAAATTAAAAAACAAATTAAAAAGAAAAAGAAAAAGAAAAAGTCTCGTCCGCTCTCTCCCTCCGTCTCTGCATTCCACTAATTGCAGCATGGAAATGGCACACGAAATTCGGTTCTTCGAGTTGAACACGGGAGTTAAGATGCCTTCTTTGGGGCTGGGGACGGCGCAGATCGACCCCAGCCTCCTCGGCGAAGCCTTGGCTACTGCCATCAAGGTTTTCTTTGTTTCCTTCTTTATCTGTCGCCAATTTTTTTTGTTTTCAAGTTTTTATGGATGTGTTGAGTAATTTTTGTGGTGTTAAAAGTAGTAATGAATAGCTTAATTAGCTCTCTAGCTACAGGCCAACATGTTTACTTGTGCTGCAGGTTGGATACCGCCATATTGATTGCGCTCAATTCTATCGCAATGAAAAGGAGGTATTTTCTGAAAACTTGGTGTCACTCGCCTTGAGCCTTTAGTATCGTCTCACCACGACCAAATTCTAAGCTATAGAATTGCTTTAGGTAACCGATACACTTGATGCTTTAGATCTTCCTACAGCATGAGTCGCATATTAGTCAACCAATTTGATTCGAGCTTGTGGACTATCTTTCATAGATGGAATTTACTTATAGATTCGAATACCCTAGGCATTTTTTTGGGGATTTCTAATTGGGACTATGAACGATGACATGGAAGGACGCCTTCATGAGTATTCCCAGTAAGTTGTCCTAGTGCGCATGCTGGGGTATGGGGCTAAGTGCTGACACATCCATTTTCTCTTTTCTTAATTATTTTCTAATACGCACGAAATAATTAGTGATGATGTTCTAAGTCTTGTTTTATTGCTAATTGAAATTGCTTAAGCTTTTGCAATAATTGTACGGATCTGATTTCTACTACTCATTTATTGTAGATTGGTTTCATTCTGAAGAAACTATTTGAAGATGGTGTGGTGAAGCGTGAGAATTTGTGGATTACCTCTAAACTCTGGTTTGTTTCATAGAGTATAGAGCTTCCATTTAAGATGATAATGCTTTGTTCCTTATATGAGTTACTAACAAGGTCTTTGATCTTATCTAGTACGTTTCTACATCTAAATTGAGATAATCCACAGGAACACTGATCATGCACCTGAAGATGTTTCAGAGGCTTTGGATACTACTTTGCGAAACTTGCAACTTGATTATCTTGACTTGTACCTTGTACGTGTCACTGATTAAAGCTTATGAGCAATTTGGATGTCTACAAACTTGGACCTTGGTACACTAGTTTTTGCGTTGATACACCCTGCAGTCTTTTAACTTGTAGAAAGGCTTCCTAGAACTGCCTAACGAAGGTGAAATAGAAGAGGGTATTTTTTTTCTAAAATATAAAAATAAAACAATTCCACGCATAGTTATGACCAAGTCATGGAATGACTTAAGTCTCTCTATTTTGCCACTATTCTTCTCAGAAAATTTCAGTTTGAGATCTTACTATTGACATAATTTTCTTCTCGATGATGCGGTATTGAGGACATTATTTAACTGTTACTAAATGAGGCTGCTCAACTTTTTAAGATCCATTGGCCAATCCGGATGAAGAAGGGGTCAATAGGCCTTAAACCAGAAAACCTCATTCAACCAGATATACCTAGCACGTGGAAAGCAATGGAGGCACTCTATGTTTCTGGAAAGGTTCGAGCTATTGGTGTCAGCAATTTCTCTTCAAAGAAGCTTGGGGATCTGTTGGAGGTAGCACGGGTGCCTCCTGCTGTTAACCAAGTGGAGTGCCACCCCTCATGGCAGCAGCCAGGATTGCATGCATTTTGTAAATCCAAGGGAGTTCACTTATCTGTGAGTATGCAAATTTTGAAATGCTTTTATTTGTGCGGACACACGCATATTCAGTATTTTAAGATGGTTTATATATTTATGAGGAGGCAAATCTTATATGAAAATTTTTTATTTCTATAATTGAAGGTTTTAAGATTGTTAAAAATGGTAACACTGATGTTTTTTTATATTGGGATATTCGCCATTGGGTTCTCCTGGCAGCACGTCGCTTAAGAGTGACGTTCTTAAGAATCCAATTCTAGGTATGGTTGCAGAGAAACTAGGCAAAACTCCTGCACAAGTAGCCCTTCGTTGGGGCCTGCAAATGGGTCATAGTGTGCTTCCAAAGAGTACACATGAAGAAAGGATTAAGGACAACTTTGATATCTTCAACTGGTCTATACCTGAAGTCTTGCTCGCCAAATTGTCCGAAATTGAGCAGGCAAGTATTCAGTTAGACATTGTCTTTCTAAATTATACTTCAGGACTTACTGCACCATTTTTTTTATGGCCAATTCTATAGCTTTTACCTACCAGCACATACAGTCGCTATTTCCTGCTAATATGTTATCAAGTGAATTGGAGTAAAACAAAGAAAAGTGAATTGATCCTTTAAGTTTTGTTGTGATCGTACGCTTAGGCGTTGCTCTTGTATAAATCCCATATACTTGGACTCTTGTGTACTCTTTTGATCAATAAAAACTTGTTTACCGAAAAAAAAGAAAAAAAAGTTTTGTTGCGATCGTGTCATTATAATATGCTAATTCCCTCTATGATGCTTTTACTGGGTCTATGATGGATTGTGTATGAGGTCTAATGAATATGGTATAATGAAGATTCTGTTTCCGATGTTTATTGTGCAGGCAAGATTGACAACGGGGAACTTCTCCTTTGTCCATGAGACTTTTGGTCCGTACAGGACTGTTGAGGAATTATGGGATGGCGAAATATGAGCAGCGAGATAATTGCTGGTTCATTAGGAAAAGAGGGCAAAGTTAAATTTGAGTTGTCATGTTATGTGTTATGTGTTCTGTTTTTTTATTTTTATTTTTTTCTTTTGATATTTCGAGGGATTTAAAATTGCCACTCTCATATGACCACTCTTCGAATTTGTATCTTAAAGCTTGACTTCCATTTGGTAATGATGCTATTTAGGTACCGTTTGGCCACTGGGATAAGATACGAAATTCTTATCCCAATTTTCCATCTCAGCTAAAACCATATTACCAAACGGTAAAATCGAATACAACTCAAGCTAAAATTTTAAACTCATGAAACTATAGCCGAATTGATTTGCGTCTGACAGGAACACCGAGCAGTCCAAACGGTACTGTCCTTCCATTTTTCTCGGCTACTCGTTGCATTTATTCCCAGTTACACCAAAAAGCTCATCTGCAAACCATGGTTTTATCCCCAACAACGACGAAATTCCTCAGCAAAAAATGGGGGAATCCCCAAGTGAGAATGATTTCCTCAACATTGCTTGGTCATGACGCAACCCTTGACAATTTCCAAGCTATACGCATGGGATGGAGGTTGAACGTGAGGAAAAACTGAGACCATCGACTGGTTGAAGGTGGGCTTACCGAAATCATAGATTTTCTTATGTAATTTTCATGTGATTCGGTTTTTACAAAATATGCCCAAATTCATACGGATACTCACTTTCATTGTTCGGAAATCGTGAGGCCGTGCGAATATTTGCTCTTTCTGCCCAAAATTGGTGAATCACTCACCTTGATTGGTCGGAAATCGTGAGGTCGTGTGAATAAACGTGTAGAAATGCAGAGTTGCATAAACCTTCTCCTCCAGCTAGAGCGGAATCTCTCCGTAAAGGCTGTTTCGATTAGCCTTGAGGGTGAGTGATCTGACATCTATGCACACAGTAGCCACGCGTGGTTTCTCTATACGATTTGGTGCGGATTTTCTTTGTTGTAAAATCCCAAATGGTGTATAAAAGCCATCGCCCCAAGTTGAGGAGAAAAACTGCCATAAACTCCATCAACAAACTCCTTGGTGCGCACAAACCTTCCTGTCGTCGCCGTCAGTTCTGGACCACCACAGGTCCTAGGACAAGGTCCTACCAGGTAACCTTCTTGGCCCCTATTACTTGAGGTAATTTTGAATTTTTGGTGAAATTTGGTTGGCTAAATAATTGATTATGTGTTGGATTAATAATCTACATTGATGATTTTTCACATAATTATATGATGTCTTTCTTGAATCTCCTCTTCTTTCTTCTCTATCTGTCTCTATCTCTGTCTCTCTCTCACACAATTATGTGATCATTGTCATAACGTGTTTGATAGAATCTGAACTCTTCTTGCTTTTCTGAATCCTTCACTTGCCTTTCCTTGCCAACCTGGAGGTCTAGTTCTTGTTGGACTTCCCTTAGAGCCTCCCGATTGTTAAGAAGTAGAGAGAGAGCCCATGTCAAGGTCACAACTGTTGTATCTATGCCCGCTAAGATAAGGTTCTACAAAAGTGGTAAAATTAGAGATAAATTGGAATATCCCTTTCAGGTCATAGTCAAGTGGGCGAGTATCGAGTATTAGGAAGTGCATGTGTACATATATGGAGCTTGAGATCATGGACTTGGATTTCTAAACTTGTATAGTCACAGATTGCTACTTGTAATATACAAAACTAACAACATGTTGAAACATTGAAGAGAGAGGAGAAATCACACTATCAAGTGCTAAAGAAATTACCAATCCTACCAATGTTACTTTATTCTCGTAGGGTCCTTTTCTATATATGATACTGCCAGAGTATGAGCAAGTTATAACCTTGAACTAATCCTAGGAGAAAATAATAATTAATGAGAAAATAGAGAATTTTGCCCTGAAATTGAAGATATCACTAGTGGTGGCACTAATTCGTTGATGAGGATCCAACTCAATCCAACTCCAGTTGGCGATTAATTTAGAAACAACCTTGTGTGATGGAGAATCTTAATAGGTACTATCCTATGTTGGTCCTTTGTGCAACCACTTCGGTTGACTAACATATCTAGGTCCATCCAGTTAATTTGAATCATTGCCAATCCAATGCTCTTAAAGGCTAAGCGTAATGCCCAACCAATAGTCAAGGCTTAGGCTATAGATCACCTCCCTTGGTGAAGAGTAAGAGCGATGTAAAAATCCTATCCTCAAGTGTCTCTCGAGTATGTTGCATTTAGGCTGTGGAGAGATGGGCATCAATCAGTCTCTATAATTTGTTCCAATCTATAAAGATATTTGGAGCTGAAAATGCAGAATACTTGGAACAATTCCTATGATCCTGATTTTGCTGCAAAGAGAGTGTTTATATTTTGTTTCAAGGGAGAACTATCATGCAAAAGTCAACATATAAAGCTACTTAACCTACTTCTGATGGCAATATTGCTGCAAGATAAAGTTGTCTAAATTCCTCCTCTGTTTATGGAATCCGTTAACCTATTTTTTGGTAATTTATGGAAAATATACTGCTATGCTATCTTCTCCAGAGAGAGAGAGAGAGAGAGAGAGAGAGAGGCAGGACATGTGCGGGCCTTGAATGGTAGAGTGTGCACAATTTGGATATATAGATATATATATATATATATATATGAGACTTATTTCATGATCACTTATATTTCTTCCACTCTAATCTCAAAAATGGAACAAAGATATTGAGAATTGATTGGGGGAGGCTGCCTGATACAAAAGAGAAACCGAGATAACAGTTTGCGTACATTGTTCTCTTTGTTGGAAACCATTTCGATCTGATTGATGGCTGATTCTATTGATGAACAGTGGGTAGCAATAGCAAATGCCTTTCTCGTCTTTATGTACTATTATTCCCCACAAGACTAGTTGTTCAGTCACTGAACAAAAGCAACATATGTTCTTCTATTTGACACCACCTACTCCCCTTATTTTTCTTTCTTTTGTATCTTTGTATCAAATCAACCGTCTCCATAAATTCCCATTGTCCCGAAATTGAAGATTTTGGGCCTTAGAAAAGATTGTATTTCATATGACATGCATTTGGTGTTTGAGGAGGAAGAATCATTTTCAAGTTTGGCTCTTTGATTTAGAGCCAATTTTTGTTGTAGATGTTTTGTAAAATCAAAATTTTACTGATGGGAACCAAAAACTGGTAAGAGAACAGATGTCAGTTTAATTCATAATGTGTTTAATTTATTTTTTCCTAACTTATTACATGGTTTTATGTTGTGTAGCCTTACTAGTGCTCATCATCTACGTCATCATCTCGACTGGTAACATTTTTTCATTTATTATTTATGTATAATGGTGTTTCTTTGTATTAAAATAATAGGAATCGTCTTGAGATGCCTACGTAGCCAACTATAAATGATTGGAATTTTTAATTTTTTTTAGTGAGAAACTCATTCAAGCATTTTAAGACTAATGGATGCCCTCAATATGAAGAGTTATATGCTATCTTTGGGTGTTCTGTTGCGATGGGAACACTCCATCGGGCATCGACTGAGCCGGCCCCAACTAGTGAGGAGAAGGACCTACTTGATGAGGAGCTGCGAAACTAAGGACGACCATCCCAAGATGATGAAGGGGGCCCATCACCACCTTCTCCCATGTACGGATCCACGCAATCAAGATGACCATTATCGGCCGCATACAGTAGTGGATCTCATCAACGCCAAAGGGTTGGGCCTTCCCATTCAGTTGCCATTAATAAACAAATGAGCAGGACCTTGGAGGCAATTGAGAAAATTTTTAAGGTGAGGCGAATGGCTGCTGAGGAGTGGAGGGCCTCGAAGCACAATAGAGACAACATCATGGAGACTGATGGTGTTGTGTCTCGCAATAACCTTACGCGCTACTTTCAGTTGCTTGACGAATTTGAACCTCGCCTGCCTTTTGATCAATGGAACAAGGCCTTTAGTAAATTAACCGGTGATGAGGCATTGCAGAGATCATTCGTTGCGATCTCTGCAGAGTGTAGAGCAAAGTGGGCCTGGAGTTTATAGCTGGGTGTTCTTGTTGATGACTGTTTTAATAGATCTCTCAAGGTTTAATTTATTTGCACGTGTTTAGTTGACCACCTTTATCGCAGACATTTATGTACTAAAAAAAGAGTTATCATTTCGTTATATATGTTTATTCAAACAATGACGGCTTGCTATTGCTACTTTGATGAGTTTTTTTTTATAAAATTTACGCTATTAAGTACATGGAAATATTTTGCATAGATATCCCTATTACTTAAGTTGGAAAATTTTGTTAATGCACACGCACAATAATTCCTTTTAGAATGTCTGATGGTAACTTCCCGGACGATGATCATCCTTTGCTAGGAGATGGAGATGCTGATACAATAGATGAGACGTACATAGTGTGGCTAATGTGGATGACAAATGAGAATGGTGGCCGTCGATACCCATTGCCCCAACACAATATTGGCCTTCGGGGGGATCAATATATCTAGGGTGTTTTGAATGGGAACCCTTGGAACTGCATTGAAATGTTTTGCATGGAAGTTACTGCATTCGAGTATATATACCATGTGTTGCGGGAAACAATGATAATAGGGCCTGCAGAGAGGACCGAGGTGGAGGAATCATTGGCCATCTTCTGCCTTATTGTTGGTCATGGACAAGGTCAGCATGTCGTTGCGGACCGCTTTCAACATTCAACTGAGACTATTAAGCGGCACGTAAAGACGGTTATGTGGGCACTGCATGAGTTAGGGAGAAGTGTGATTAGGCCTAAACACACAGTTGGGGTCCATCCATACATTGCATCCAATCGGCACAACTATCCATGGTTTCAGGTAAACACTTCTCGACTTTATTCGATTTTTTGTGTAATTAAAAGGTTGTGATAGGGTTACTACGATGTACATGCCCTTTTAGTACCAAAAGCCATATATAAGTTTATTATTTCTGCAACATTATATTTTTTTTTAACATAATTAATTAAGCAAAATAATAATAATGCCGCATATCATTACATTAATCGTTAGTTAAAAAAAATTGATAAATAAATAAATACAAGAGGAGGAATTTATGAGTACTAAAAGGGTATAATTATAAAATCTGGTTTAATTTTAATTTAATTATAATGTTATATGTATGTTATGATTGAGATGCGTTATATAATCCAAGTAACGCATTTAGAAATTGACATGGCTGGATTGCACAAAATGTCTTGTGTGCATGTGACTTTGATATGAATTTCACATATGTGTATACTGGGTGGCAGGGAACAACCCACAAGGCATGCATTTTCATGAATACATTGAGTAGACCTGATAACGATTTTTCCTTGGCCAGCACCAGGTATAATTTATTTGGGTTAATAAAATGAAACAATGTTGTCCATAGAGGACTTTCTAGTTATTTATTTGGAAAGATCACTGATTCTAGTTGATTTAATAATGTGGTAGGTTATTATTATCTTATCGATGCAGCTTTTCCTTGCATTGAAATGTTTATGCCGCCTTATCCAAGAGAAAGATATCATCGATCAGATCGTTACGATGAATGTGGTTTTCGAGGATATAAAGATTATTTCAACTACCGACATGCCTCGCTACGAAATGTTATTGAACGCATTCTCTTTTTTGAAAAGGAGGTTTAGAATTTTGTATGCCATGCCTTCCTATCGCCCTGTCAGACAAGGCATGATCGTTACTGCATGTTGTACATTACACAACATGATAAAAACGATGACTCCTAATGATGAAATCATTCAGGGTGTAATGAATCATCGGTCAGAAATGCAGAATATGGCTACAGACAATGAATCGGGCCAAACATCTCATGTGGTCGACATGTCCAGTGAATCGGTCCAAGCAATAAGGGATGCAATTGCTTTACCGATGTGGGCATATAGATTTGGCCAATGAATGTTCTTGTTGGCAAATCTCAAGAGAGTGCAAATGTTGTATGAGAATAAACCAAACATATGTTTCTTATGTAGGCCATATATATAATATGTTAATGTACTTGATAGAATGTTGAAAGATGTTTCATGTCGTGGGACTAGGAGTAAGGTTCGGTTTTGAGAGTGCAATAAGACAAAAAATTTAATGAATAATAATAAAATAGTACGTAAATGAGTGGTGATACACGTGTCGCCCAGCTATGACTGCTGGGCTCGTATATTGGGAAAACATTCATTGAAATGTTTTATTTATTCCTTTCTTTTAAGATTTTGTAGCATATTTAAATATTTTATAAAAATAAAAAATAAATAAATACACGAAAAGTCATTACTTAATCATTAAGTAAAGAAAAAAATTATATTCCAAGAATCTTACTTGAGCGATCAAAAATATTATTACTTGTTTTTTATTTTTTATTTAAAACTTTGAAAAAGTTGTAATGATTAGTTCTGATAGATGTTAAATTTGAATTATGTTTGAGAATAAGATGGGATGAGATGAAATATAATCTTATATGAAAATTTTGTGTCTCATATGATGCCCCAAACATGTCCTAGGATGACGGAAAAGATTTGTTATTTTAATAATAATTCAATGGGCAATTTTGATAGAATTCGAGCATTGGTATTAGATTAGCCATCCCAATTTTGAAATTTTGGTTACTTTTAATTAATTACTCAAATTTTAAAATATATATTAGATTAGTCATTACACTCTCTATAATATCAAAAATATTATTATTGTTATTTCTTATTTATATTTCTTTAATTATTTTTTAGTTTTTAAATGAAAATTATTTTTATTTTAATAATAATCAATAGTCCAATCATATTCATTTTCATCAATTGACCACAACAATTTATAAAATTAGCATCTAATTGATAGTTTTTGTAGATGTTAAACAAAAACAATCTACAATATATGGAACCTTGCATACAAAATTAACTAATCTACAATATAAAAAATATTGTTGTATATTCCATCCTAGGGAACAGATTTTTGCATAGAGACATCTCACATCTATGACACACCCTTGTTGAGCCGAATTGACCCCGAGGACCCCCACATCAGTCAGATTGCATCAGGTAATTCTTTCTGTAAGAAAATTTCTTCTTCCAACTCTATAATTTGTTGTTGTTTCTTTGTTGTAAAGATCAATACTCATTCATTGGTGCACAGTTTGCGTATATATCTAATCTTTATGCCTAAAAAAAGTACGAAGTTAGCCTGACCCTGAATTTAGAAAGACAAGTTAGAAAAGAAAAGGCATGCTTACAAATTCATAATAACAGGATCAAACTCTCTCTCAATGAGAAGGTCTAATATGTGAAATTTTTAATTATATAGAATTAAGTGTATAGTCTGAATTCGAATCTAGAACTTTTACTCTTATATTATATGAAATTACTAATTCCATAAAAAATTTAAAACGATAGAAAGAGAGATTTAATAATTATAAAATCTTAGCATGCATAGATCTCATTAACCTATGTTTATCTGTTCTTTATTCATGACTAAACCTTAGTCAACAGGTCTTGTATGGATAAAAATAACATACTATCAACTTCTTTAGAAGGTCTCTTTTTTTTTTTTTTTAAATAACAGGGGAAGCATTACAAATGTTGATACGGGAGCTATTCAAAAGTTCTCCTTTGCCAAATCGGAAGGGTATGATTCTTGAACGGTTGAATCATTCTTTATGTTTTCACGAGGCCTGTAGATTACAAGACCAGTTTTTCTTTTGGTTCCCTCTTTCCAAATTTCACTAGGCATGAGCCCAAAATAGGATCATTAACTTTTCTTTTGTTCTTAATTAATTTTCCGTTCACTGCCTTTTAACATATCAAACTATAGGCAAGGCAAGTCTAGAAGAGGCATGCAACCAAGAAAAAAAAAACCATATGCTACTGACAACATGTGAAGGAGATGCAATTCATAATACCATTTTGAAATTTCTTTCTAGATGTAAATAAAACAATACGGGAAAGAAGGTGGCCAAATAGCATCTCAACTTCCAAAACTACAAGGGTAAAGGGTGAAGAGTGAGGTCCTAAATTCATCTAAGGACCTCTTAAAAGTCTTTAATTTTGTTCTTTGAGTGTGATTAACTATACCTCTTATCAATACAGTTTCATACAAAGTAAAAATGATAACAGATACGCTAACCTTTTACAAAAATGAGAAATGATGACAGCAAGGAAGAAGGCCAAAATATTTTTCACACAGTTTTTATTGCTAGGGCTTTAATTCATTTGATTTGCTCAAGAACTCATCTTATTTTCCAACATTGAAGAAAAGAAGTGAACAAAAATGATAAATGAGTCCAAAAACAACAGGAGCGATCCATCCAGATACGCTTCTGTTACTCCTGCGACCAAATAAACATGTTATGTGATAAAATAAAAAACCATATATACTCCAAAATCAAGATACGAAGGAGATCTGAGATCCACTTGGATCTGAAAACTAGTCACACCAAGTGGATCGTTGACCAACACTACGCTAAATCCCTCAGTCTATTTGGGGCATTTTTCATCGGCAACCAAACATGAAAGACAGCAATTATATATAATGACCCATTTATATATAATCTCGAATACCCACGCAGAGTCATAGACCCAGTGTGAGTACACTGGGCATACCCAGATCATCATTTTGACAGAAAAAAAGGGAGGAAATGAGGAAGATATATGCAGAAAAATGAAGGTAGTTAGGGATAGGGGAAATAATAAAAAGAGATTATCAGGGGTACAGAAACAGAACAAGCACTTTATAAAAATGAAATGGAAATTTTGATTGTTATTTTCCGACCAAATGGGTTGCTGCAATAATGAAGTCAGGGGGAGAGGATTTCTACTTGACTCATAGGCGGCGAGGAGCTCGTTCCTTTACAGTTTTGGACGCAGTTTTTTGGGCAGGGGGATCAGAGCAGGTCGTTGCTCAGGGAGATCGGAGCACCTCATTGGTTAGTTTGGGATCGGAGTAGCTCGTTGGTCATTGGTGCGGAGGAGCAGACCGAAAATTTTTTCCCTCTCCGTCGGGAGAAAGATCAGCATTCGAATGGAGGGCACAGATGCAGGTTCTGTCTCATGAGAAATTATTACACCAGTGGTATTGCGTGTGATAATTACGTGTGTGTTTTATATGCATTTCCGTATAATAGTCGTGGGACCAACTATGTTCCCATTTCCAAAAAGTTTATTATAAAATATCTATATGGGACCCACACGAAATTTTCAACTCAACTCAAAATTTTTAACTCATATTAGCTTAACACTATTCACAAAATTCTCAAAATTCTCATTTTATCTTAGTGACCAAGCAGAACCTTAGGGTTTGAGTTTTTTTTATCATAAAGTTGAGGTAATAAAAGGGATAATGATATACCATCAACTCGCTTCTAATTTGATTGGTAAAATATTAGTTTGTAAAATCTATATAGAAAAACTTTGAAGTACCTCTTACATTAAATATGACATGTTTTAAAGCACCGTTTTACCTTACCGTTAGGTTAAAATTAACTTTTTTTTTTTAATTTACAATTTTTTTATTATTTTCAAATATTTTTAGAAAATATAAAATAATATTAATATATTAATAGTCTTAATTATTAAGTTAAAAAAATAAAAATAAAATCAAAATATATGATGTGTCAAAATGAATGGATAAAATAACATTTCTCTTGAACTTAAATGGACGTCCATGTCATGCGAAAAGTCTCGACATTTGACGAAAATGTTTGTACGAAATGTATGTTTTTTAATATTAAATCGCATTAATGTTACCAACTTTGGCTGATCCGAAAAGTCTCGGGTTTTGACCATATGCAAAGCATTATTTATTTATTTATTTTCTTTACATTTATAAGAGATAATCAGATAAAAGATGGTCAAATCTTCACACATTTCAAACATTGTAACGTTAAATACAATTTAGCATGCAAGTCCTTCACGTTCTTAAAGTTTATTATTAAAAAAATAATTTTTTTTTATATAAATCTTAAATTTATTTATTGTTTTTTAAATTACGCCAACCTTATATATTTTAAACCTATACAAATCTTTTTTATTTCAAATATTGCAAACACAAGACAAAAGAAAAATGTTTAAGACAAAAAATACATACAAATTGAATTTGTAGATCATGAGATTGTTGACCACATCATCATTACAATAAACAAAAATGTAAAGGGACAACTTGTTAGCAACTTTTATATAATTAAGTTATATATGTTAATAGAAGTGAAATTATTTAAGTTATTTTTATTTTAAAATTTGAAAAAGAAATATATTTTTTATGTTTTGTTTGGAGGTTTAGAAAAATTGTAATAATTAGATTAGAAACTTGAAAATCTGAAATTGAATGTGTTTTGTTTTTTAGTTATATTTGGAAATGAAATATATGATAATATTTTAAAGCAGTCGTATTGCCAAACGGACCCGTAGAATATCTCAGAATATCAATAAATAATAATAAAATGGTTTTTGAATAATAGTGAAAAGATTTGAGTTAATGTATTTTATTGAATTTTGAGAAATGAAAAAGAAAAAACTGAATAAAATTATTATAAAATTAAAAAAATTGAATATAATTTTTAAATATATATGTTTTTAATTTGAAAAGATTGTATTGTTTTTATATTTGGAAAAGTTGTAATGATTAGTGTTGCCCAGATGACTAACACAAGAGGGGGGGTGAATTGAGTTGTATTAAAAAAAATAACAATTATAAATCAAATATATAATATAAAATATAAACAAAATATGAAATAACAATAAATATAAGGAGTAAGGGTAAGAGAGAAGCAAACTCAGTATGTTAACGAGGTTCGGCCCCACTGCCTACGTCCTCGCCTCAAGCTACCCCTTGAGGATTCCCAAATTCACTATTCAACCTCCTTCAGGTGGAGATAGAAACCTATTACACCTTTGAACAACACCGCTACAAAGGATCCGTGTAGAACACCCTCTACACTTGCAATCACCTTACACGTGGTGATTCAACTATTCCCTGTGTAGAATACTTTCTACACACACAAGGGTTATACACACCCTTTTTCTGATACAAAAGCTGATAGTGGGTAGGTTATCAGAAAACACTCCTCAACGAGTGAAATAAGAACAATACAGCGCAAGCTATATCTCTCAAAATGAACAAGGATTAAGGCTCAATGTTTAGAGAAGAGAGAATGAAAGCTTTGAATGAATGTTGTATGCTCTTGGTGTTGTAAATGTGAAGCTCTCAAATGATCTATTTATAGGCATATGAGACTTCATATTCAAATTTAAAAAGATTCACATGTCAAAGACAACATCATTCACTTTTTCAAAAAATTCAAATAAAAGGTTCTTCTTTCTCAATTGTCAAAGACAACATCATTCACTTTTTCAAAGAATTCAAATAAAAGGTTCTTCTTTCTCAATTGTCAAAGACAACATCATTCACTTTTTCAAAAAAATCAAACCTAATATTTTACTTTTGGCATATGACAAAATGAGCACACTTTCATTTTCAAAAAATTCAAACCTAATCTTTTACTTTTTGTATAAGTCTAAAAAAGCATCAATCACTTTTGAAAATATTCAAATAAAACATGCACATGTGAAAGATGACAATCAATCATCTTTAATATTTTCAAAGTTCAACCCTTTAATCAAGGCATGCACATGCAAAAGATGACAATCAATCATCTTTCAAAATTTTCAAATTTAATTTTCAAAAATATTCATGCACATGTGGAAAATGTATTTTAATGCTTTATGATAAAATATTAATTTTGAGCATTAATCCTAATTTCGAATTTTGAAGAGATTTATAACATTACTCTATAATTTTAATGTGAACTTGTTCCCTTCTTTCTCATGCTTGTTTCCTTGATGTGCTTGACTCCATTATGTAGACAACTTGAGCTTGAGACTTCTTTATTCTTTGAATTCATTTGTTATCATCAAAATCCATGTGTAGATTTATAATCACATGAAACTTGAAATCTTGAGTTCAACAATCTCCCCCTTTTTGATGATGACAAATATTTGATAGAACTTGAAACCTATATTAATACTTAAGCTCCCCCTGAAAATATGCGTTAGTTTTTCAAGCAAAAGTATAAATATAATTCCAAGCATATATAACAAGTTTAGCAATTTAAACAATGTTAATGTTCTAGTCTAACACTTCTCCCCCTTTTGGCATCATTAAAAAGGATCCGCAACAAGTAAATGGACTGAAGAAAACGATGCGTTTAATAGTCACTGTAGATAGTTGAAAAATGGAGCCGTCCGTGACCCGACAAGTGCTGCAAAGCCTCGAGGCCTAACTCTATGAATTTAATACGGCTGAAGATTTAAACAATCGCCTGATGTTGTTGACAAACGGGATTGAAGGCTCCGAGTTTCTATAAAAAAATGATCATTTTCATCTATCGGATGCCAAAAAAATAATCACTTCTTGACCTGAGTTCTGTTTTTCCACAACGATAGAATGGCTGAGCAATTCTCTTCCACTAATGTTCCAGACTTGAATCAGGAACCCTTGACGCATCAATCATCAATCTTCTCTCCTGAGGCAGTCAATACCATGATAGGAGCAGTGAACCGTTTTTCTAGTAAGGCTGATTCTGAGATTATTGCAGAATCAAGAATGCTCAGTAATCAATATGCTGCCTCTGTTACGATCATGTCTCGAAGGTTAATGGCGAGGGTGAGTGAGATTGATCATCTTAACATGCAAATATCTGAGTTACGACAGAAGCTTGCTAATAAGGATAGTGAGAATAAAAGGCTAAAGCAAGAAAACCAAGAGTTGAAAAAATTTGCAGATTGGTATGCTCATGATCTGCAACCACGAATAGAAGAGCTGGAACGAGAAAGGGTTCAGATACAAGGTCAACATCGGCAGATAACAGCAGAGGTTCATCGTTTACTAGAAAAATAGGGACAATTTACTGTTAATCTCGCTGGCTTAGTAAGAAAACTTTTGACAATGTGTGTCCAGCATATCTTGTATTTCTTTTGACTAAATAAGATTTGAAGAGAAAATAGTTTGTCTTATTCTTTATGCTATCTCTATAAAATCAGTCCTGAAGTTCATCTAATCCGCATCAAGTTTTCATCTCATCTCTATAACTCATCTGCATTCCTTCAGCATTCTCGTTTTAAGCCTTCTATTCTTTTCTCAATGGCTCATTCTTCTAACATTTCTCTAGATCCATCCATGAGGCATTCTGCATCTCAACCTCCTGTTCTTTCTGCAGCTACCATTGGTGCCATGTTGCAGCAAGAAAATAATAATCTGACTAATAAGTCAGATTCTGATGCTATTTATGACTTGGTGAGTCTTGGGACTCGCTACTCTTCCTCTATTGTGGCTTTTTCTCAGCGGCTACAAGCCAAAAATCACGAAGTTGAAAAGCTCAAAGAACAAATTGTTGTACTTCAACAAATTGTTCAAGAGTCTCACACAAGGGAAGGAATCATTCGGCAGAAGAATAAACAGTTGAAATCTTTATTAGATTCTTCATTCCGCTTGCCGGTTCCCATGAATAAGAATGACATGATATTGTATGAAGAGAATGAGCGTCTCAAACATGAGGCTAAGAATCTCAAATTTATGTAAAAGTATTAAAAAAAATCTATCTCTATTTTTATTGACTCTGGTCTATCTTTTAAGAGATATTCATAGCATGCATCATACCTATTTCTCTTCTGATCATACATAATCTATCTTCTGGTAAAGGTTTTGTGAAAATATCTGCTAACTGATCGTGTGTGTTTGTGAACTCTAACATTATATCACCTTTTTGCACATGATCTCGAAGAAAATGATACCTTATTTCAATATGCTTAGTTCTAGAATGTTGTATTGGGTTCTTTGAAAGATTTATAGCACTTGTATTATCACATTTGATTGGAATGTGATTATACATGAGTTTAAAATCTTCAAGTTGTTGCTTCATGTAGAGAACTTGAGCACAACAACTACCCGCAGCAACATATTCTGCCTCAGCAGTAGATAGTGCAACAGAATTTTGTTTTTTACTAAACCAGGAAACTAATGCATGACCTAAGAAATGGCATGCTCCACTAGTGCTTTTTCGATCTATTTTACAGCCAGCATAATCTGCATCTGTGTAGCTGATTAGATCGAAAGATGTGTGCTTAGGGTACCATAACCCTAGGTTAATTGTACCACTAAGATATCTAAGAATGCGCTTAACTGCAATTAAATGTGATTCTTTTGGAGATGATTGAAAACGTGCACATAAGCACACACTAAACATAATATCTGGTCTACTGGCTGTTAAATATAATAAGCTACCAATCATACCTCGATATATCTTCGAGTCAACTGGCTTACCGGATTCATCTTTATCAAGTTTAGTTGATGGGCTCATTGGTGTTCCAATTTCCTTAGCATTTTCCATCCCAAACTTCTTCAGTAATTCCTTAATATATTTTGATTGATTGATGAATGTCCCACTTTTTGCTTGCTTAATTTGCAATCCGAGAAAAAATGTAAGTTCACCCATCATGCTCATCTCAAATTCTTCCTGCATAGTCTTAGCAAAAACTTGACACATATTTTCATTAGTAGCACCGAATATTATATCATCAACATAAATCTGAATCAAAAGAATATCATCATTTTCATATTTAATGAAAAGAGTTGTGTCGATTTTTCCTCTTGAAAAACCTTTTTCAATCAAGAAACCACTGAGTCTCTCGTACCAAGCTCTAGGAGCTTGTTTAAGTCCATATAGTGCTTTTGTGAGTTTGAAAACATGATTTGGGGAAATATGATTTTCAAAACCTGGAGGTTGCTCAACATATACCTCTTCATTTATAAAACCATTTAAGAAAGCACTTTTAACATCCATTTGAAAAAGTTTGAAATCTTTATAACAAGTATATGCAAGTAGCATTCGAATAGCTTCTAATCTTGCGACAGGTGCATATGTCTCATCATAATCGATTTCTTCTTCTTGATTAAAACCTTGGGCTACAAGTCGAGCCTTATTTCTAGTAATGACTCCAGACTCATCTTTCTTGTTTCTAAAAACCCATTTTGTTCCAATAATAGTATAATTTTTGGGTCTAGGAACAAGTGTCCAAACATCATTTCTTTCAAATTGATTCAACTCTTCTTGCATAGCTAGAATCCAAGATTCATCAAGAAGTGCGTCATCAATATTTTTGGGTTCAATTTGAGATAGAAAAGCAGTATGATTACAAATATTTCTAAGAGATGATCGAGTACTTACACCTTGTGAAGGTTCTCCCAAAATTTGTTCCACTGGATGATCTTTCACAAATTTCCACTGTTTGGTTGCATCTTGTATTAAATTTTGATGATCTTTCCTGATGGCTCCATGTTGAACTTCCTCTATTGCTTTCTCTTTGTTGAGATTGAGACTTTCTGTGTTATTTATACCTTTTGTTTCTTCATCAATAGATTTCTTGGAGAGTGGAGAATTAGATTCATCAAATACTACATGCATAGATTCTTGTACAGTTAAAGTCTTTTTGTTGAATACTCTATAAGCTTTACTATTAGTAGAATACCCGAGAAAAATACCTTCATCAGATTTTGCATCAAACTTGCCTAAATTATCTCTGTCATTCAAAATAAAACATTTGCATCCAAATACATGAAAGTAACCAATGTTGGGCTTTTTCTCATTCCAAAGCTCATAGGGGGTTTTATTTAATTTAGACCTTAACATAACTCTATTTATAACATAACATGCAGTACTTACCGCTTCGGCCCAAAAATAACTAGGCAAGTTGTTCTCATTGAGCATTGTTCTTGCCATCTCTTGAAGAGATCTATTTTTCCTCTCTACTACCCCATTTTGTTGAGGAGTTCGAGGAGCAGAAAAATTATGAATAAAACCGTTTTCATCACAGAATGTTTCAATATTTTTATTAACAAACTCTTTTCCCCTATCACTTCGGATACTTGAAATAGTATAGCCCTTTTCATTTTGAATTCTCTTGCATAACTTGGTAAAGGCATTATGTGCCTCATCTTTATGAGCAAGAAAGATGACCCAAGTATATCTAGAGAAATCATCAACAATAACAAATGCATAATATTTTCCTCCTAGACTTGCAACTCTATTTGGTCCAAAAAGATCCATGTGTATCAGTTGCAATGGTCTAGTAGTGGAAATATGTTTCTTAGTTTTAAAAGAAGTTTTTGTTTGTTTACCAAATTGACATGTATCACAAATTTTGTCTTTAAGAAAATATGTTTTTGGTAAACCTCTCACAAGATCATTTTTTGAAAGTTTGGAAATAAGTTCCATGTTGGCATGACCTAATCTTCTATGCCATAACCAACTAGTTTCATTTTGAGCTGACAAGCAAATAGCATCTTGTGAGGTAATTTCTTCAAAATCAATTGTATAAACATTATTGTTTCTAAAAGCAATAAAACAAATATTACAATCATGATCATTCAAAATAATGCATTTATCCATTTTAAAAGTAACTGTAAATCCTTTATCACATAATTGACTTATGCTCAAAAGATTATGTTTTAAACCTTCAACAAGTAGAACATCTTCAATTATGAGAGAAGATTCATTACCAATTTTACCTATTCCCACGATCTTCCCTTTCGAGTTGTCTCCAAATGTCACGTGTCCTTCTTCTTTAGATCTAAGATCAAAGAACTTAGTCTTGTCTCCCGTCATGTGTCTTGAACATCCACTATCTAAAAACCACTTATTTTTGCTTGTGGATGACTTCATGCATACCTATAAAAACAATTAAAATGATTTTTCTTGGTACCCAAGTTCTTTGGGTCCTTTATTTATTAGTATTAGAAGAAACAAGATTTTTAGGTACCCATATGGTCCTAATAGTCATTGTATGATTTCTTCTAATAGGACAAGTATGATAATTATGACCATTTCTATTACAAAAATTACAAATAGCATGTGATATATATGAAAAACTTGAATGATTATAATAATATCCTTTTTTGACAAAATTATTTTTATGAAAAGAATTTTGAATATTAGCCTTTGAGGTAGAATGATTATCAAAGAAATTTTTATAAGGTTTGTATTTTTGTTTTGGCATATATCCCAAACCTGCCTTGTCAAACACACATCTTTGACTACCAAGAAGTTTTTCAAAATTTCTTTTTCCATTCGTAAAGTTTTCAACAATATTTTCTAAATCGGTTTTTTTCTTATTCAATTCAAGATTTTCATCTTTCAAAATGATACTTTCTTTTCTTAAAATTTCAATTTCGTTTGTTAAAGAAGAATTTTTCTTTTTCAAAGCAGTATACTTGATACCCAATTTTTCAAATTCCTCATAAATCTCTTCTAAAACATTTTGCAATTCTTCATATGAAGGATTTTCAATATTATCAAGATTTGTTACCTCAATGTCATCTTTAGCCATAAGACAAAGATTTGCTGATTCTTCATTGCTTGCTTCACTATCTGAGCTACTTGAATCATCATCCCATGTAGCTTTCATTGCTTTCTTGCCCTTGTTTCGATCTTTCTTTAGCAGAGGACAATCTGGCTTGATATGACCAGGTTTATTGCATTTATAACAAATTAAAGTGTCGTTTTTACCTGAATCTTTCTTGGAAAACTTTTTGAAAGATTTCCTCGGAGGAGTTCTATTTTTCTTCAAGAACCTCTGAATTCTTCTTGTTATCATCGCAACTTCTTCATCTTTATCGTCATTTTCCTCATCTTCATCACTTTCACTTTCATGAGGAATAGCTTTAAGTGCTAAGCTCTTCTTTGGCTTTCCTTCTTCTTCTCCTCTTTTCAATGTGTACTCATGGGTGATAAGTGACCCGATGAGTTCGTTGACTTCGAGCTTCTTGAGGTCTCTAGCTTCAAGAATCGCTGTAACTTTTGATTCCCAACGTTTTGGTAAAGAGTTGAGAATTTTTCTTACTATCTCCACCTTGGAATAAACTTTGCCAAGAGCTGTCAAGCTGTTTATGATGTTAGTAAAACGAGTGTGCATACTAGAAATAGATTCATCATCATTCATCTTAAACATTTCATATTCATGAGTAAGAATATAAATTTTTGATTCCTTGACTTGCGAAGTTCCTTCATAAGTTACTTCCAAGTTATCCCAAATTTCCTTTGCCGTAGCGCAATTCATTATTCTATTAAACTCATTTCCATTAAGAGCATTATATAATAAATTCATAGCAGTTAAATTTAAAGTATAAAGTCTATCGTCTTCACGATCAAACTCTTCTTCTTCCTTTTTGACCTTTACTCCACCAACCACTTTTGTTGGAATATAAGGTCCATTTACAATACATTTCCATATTTCTCTACCTTGAGCTTGAAGAAATATTCTCATTCTAACTTTCCAGAATGAGTAATTATCTCCACAAAAGAGTGGAGGCCGACTACTAGATTGACCTTCACCAAATGAAGCTGCAATGTTAGCCATAAGATCTTAACTCAAAAGATAGTTAATCTTATAATAGAGCTCTTAGCTCTGATACCAATTGTTGCCCAGATGACTAACACAAGAGGGGGGGTGAATTGAGTTGTATTAAAAAAAATAACAATTATAAATCAAATATA
Organism: Carya illinoinensis; assembly: GCF_018687715.1. Taxonomy (NCBI): domain Eukaryota; kingdom Viridiplantae; phylum Streptophyta; class Magnoliopsida; order Fagales; family Juglandaceae; genus Carya; species Carya illinoinensis. The sequence goes on from NC_056760.1 coordinate 39,649,241, forward strand.
TAATATAAAATATAAACAAAATATGAAATAACAATAAATATAAGGAGTAAGGGTAAGAGAGAAGCAAACTCAGTATGTTAACGAGGTTCGGCCCCACTGCCTACGTCCTCGCCTCAAGCTACCCCTTGAGGATTCCCAAATTCACTATTCAACCTCCTTCAGGTGGAGATAGAAACCTATTACACCTTTGAACAACACCGCTACAAAGGATCCGTGTAGAACACCCTCTACACTTGCAATCACCTTACACGTGGTGATTCAACTATTCCCTGTGTAGAATACTTTCTACACACACAAGGGTTATACACACCCTTTTTCTGATACAAAAGCTGATAGTGGGTAGGTTATCAGAAAACACTCCTCAACGAGTGAAATAAGAACAATACAGCGCAAGCTATATCTCTCAAAATGAACAAGGATTAAGGCTCAATGTTTAGAGAAGAGAGAATGAAAGCTTTGAATGAATGTTGTATGCTCTTGGTGTTGTAAATGTGAAGCTCTCAAATGATCTATTTATAGGCATATGAGACTTCATATTCAAATTTAAAAAGATTCACATGTCAAAGACAACATCATTCACTTTTTCAAAAAATTCAAATAAAAGGTTCTTCTTTCTCAATTGTCAAAGACAACATCATTCACTTTTTCAAAGAATTCAAATAAAAGGTTCTTCTTTCTCAATTGTCAAAGACAACATCATTCACTTTTTCAAAAAAATCAAACCTAATATTTTACTTTTGGCATATGACAAAATGAGCACACTTTCATTTTCAAAAAATTCAAACCTAATCTTTTACTTTTTGTATAAGTCTAAAAAAGCATCAATCACTTTTGAAAATATTCAAATAAAACATGCACATGTGAAAGATGACAATCAATCATCTTTAATATTTTCAAAGTTCAACCCTTTAATCAAGGCATGCACATGCAAAAGATGACAATCAATCATCTTTCAAAATTTTCAAATTTAATTTTCAAAAATATTCATGCACATGTGGAAAATGTATTTTAATGCTTTATGATAAAATATTAATTTTGAGCATTAATCCTAATTTCAAATTTTGAAGAGATTTACAACATTACTCTATAATTTTAATGTGAACTTGTTCCCTTCTTGCTCATGCTTGTTTCCTTGATGTGCTTGACTCCATTATGTAGACAACTTGAGCTTGAGACTTCTTTATTCTTTGAATTCATTTGTTATCATCAAAATCCATGTGTAGATTTATAATCACATGAAACTTGAAATCTTGAGTTCAACAATTAGATAATAGTTAGATGAAAAAAAGTTAAAAATTTGAAATTGAAAAATATTTTGTGTGAGTGGTATTTGGGAATGAAGTACACTACAAGAAACAGGGTCTATTCTGGCTATCAGAATAGCTGAGTCACAATTAATCGTCACTTAGCTTAGTGCATAACAAAAATAAATAAGGGGAGATAGGATTCCCTTGCCTCAAGCCTCAAGTTGGGTATACTGGTCCTTTAGGTTCTCCATTCACTTGAATTGAAAATGACACAATCTTTGTACACAACATAATCAATTGAATCCATGTAGTCTCAAACCCCATTCTTCTCATCACCTATTCAAGAAAGCTCCATTCCACACGGTCATAAGCATTGCTTATATCCAGCTTCAGGGACATAAAACCTTGCCTTCCACCTCTCTTCTGCCTTATGAAATGTACTAACTCATATGCCACCAATACATTATCTAAGATAAATCTTCCTAAGACAAGTCTTCCTAAGACAAAAGTAGCCTATGAGGGTGAGATTATGGTTAGTAAAATGCATTTCAGCTTATTGGCAATCACCTTAGAAATCAACTTATACACTACATTGCATAGACTGATAGTCCTATAGTTTGCCACATTCTCATGTTGTTTCTACTTAAGAATCAAAGTGATAAATGTATGGTTTATTTCATTTGGGAGTTAGCCACTATTAAATACCTACAAAACAGCCTTTGTGACATTCTTACCCACCATTGACCAATACTTTTGGAAAAATATTGGTGGCATACAATCAAGCCCAGGTGCTTTTGTATGATTCATTTGCTTTAGAGCCAAACATACTTCATCAACAATAAAAGTCATCAAGAGTTTTTCATTCATTTCTGAATCAACCTTTCTTGCTAATCCATCCAAAAAGTCCATATTTCCAACCTGTTTAGCGGATTTGAATAGAGCATTGAAATAAATAATAACTCTATCCTTACCCTCATTCACCTGCCAGTGACCATATGTATCCTTCACCCCTTTAACAAAATTCTTTTTTCTTTTTTCTTTGAAAAGCTTTATGGTGAAAGAACCTGAGTTTGCATCACCCTCTTTCAACCACAATGCCTTTGACCTTTGCCTCCATCTTATCTCATCTCTTTCCAACCATTTTTACACTTCCACCCTTGTTTCCTCTTGTTCCACTCTTCTGGTATGATTAGGATCCAGACTAGTGATTGTTGAGATCTGGCCTTCTCTAACTCCGTTCTTACATGGCCAAAACTATTTAATTTGTTCCATACAATTAGTTTCTCACCACGTCTGAATCTTCATCATAATTGTGTTCATTTCATATGGTCTTGATACCCCCTTCCATGCATTCTCAATTACTTCTTGACACTCCTTAGAATCCACCCACATTGCCTCGAATATAAATAGTCTTTGGCCTTCTTCTTTCTTTCTTTTTTTTCTTTTATATATATATATATATATAGTTCTCAGCATATAAGTTTTAGTATAATTGGCATGTGGTCAAAATATGAAGTCAAACCATGCCTCACCTCTGCCTGAACGTAAGAAGAGCACCACTTAAAATTTTCTAGGAACCTATCAAGCCTCTCACTAATACAATTTCGTGTCTCTCTTCTGTTTCACCATGTAAATTGATTCCCATTATAACCAATATCTTTAAGAGCACAATCATCAAAGACAACCCTGAAATCACCCATATGCTTTTCTGTTCTCTACAACTTGCCACGTTTCTCATCAGTATTTAGAATTTCATTAAAGTCCCCAAACAATAACCAAGCATTATGTTAGGGCAACAAAGTCCACGTTTCATTTCTTCTAACTGTCTTAGGGTTACCATAAACGTCAGTAATATACCAAGGTTCTACATTACTACCCTCTTCTTCTATTATAGCACGTATATGTGATCTTGAATAACTAAGAACAAATAGCTTCACATTACTTTTCCAAAACAAAGCAAGTCCTCCACTTCTCCCTTCACTACTAACACCAAACAACCACCAAAATTCATACTAAATTTCTTTCTTTCCATAACACTTGCATGCAGTCCTGGTTCTTGAGAATTTCAACTTACCGAAATCATTAATCTCGACAGGGCTGTTGAACAGCCTCTACCGATCCCAAGATGTGTAACTCACTATCTCCCTCATCACCATTCTGCTTGTCACACAAAGCAGACATGATTTTTTATTTTCCCTTCCATCCTTTTCTACTCTGGTTATTAGCATCCTCCCTTGTACTTTCCTCCAAAATTCTTTTCCTTCCTACACTCTCAAGACTAGTTTCAACATGATTACTTGAATTACGTGCTCTTTTCTTCCAGGATCTGGTAATCTGTCTCTGCACCTGGGCTTGGGTTGGTTGATGAGTCTCAAGCCCATTTGACTGGGCTAGTCCCATAATAACAAGCCCATCTCTCATTTGTGCTTCTCTGCTTTGACTGAAGTTGACTTCGAATGTATTTGTTACATCTCCAATATTTGAATTTGATCTTTCTTTTAGCCCCTTAACCTCCCCTACAACCCTATCCTCCTCATCTCGTAACGTTTGCATGACCCCTAATTCTTACCCTTTTGCATTTATCTCTTCCCCACCCACTTGCATTACTTCCTCATCTTTATCCTTAATTGTCCCTAGAATCTTGCCTAAAACCTCTCCTCTAACTTCACCTGAAATTGATTTTGACGTGGTGTTTATCTGGTGGATAGAAGCCACCATTCTCAGCACCACCCTTCTCTTACTCTTTTTCGATTCCCATCATTTTTTGCATACCCACCGTAGAGCTAGAACTCCCCACCGGATTATACATCCTTCTTCTTCCATCAGAGACAGCTCGCAACCAGGGACCAAATTGTTGTGTTTCCTCTACACCATACTTTGTACCTGGACAATCCTTTCCTTCATGCAATATTCTCCCGCACTAAAAACAGAAATATTGCTCAGATGACTAACACAAGAGGGTAATGAATTAAGTTGTATTAAAAAAATAATAATTATAAATCAAATATATAATAAAAAATATAAACAAAATATGAAATAACAATAAATATAAAGAGTAAGGGTAAGAGAGAAGCAAACTCAGTATGTTAACGAGGTTCGGCCCCACTGCCTACGTCCTCGCCTCAAGCTACCCCTTGAGGATTCTCAAATTCACTATTCAACCTCCTTCAGGTGGAGATAGAAACCTATTACACCTTTGAACAACACCGCTACAAAGGATTCGTGTAGAACACCCTCTACACTTGCAATCACCTTACACGTGGTGATTCAACTATTCCCCGTGTAGAATACTTTCTACACGCACAAGGGTCATACACACCCTTTTGCTGATAGTGGGTAGGTTATCAGAAAACACTCCTCAATGAGTGAAATAAGAACAATACAGCGCAAACTATATCTCTCAAAATGAACAAGGATTAAGGCTCAATACTTAGAGAAAAGAGAATGAAAGCTTTGAATGAATGTTGTATGCTCTTGGTATTTTAAATGTGAAGCTCTCAAATGATCTATTTATAGGCATATGAGACTTCATATTCAAATTTAAAAAGATTCACATGTCAAAGACAACATCATTCATTTTTTTAAAAAATTCAAATAAAAGGTTCTTCTTTTTCAATTGTCAAAGACAACATCATTCACTTTTAAAAAAAAAATCAAACCTAATCTCTTACTTTTGGCATATGACAAAATGAGCACACTTTCCTTTTCAAAAAATTCAAACCTAATCTTTTACTTTTTGTATATGACAAAATGAGCACACTTTATTTTTCAAATTTTTCAAACAAAATCATCTACCTTTTGTATAAGTCTATAAAAGCATCAATCACTTTTGAAAATATTCAAATAAAACATGCACATATGAAAGATGACAATCAATCATCTTTAATATTTTCAAAGTTTAACCCTTTAATCAAGGCATGCACATGTAAAAGATGACAAACAATCATCTTTCAAAATTTTCAAATTTAATTTTCAAAAAATATTCATGCACATGTAGAAAATGTATTTTAATGCTTTATGATAATAATTTTGAGTATTAATCTTAATTTCGAATTTTAAGAGATTTACAACATTACTCTATGACTTTAATGTGAACTTGTTTCCTTCTTGCTCATGCTTGGTTCTTTGATGTGCTTGATTCCATTGTGTGAACAACTTGAGCTTGAAACTCCTTTATTCTTTGAATTCATTTGTTATTTTCAAAATCCATGTGTAGATTTATAATCACATGAAACTTGAAACCTTGGGTTCAACAATCTCCCCCTTTTTGATGATGACAAATACTTGATAGAACTTGAAACCTGTATTAATACTTAAGCTCCCCCTGAAAATATGCGTTAGTTTTTCAAGCAAAAGTATAAATATAATTCCAAGCATATATAACAAGTTAACAATTTAAACAACGTTAATGTTCTAGTCTAAAACTTATCTCCCTTTTAGCATCATTAAAAAGGATCGGTAGCAAGTAAATGGACCTGAAGAAAACGGTGCGTTAGTAGACACTGTAGATAGTTAAAATAAATAAATTTCATCCGTCCGTGACCCGACAAGTGCGGTTGGAGATTTGAAAAAAATTGCCTGATGTTGTTGACAAACGAGTTTGAAGGTTCCGAGTTTCTAAAAAATGTCATTTTCACCGATCAGGAAAAAAATACATTGCTCTTTGACTTGGATGATAGCTTGTCTTATTCTTTATGCTATCTCTATAAAATCAGTCCTGAAGTTTATCCAATTCGCATCAAATTTTCTTCTCATCTCTATAACTCATCTGCATTCCTTCAACATTCTCGTTTTAAGCCTTCTATTCTTTTCTCAATGGCTCATTCTTCTAACATTTCTCTAGATCCATCCATGAGGCATTCTGCATCTCAACCTCCTGTTCTTTCTGTAGCTACCATTGGTGCCATGTTGCAGCAAGAAAATAATAATCTGACTAATAAGTCAGATTCTGATGCTATTTATGACTTGGTGAGTCTTGGGACTCGCTACTCTTCCTCTATTGTTGCTTTTTCTCAGCGGCTACAAGCCAAAAATCACGAAGTTGAAAAGCTCAAAGAACAAATTGTTGTACTTCAACGAATTGTTCAAGAGTCTCACACAAGAGAAGGAATCATTTGGCAGAAGAATAAACAGTTGAAATCTTTATTAGATTCTTCATTCCGCTTGTCGATTCCCATGGATAAGAATGACATGATATTGTATGAAGAGAATGAGCGTCTCAAACATAAGGCTAAGAATCTCAAGTTTATGTAAAAGTATTTAAAAAAACTATCTCTATTTTTATTGACTCTGGTCTATCTTTTAAGAGATATTCATAGCATGCATCATACCTATTGCTCTTCTGATCATACATAATCTATCTTCTGGTAAAGGTTTTGTGAAAATATCTGCTAACTGATCGTGTGTGTTTGTGAACTCTAATATTATATCGCCTTTTTGCACATGATCTCGAAGAAAATGATACCTTATTTCAATATACTTAGTTCTAGAATGTTGTATTGGGTTCTTTGAAAGATTTATAGCACTTGTATTATCACATTTGATTGGAATGTGATTATACATGAGTTTAAAATCTTCAAGTTGTTGCTTCATGTAGAGAACTTGAGCACAACAACTACCCGCAGCAACATATTATGCCTTAGCAGTAGATAGTGCAACAGAATTTTATTTTTTTACTAAACCAGGAAACTAATGCATGACTTAAGAAATGCCATGCTCCACTAGTGCTTTTTCGATCTATTTTACAGCCAGCATAATCTGCATCTGTGTAGCTGATAAGATCGAAAGATGTGTGCTTAGGGTACCATAACCCTAGGTTAATTGTACCACTAAGATATCTAAGAATGCGTTTAACTGCAATTAAATGTGATTCTTTTGGAGATGATTGAAAGCGTGCACATAAGCACATACTAAACATAATATCTGGTCTACTGGGTGTTAAATATAATAAGCTACCAATCATACCTCGATATATCTTCGAGTCAACTGGCTTACCGGATTCATCTTTATCAAGTTTAGTTGATGGACTCATTGGTGTTCCAATTTCCTTAGCATTTTCCATCCCAAACTTCTTCAGTAATTCCTTAATATATTTTGATTGATTGATGAATGTCCCACTTTTTGCTTGCTTAATTTGCAATCCGAGAAAGAATGTAAGTTCTCCCATCATGCTCATCTCAAATTCTTCCTGCATAGTCTTAGCAAAAACTTGACACATATTTTCATTAGTAGCATCGAATATTATATTATCAACATAAATCTAAATCAAAAGAATATCATCATTTTCATATTTTATGAAAATAGTTGTGTCGATTTTTCCTCTTGAAAAACCTTTTTCAATCAAGTAACCACTAAGTCTTTCGTACCAAGCTCTAGGAGCTTGTTTAAGTCCATATAGTGCTTTTGTGAGTTTGAAAACATGATTTGGGGAAATATGATTTTCAAAACCTGAAGGTTGCTCAACATATACCTCTTCATTTATAAAACCATTTAAGAAAGTACTTTTAACATCCATTTAAAAAAGTTTGAAATCTTTATAACAAGCATATGCAAGTAGCATTTGAATAGCTTCTAATCTTGCGACAGGTGCATATGTCTCATCATAATTGATTCATTCTTCTTGATTAAAACCTTGGAATACAAGTCAAGCCTTATTTCTAGTAATGACTCCGGACTCATCTTTCTTGTTTCTAAAAATCCATTTTATTCCAATAATAGTATGATTTTTGGGTCTAGGAACAAGTGTCCAAACATCATTTCTTTCAAATTGATTCAACTCTTCTTGCATAGCTAGAATCCAAGATTCATCAAGAAGTGCGTCATCAATATTTTTGAGTTCAATTTGAGATAGAAAAGCAGTATGATTGCAAATATTTCTAAAAGATGATCGAGTACTTACACCTTGTGAAGGTTCTCTAAAAATTTGTTCCACTGGATGATCTTTCACAAATTTGCAATGTTTGGTTGCATCTTGTATTAAATTTTGATGATCTTTCCTGATGGCTCCATGTTGAACTTCCTCTATTGTTTTCTCTTTGTTGAGATTGAGACTTTCCGTGTTATTTATACCTCCTGTTTCTTCATCAATAGATTTCTTGGAGAGTGGAGAATTAGATTCATCAAATACTACATGCATAGATTCTTGTACAGTCAAAGTCTTTTTATTGAATACTCTATAAGCTTTACTATTAATAGAATATCCGAGAAAGATACCTTCATCAGATTTTGCATCAAACTTGCCTAAATTATCCCTGTCATTCAAAATAAAACATTTGCATCCAAATACATGAAAGTAACCAATGTTGGGTTTTTTCTCATTCCAAAGCTCATAGGGGGTTTTATCTAACTTAAACCTTAGCATAATTCTATTTATAACATAACATGCAGTACTTACCGCTTCGGCCCAAAAATAACTAGGCAAGTTGTTCTCATTGAACATTGTTCTTGTCATCTCTTGAAGAGATCTATTTTTCCTCTCTACTACCCCATTTTGTTGAGGAGTTCGAGGAGCAGAAAAATTATGCACAAAACCATTTTCATCACAAAATGTTTTAATATTTTTATTAACAAACTCTTTTCCCCTATCACTTCGGATAGGGGAAAACATTTGCATCCAAATACATGAAAGTAACCAATGTTGGGCTTTTTCTCATTCCAAAGCTCATAGGGGGTTTTATCTAATTTAGACCTTAACATAACTCTATTTATAACATAACATGCAGTACTTACCGCTTCGGCCCAAAAATAACTAGGCAAGTTGTTCTCATTGAACATTGTTCTTGTCATCTCTTGAAGAGATCTATTTTTTCTCTCTACTACCCCATTTTGTTGAGGAGTTCGAGGAGCAGAAAAATTATGTACAAAACCATTTTCATCACAAAATGTTTCAATATTTTTATTAACAAACTCTTTTCCCCTATCACTTCGGATACTTGAAATAGTATAACCCTTTTCATTTTGAATTCTCTTGCATAATTTGGTAAAGGCATTATGTGCCTCATCTTTATGAGCAAGAAAGATGACCCAAGTATATCTAGAGAAATCATCAACAATAACAAATGCATAATATTTTCCTCCTAGACTTGCAACTCTATTTGGTCCAAAAAGATCCATATGAATCAGTTGCAATGGTCTAGTAGTGGAAATATGTTTCTTAGTTTTAAAAGAAGTTTTTGTTTGTTTACCAAATTGACATGCATCACAAATTTTGTCTTTAAGAAAATTTGTTTTTGGTAAACCTCTCACAAGATCATTTTTTGAAAGTTTGGAAATAAGTTCCATATTGGCATGACCTAATCTTCTATGTCATAGCCAACTAGTTTCATTTTGAACTGAAAAGCAAATAGCATCTTGTGAGGTAATTTCTTCAAAATCGATTGTATAAATATTATTGTTTCTAAAAGCAATAAAACAAATATTACAATCATGATCATTCAAAATAATGCATTTATCCATTTTGAAAGTAACTGTAAATCCTTTATCACATAATTGACTTATGCTCAAAAGATTATGTTTTAAACCTTCAACAAATAGAACATCTTCAATTATGAAAGAAGATTCATTACCAATTTTACTTATTCCCACGATCTTCCCTTTCGAGTTGTCTCCAAATGTCACGTGTCCTTCTTCTTTAGATCTAAGATCAAAGAACTTAGTCTTGTCTCCCGTCATGTGTCTTGAACATCCACTATCTAAAAATTACTTATTTTTGCTTGTGGATGACTTCATGCATACTTTTAAAAACAATTAAAATGATTTTTCTTGGTACCCAAGTTCTTTGGGTCCTTTATTTATTAGTATTAGAAAAAAAAAGATTTTTAGGTACCCATATGGCCCTAATAGTCATTGTATGATTTCTTCTAATAGGACAAGTATGATAATTATGACCATTTCTATTACAAAAATTACAAATAGTATGTGACATATATGAAAAACTTGAATGATTATTATAATATCCTTTTTTGACAAAATTATTTTTATGAAAAGAATTTTGAATATTAGTTTTTGATGTAAAATGATTATCAAAGAAATTTTTATAAGGTTTGTATTTTTGTTTTGGCATATATCCCAAACCTGCCTTGTCAAAAACACATCTTTGACTACCAAGAAGTTTTTCAAAATTTCTTTTTCCATTCGTAAAGTTTTCAACAATATTTTCTAAATCGGTTTTCTTCTTATTCAATTCAAGATTTTCATCTTTCAAAATGATACTTTCTTTTCTTAAAATTTCAATTTCGTTTGTTAAAAAAGAATTTTTCTTTTTCAAAGCAGTATACTTGATACCCAATTTTTCAAATTCCTCATAAACCTCTTCTAAAACATTTTGCAATTCTTCATATGAAGGATTTTCAATATTATCAAGATTTGTTACCTCAATGTCATTTTTAGCCATAAGACAAAGATTTGCTGATTCTTCATTGCTTGCTTTACTATCTGAGCTACTTGAATCATCATCCCATGTAGCTTTCATTGCTTTCTTGCCATTGTTTCGATCTTTCTTTAGCAATTATAAATAACAATTAAGAAAATAACAATTATAAATCAAATATATAATATAAAATATAAACAAAATATGAAATAACAATAAATATAAAGAGTAAGGGTAAGAGAGAAGCAAACTCAGTATGTTAACAAGGTTCGGCCCTACTGTCTACGTCCTCGCCTCAAGCTACCCCTTGAGGATTCTCAAATTCACTATTCAACCTCCTTCAGGTGGAGATAGAAACATATTACACCTTTGAACAACACCGCTACAAAGGATTTGTGTAGAATACCCTCTACACTTGCAATCACCTTACACGTGGTGATTCAACTATTCCCTGTGTAGAATACTTTCTACACGCATAAGGGTTATACACACCCTTTTTCTGATACAAAAGCTGATAGTGGGTAGGTTATCAAAAAACACTCCTCAATGAGTGAAATAAGAACAATATAGCGCAAACTATATCTCTCAAAATGAAAAAGGATTAAGGCTCAATGCTTAGAGAAAAGAGAATGAAAGCTTTGAATGAATGTTGTATGCTCTTGGTGTTTTAAATGTGAAGCTCTCAAATGATCTATTTATAGGCATATGAGACTTCATATTTAAATTTAAAAAGATTCACATGTCAAAGACAACATCATTCACTTTTTCAAAAACTTCAAATAAAAGGTTCTTCTTTTTCAATTGTCAAAGACAATATCATTCACTTTTTTAAAAAAAATCAAACCTAATATCTTACTTTTGGCATATGACAAAATGAGCACACTTTCCTTTTCAAAAAATTCAAACCTAATCTTTTACTTTTTGCATATGACAAAATGAGCACACTTTACTTTTCAAATTTTCCAAACAAAATCATCTACCTTTTGTATAAGTCTAAAAAAACATCAATCACTTTTGAAAATATTCAAATAAAACATGCACATGTGAAAGATGACAATCAATCATCTTTAATATTTTCAAAGTTCAACCCTTTAATCAAGGCATGCACATGTAAAAGATGACAATCAATCATCTTTCAAAATTTTCAAATTTAATTTTCAAAAAATATTCATGCACATGTAGAAAATGTATTTTAATACTTTACGATAAAATATTAATTTTGAGCATTAATCCTAATTTCGAATTTTAAGAAATTTACAACATTACTCTATGACTTTAATGTGAACTTGTTTCCTTCTTGCTCATACTTGGTTCTTTGATGTGCTTGATTCTATTGTGTGAACAACTTGAGCTTGAAACTCCTTTATTCTTTGAATTCGTTTGTTATCATCAAAATCTATGTGTAGATTTATAATCACGTGAAACTTGAAACCTTGGGTTCAACAAGAACCTTGGGAATTTCTCGTATTGAATTAGAATCCAGAATCCTTCCCCACCCAATGTGATGGTTCTTCCTCTCTCAAGAGCTTTAAACAAGTTTAGTATGACTTTCACCCTCAGAAATCATCCCCATCCAACATCATCTCCATCTACTTCCCCAGTCACCACCTCTCCCAGTGAACGTCCCAACTTCTCTCCACATTCTTGATTCATTCCAATTAACGGCATGCTATGGAACTAGACCCATAATGCTTCTTTATCAAACTTCATCATGCTAGGTGGAAGAAGCCCATCGAAATTAACCATTAATCACAAAAACATAGCTGTCAAAAAGCCAAGGTCTACCTTCTTTCACATGGCTCCAGTTAGCATAGGTTACAAACGTTATTATGAACATGCTCAACCCTACTTCTTGAAATTTGCAGGTTTTCTCAATTGCCAGGTCTACACTTCTACAATAGATGTACTCTCCAGTTCAGTAGCCAAATCTTCCTCCTCGCTCAGCTTCAACTTCTCCCACATCTCATGCAAATTCTCCATTGTAGAAACCACTTTTATTGTCCGCTACCCTCAATGACTATAATCCCAAAAAGCTCACCACCTCTCTTCTCTCAAGAGATAAAAGAGAAGAGACTAAGAAGAAGAAGCCTGAGTTTGTTGATGATTACAGAGCCATTAGTCTATGTAATGTAAGCTATAAGTTGATTTCAAAGGTGCTAGCAAATAGGCTTAAGAATGTTCTACCTCATGTGATTTCCAGTTTACAAAGTGCTTTTGTTCCAGGGAGATTGATAACTTATAATATTTTAATTTCCTATGAACTGGTTTATTTTCTTAGTCAGAAACAGAAGGGGAAAGTGGGGTATACATCTATCAAATTGGACATGAGTAAAACTTATGATAGGGTTGAGTGAGGTTTTCTTGAAAATATCATGTTGAAACTAGGCTTTCATTCAAAATGGGTGGATCTGATTATGCTTTGTGTAAAATCTGTTTCTTTTTCTGTTTTAATTAATGGAGAGCCCCATGGCCCAATTATTACTTCAAGAGGGTTAAGATAGGGTGATCCATTGTCACCCAATCTCTTCTTACTGTGTACAGAAGACTTGATTTCCCTACTGCATTATTCAGAAGGAGCAAGAGTACTCAATGGTATTCATGTCTGCAGAGGAGCCCCTCAAGTAAATCATTTGTTATTTGCATATGATAGCGTTGTTTTTTTAAGAGCAAACAAGGATGATAATGAGCAGCTACAGAAACTGTTGGAGATACATGATGAAGCTTCTGGTCAACAAGTTAATAGAAGGAAAACTTCCATGGTTTTTAGCAGGAATCTTGAACCTGGTCTTCAAGATGAACTCATGTCTCTATTGGGAGTGAATTGCTTCCATCAGTATGAAAAGTAACTGGAGCTACCACCTATGATTGGTCGTAATAAATATAAAGCTTTCTCTGATCTCATACACAAGGTGTGGCTGAAACTTCAAGGATGGAAAGAGAAACTGTTGTCTCCAGGGAGTAGGGAAGTACTGATAGAGGTTGTTGCTATGGTTATTCCTACATATACTATAAGTTGTTTTAAACTTCTTGGAACCTTATGTTAGGAGTTAGAAATGATGGTTGCAAAATTCTTGTGGGGGCAGAAAGAGAAAGAGAATAAGATACAGTGGGTTAGCTGTAAAATAATGTGTGAACCAAAAAGGGAAGGTGGCATGGGTTTCAAAGATCTTAAGAATTTTATTAGGGCTTTATTGGCTAAGTAGGATTGGAGGATTATGTATGATGATACTACTTTGTTGCATAAAGTCTTTAAAGCAAAATACTTCCCTAAAATAGATTTATGTGGTGCAAGTCTAGGCAATTCTCCTTCATATGCTTTGAGAGGTATTTGTGAATCTAGGAAGCTTTTGCAAGAAGGTTGTAGATGGTGAGTGGGGAATGGGAAGTCAATAAGGATCTGGCAAGATTACTGGCTACCTGGGCATAAACCTGTAATTCAGACTACTGTTGGAGATATAAATTAACCAGACTAGTGAAACAATAGTGGATAGTCTCATAGATAGTAGCACAAGGTGGTGGGATGTTCGGAAAGTAACAACTGTTTTCAGCCTGAAACTGCTGCAAAGGTTTTGAAGACCATAATTTCACTTGGAGATCATGAGGATAAGCTAATTTGGGAAAAGGAGAAATATGGTGAATACGGAGTTAAAAGTGCCTATAAACTACTTTGTGATGTGAAGAAGGGTAATCATGAGGGGGAGAGCTCAAGAATTGCAAGTCAAAAATGGGTTTGGAAAGAAATTTGGAAATTGAGAGTTCCCAATAAAGTCAAAGTTTTTTTGTTGGAGAGCATGTAGAAATGGTTTGCCTAATGTGCAGAATATGGTAAGGAAACATGTTTTAGATGATGAGAAATGTGTATTTTGTGGAACTGAGGTGGAGGATTTGGTTCATACCCTTTTCTATTGTCCCTTTGTTGTTGACTGTTGGAACCAAGATGTCCCAACTCTGAAGTCTGCAGGTCGAGTAAATACTTTTACTGATCTAGCTAGCTAGGCTCGTAACAAAGGTGGTATCTCTTATTTGGAAAATTTTTTTCTCATTGCTTGGAGTATAACACATAGAAGGAATAACAAGATTTATGAAGGGAAGGAAATAATACTTGAGCAAGTTGTGGTGCAAGCTCTATCTATGCAAAAAGAGTTTCAAGAGATCAGAAGTTGGACCAAAAAAATTGACTCAAATACATTGTTTTTGGTCTCCCCCTCAAGCAGGTACTCTAAAGCTCAATGTAGACGGTGCCATTTTTTAGGATCAGCATCATGCAGGGGGTTGGGGGGTTCTTCGAGATGATAAGGGGCATGTTATATTAGCAACTAGCAGAAAGGAACATAAGGTTAATGACCCAATTGAGATTGAACTTATTGTAATCTTTCAAGTTATGGGGATCACTAATCTTGTCTTGGAAGTGATTCTTACTTGATGGTGAAAGCTCTCCAATCTACAAAAGGATACTGTTAGCCTGATGAATTGTTTTTCAGAATTGTAATATCCAATATATAGGAAGGTTTGGTAATATAGTTGCTCATAAATTAGCTAGACATGCTATGCATATTTCTAATATTGTTTTTTGGTGGAATTCAGTCCAGATATTATATTGTCAGTTCTTTAGACTGACAAACAAATATAATCTCTTTTATGGTGAATAAAGAGGATGTTTACCAAAATAAAAAGTACTTGGGTAGATAGTCCCGGCCGGCCCATTGATATCTCGTTCCAAGTCAACTAACGTGCAGGTTGATCATGAGTGATAAATCTATAACGCTGGGTTGTAACTAATGTGTTGTCTAACTCTTCTCCACGATTAATATTCAAAATAAGAAAGATGGAGTGGAATGAGTTTGGCTCAATGCTTTTTGGATATAAAGATGGTCGGACTGTACGAAACGAGATTGATTGGTCTGGGTTCATCTGGCTATCCAAACCAAATCTGACCTTAATTTATATTTTTTAAAATTTATTAACTATCATATATAATAAATCATATCGAAAGGGATAGAATTTGACTTATTGAACTTAAATGTGAAAGTTCCCACCCATTTAAAGAACTCTTGAGGCTGTTTGCTCCTGTCACATCCGCATCACGCAGAAAATAAATGAGATAGGGTGTGCTACTCTCACCGCTTGGCTTTGTCAGTAGTTTTATATTTTTTTCTGTTAATTTTTTATATTTATTTTTTAAATATTTTCAAAAAATAAAAAAATTATAATATTATTAAAAAAATATTTTCTTAATCATTAAATAATAATGTAACAGAATGAAAGAAAAGGATGAGAATGCTCAAAGAGCATGGGACATGGAATTCTGAAAAATACTCTGTTATTCTTGTGAATACTGTGCATGATACAAGTACTTATACACATATTGCCTAACAAACTAACCGACTTACATGCTAAAAACAAAAGGCATCTAAATATGAAAATATGTACAAATAATAATGAAAAGAATATTCAACATAATAAAGGAGAAGTGTAGCATAGCTGGTCATCCTTCTTCAGACTTTAGTATTTCTTCTAAACAACATGTAGTTGCTATAGGTGGATGACGACCTGCAGCTTCATTATGTAATAAATAAATAAATAAATAAATTTCAATAATTACTTTCAACAGAAGAGTAACATTTTCCAATAAATTATACCAGCCTTATAGAGCACAATCCAAGTCATCCACGGCATGCAGAAACTTCAAGCTTCAGCTGATCCATAAATAAAAAATATTGAAAAATGAGAAAAGAAGAAGATGGACTTGACAGACTCTTTACCCCCATGTCTCCCATTTTCGCACTGAAAGTATAGCTGAAAATGACAAACTTTAAAGCCTAGAAATATTAAAATTTCATCTTTAGCAACTTTATTAAACCGTTGAGAGAGTCTGTATGTATACAAAGGCCGGAGATTCTTCTTCACACCTCCATGGCAGATAGATCTCTTTTTCCTTGGAAGACTCTGTCGTCCACCGTCGCTGCTGCGCCATTTAATTCAAATTCTTGTTAGAGTCGAAATGGCAGACGGGGTTAAGATACCCTCTTTAGGGCTGGGGACATGGCAGGCTGATCCTGACGTCGTCGGTGAAGCCGTGGCCACTGCCATCAAGGTCGATCAATATCCTCTTCGCTCGTTTCCTTCTTTATTTGTCGCTGTTTTCAGCTAGCTACTAACCAACGCGTTTACTGATGCTGCAGCTTGGATACCGTCATATTGATTGTTCTCACATGTATGGTAACGAGGAGGAGGTAAATGAATAATTCTCTCCTTTTTTTTTTTTTTTTTTAATCGGTGGTAAATGAATAATTCTATTAATATCCCCACACATTATATATCACATCTATTTTTATTTTTATTTTTATAATAAATATATTATGTATAAATAATAAGTAGGAAAATTTAATTAATTTAATAAGAATAAAATAATAATAAAAATAATAATAAATAATAAAAATAATTTCAATATATATAAAATATATGGTGTGAGATAATAAATAGCATCCCTCGGAATAAATATATGCAATATATTTTATTAAAATATTTGCCTTCAGCTATTTGAGCACTCTTAATGATTTGCTTACATTTTCTTAGTAGTACATCATTAAATTTTTTTTTTTAAATTTTAAATCATGATTTTTACCCTCAGCTTACTTATTTTTAATATTATTTAAATATTCTTTTCTAAACATTTTATTAATTTCAAATAATCATTCTAACTACCAATGAATTTGCAATATCTCCCTATCTTTCATTTCTAGTTATGCATCTAGCAAAAGATTGAAGTCAAGACAAATGAATATAAAAAATATTTACATGGTTGAACAGTACCAACTAATGTAGCGGGATTACTGTAGCAAAATAAAAAAATGAAGATAAACTACGTGATCTATTGAAGCTGCTTTCTGAACAAATAATTGATTATTAGTATTGTATTCCAAAGACGAAATTTCTTTACGTTTCTGATGTTGGAGGAGAGAAGCAGATATTCTATTCTAGAGAGAGGAGGAGAGACTATTTTGAAAGTTTCTCTTACTGAATTGCTCTTAATTAGTGGGTTGCTTATGCCAATGCATACATGGGTATTTATAGGTTTGTAGATTCACCTAGCATTTATTCTAACACATTAACTTTCCTAGTACACGAACACCCAAGTACATGAATACTCCAAATATATAAATTACTTCTTTCAAGATGAACCTGCACTCTAGTTCATGAATCTGCCAAAAGACAACTCTTCTTCTAACATTTACTAAATTAAGTTTATTAATCAACATCTGAATACACATGATGCTTTAATTAGATCTTCCTAAAGTGAAAATTCGCATATTCGATCGTTAACCACTCTGTAGTCTGTTCTGCAATTCCACTCCCATTGATGCAAGCTTGTTGAAATGTACGTGATGATCCATTAATTGCATACTGATGCGTATTTCTTGTAGATTGGTTTGGTTCTAAAGAAGCTGTTTGAAGATGGTGTGGTGAAGCGAGAGGAATTGTGGATTACCTCTAAACTCTGGTCAGCTTCATCTAATTAAAATATAAATGCTAAAATTAAAATGATATGCTATATAACTGCGTGCTTTATGCCGTATTAACGCAGTATGAGATGATCCGTAGGTGTACTGATCATGCACCTGAAGATGTTCCAGAGGCATTGGATAGCAGTTTGCGAAACTTTCAGCTTGATTATCTTGACTTGTAACTTGTATGTATCACTGGTTACAACTAGCTTATGCTCGATTTATATCTCTAGAGACTTGTTCAAGAGATCTCCTACTCTTCTCGGAATATTACAGTTTCTTCTAATTAATTCGTAGTATTTTACATCATTTTCTTCTTGAAATTGTTTGATTAGGGACATTATTATATATTCAAGTTGTAACTAAATGAGGTTGCTCATTAATTTTTTTAATTTTTTTTTAAGATACATTGGCCAGTCAAGATGAAGAAGGGTTCACTAGGCTTTGAGCCTGAAAACTTTGTTCAACCAGATATACCTGCCACTTGGAAAGCAATTGAAGCACTCTATGATTCTGGGAAGGCTCGAGCTATTGGTGTCAGCAATTTCTCTTCAAAGAAGCTTGGGCATCTGTTGGATGTAGCACGAGTTCCTCCCGCTGTTAACCAAGTGGAGTGCCACCCTTGCTGGCAGCAGCCAGGATTACATGCTTTTTGTAAATCCAAGTGTGTTCACTTATCTGTTAGTACGCATATTCATATATACGTGTGGGTGGGCGTGCATGTGACTGTTCTGTCTTATATCTGTCTATATTTGAGTTACATTAACTGATGTGATATATTTTAATTAATTGATATATCGGATAATATGACTGAAAATGATAAAATTTAAGATGAATTCTCGAATTTGATGCTAAAACAGAGAAAATTTTTAATGCGGGGATATTCACCATTAGGTTCTCCTCGCACTACATGGCTCAAGAGTGATGTCCTTAAGAATCCAACTCTAGTAATGATTGCAAAGAAATTAGGCAAAAGTCCTTCACAGGTCGCCCTTCGTTGGGGCCTTCAAATGGGTCATAGTGTGCTTCCAAAGAGTACAAATGAAGCAAGGATTAAGGACAACTTCGATGTCTTCGACTGGTTTATACCTGAAGACTGTTGTGAAAAACGATGACAATAAATTGAAAAAAAAAATGGAACGAGAAAAGCAATCACACACGACACAAGATTTACGTGGTTCGGCAAATTGCTTATGTCCACGAGAGCTGCAGAGAATTTTATTATTGAGAAATATCACACTACAATGATGGATCAATCACTGTACGTTCACAGTGTTTCTACAGTACGACCATATGATATAATAATCATATATATAGTCAAACGGCGGAAAAAACCTCAGAGCTGTGTAAAAAGCATGTTCGCTCGAGCGGCGTGTCGAGCACGCGTCGAGCGAACTTCCTTCCCGCATTCGCTCGAGCTCACTGTCGACCTGATATCGAGAGTTCAACTCTGCCTGACTTCGCTCGAGCGGCCAATGCCTCCGCTCGAGCAGTGTGGACTAGACTCCACAGTACTCAACAATTCTCCCACTTGGAGACTGGTACACTCGCTGTATCACCGTCTTCCTCAAACATGATATCCTCCACCTTTACTACTCACTGCCCCTGTCTTCATGCTAGAAGACCAACTGAAGTTGCGCACAACTTCAGTTTCTCAAGTGTAACACCCTTTGTCAACATATCAGCAGGGTTCTTGCTTCCACAAATCTTCTCAAGTACCCACTGTCTGTCATCTAACAATGATCGTATGAAGGGATACCTGATCTGAATGTGCTTGGTCTTGAAATGAAATGCTGGATTCTTGGCAAGGAATATGGCACTCTGACTATCACTGTAGAGAGTGTCTTTCTAATTCTTTTTACCCAATTCCTCCAAGAAGCCCTGTAGCCATATCATCTCCTTTGCAGCCTCTGACATTGCAATATACTCAGCTTCTGTAGTAGACAAAGAAACTGTTTTCTGTAGATTAGAACCACATGACACTGCAGTACCACCAAGTGTATAAACAAAGCCCGTGGTACTCTTTCTGTTATCAATATCTCCAGCCAGATCAGCATCAACATAGCTCTGCACCTCCAAGCTCTCTCCAGAGAAACACAAATAGGTTTCTAAGGAGCCCTTTAGGTACCTCAAAATCCATTTCACTGCTTCTCAATCTTGCTTTCCTGGGTTACTCATGTATCTACTCACAACTTCCACTACATGAGCAATATCCGGTCTTGTGCAAACCATAGCATACATAAGTGAACCAATAGCTGAGGCATAAGGAACCTTACTCATGTAATCTTGTTCCTCCTCTGAATCATGTGACTGATTCTTGCTGAGTCTGAAGTGACTGCCCAAGGGTGTGCCAACTGGTTTGGCCTTGTCCATATTGAACCTGCTGAGTACCTTTTTCACATACTCAGCCTATGAGAGTCTTAATGTACCTTTGACTCTATCTCTGACAATTCTCATGCCAAGAATTTGCTTTGCAGCTCCCAAATCTTTCATTGCAAAGTGCTATGACATTTGCTTCTTTAGATTATTGATCTCATCAATACTAGCCCCTGCAATAAGCATGTCATCCACATACAACAACTAAATAATGTAAGAATTGTCAAAGTGCCTGACATAGCAACAGTGATCTGGTTGACATCTAATGTACCCCGCACTGTGCATGAAGTTATCAAATTTCTTGTACCACTGTCTAGGAGTTTGCTTCAGACCATACAAGCTCTTGCTCAGTTTGCAAACTGAACCTTCCTTTCCTTATACCACATACCCCTCAGGCTGGTGCATGTAGATGTCTTCTTCAAGATCTCCATGAACAAAAGCTGTCTTCACATCTAACTGCTCAAAAAAAGTAAATTTTCAGTAGCAACCATAGATAGTACCATCCTGATGGTTGTGATCTTTACCACAAGAGAAAAGATCTCAGAGTAATCAATACCCTGATTCTGCTGAAAGCCTTTTACAACAAGTCTGGCCTTGTACCTCTTACTGCCATCATACTCAGTTTTCACCCGGTACACCCACTTGTTATGTAATGCCTTCTTCCCTGATGGAAGTTCTGTCAAATCCCATGTCTGATTTCCTAACAATGAATCCATCTCATCTTTCATGACCAGCTCCCACTTGCTAGAATTTTCATCTTGTAAGGTTTCTTCGTAACTCTGCGGTTCTCCACCATCTATCAATAGAATGTAATTCAAAGTAGGTGAGAAACGCTGTGGAGGACGTATAGTCCTAACTGACCTGCGAACTGCAACTGTAGGAGTGGACTGTTCTAAAACTGCCTGCGGAATAATAGGAATGGGTGCACTGGACCCACTCTCCCTGTCACTCACATCTCTACACGGCACTGTAACATCTGGTAGGTCATCCAATCTTACAAACTTGAACTCCTGAGAAGCTAATACAGAATTTGTACTAGACTTATCCTTGTACATAATTTTCTTATTGAAAATCACATTTCTGCTTCTTATGATCTTCTGACTCTGATCATCCCAGAAACAATAGCCAAATGCCTCGTCTCCATAGCCATTGAAATAACATTTCTTTGACTTAGCCTCAAGTTTACTACGAGCATCAGAATCAATAAGCACATAAGAAAGACAACCAAAAGTTTTAAGGTGAGAAAATTTGACCTCTTTCCCGCTCCAAACCTCCTCAGGCAGTCCACAATCCAGTGCAACTGATGGCCCTCTGTTTATCAAGTAAACGGCAGTGCTGATTGCATCTGCCCAGAAAGTGGGTGGTAGTCCAGCGTGCAACCTCATGCTTCTAGCACGCTCATTAATGGTTCTGTTCATACGCTTAGTAACTCCATTTTACTGTGGTGTCCCAGGAATGGTCTTCTCCATTCTGATACCTAAAGCTGCACAATACTCCCTGAACCCACCATCGACATACTCACCACCATTGTCAAATCTCAAACATTTTAGTTTCAAGCATGTCTCTGTCTCAACCATGACTTTCCAAATTTTGAACACATTAAATACATCAGATTTATGCTTCAAAAAATAAACCCATACCTTCCTACTATGGTCATCAATGAACGTGACATAGTAGCAAGAATCTCTAAGAGATGCCACTGGGGAAGGACCCCACACATCTGTGTGCACAAGATCCAGTCATCCTGTCTTAGGTGTCCTGCCACTTTTCAAGAAGCTGACCTTCTTTTGTTTCCCTATGACACAACTTTCACACATATTGAGATCAACTGACTTTAGTTATGGTAGCTTGCCCCTAGACAGAAATTCTTTTATACCCTTCTGACTCATATGGCCAAGCCTGCAATGCCACAAATCTGTTATGCTCTCTGCAACGGTAGTAGCAATAGTGTCAATCAAACTAGTAGTCATATATAGTGTACCAGTTTTCTTACCCCAAGCTAGTACCAATGCCCCTTTTGTGACCTTTCAGGTGCTATCTGAGAACACCACTGAATGACTACACTCATCGAGCTGCCCAACAGAAATGAGGTTCTTCTTCAACTCAAGAATGTGTCTGACCTTTTGCAAGATCCATTTGTTCTTACCAGGGAGTACAATATCAATATCTCTCATCCCCACTACATTCAAAGCCTCTCCATCAGCCAAATACACCTTTCCAAAATCACCTACAACATAGTTCTGCATTAGCTCCCGGTAGGAAGATGTATGGAATGAAGCCCTTGAATCCAGTATCCAGTCATCAACTGGACTATGAACTGCAAGCAATAGTACATCATGTACTTCTTTAGTTACCACATTAGCACTATCATTCTCGGTCTTCTTAGGGTTTTTGTAGTTCTTCTTTATGTGGCCGGCTTTGCCACAATTCCAGCAAGTTTCCTGCGAACCAGACCTCGACTTGCTCTTGCTCCTATACTTTGATTTTGATCTTCCTCTGTTTGAGTTCCTGTCTTGTGATCTCCCTCGAGAATCAACATTTAGAGCTGAACTCAAACCCGAGGTCTCGCCTGAATCTTTCCTGCGCACCTCCTCAGCCAAAATCAAATCACGAATATCATCATATTTCAATTTAGATTTACCAGCAGAATTACTGACAACTATTCTCATGGCTTCCCAACTATTTGGCAGTGAAGCCAATAGTATCAGTGCATGTATCTCATCATTAAATTCAATTTCAACAGACGACAATTGATTTGTGATAGTATTAAAATCATTCAGATTGTGTAACAGACGTACCATCTGTCATCTTCAAATTGAATAACTTTTTCATTAAATGTACCTTGTTATTCGCTGACGGCTTTTCATACATACCTGACAAAGTCGTCATGAGATCTGCAGTTGTCTTCTCCTTGATGACGTTGTGTGCAACGAATCTCGACAGGGTTAATCGAATAACCCCCAGAAGCTGTCGATCCAACAGGCTCCGATCAGTATCATCTATTTTTTCCGGTTGCTTTCCCAATAGTGGAAGATGAAGTTTCTTCCCATAGAGGTAGTCTTCTATTTGCATCCTCCAGTATCCAAAATCTGTGCCATCAAACTTCTCGATCTCCGATGCCTTTAATTCATCTCCAGCCATCGTTTTTTCTCAGACCCGAACCTTGGCTCTTGATACCAATTGTTGTGAAAAATGATGACAATAAATTGAAAAAAAAAATGGAACGAGAAAAATAATCACACACGACACAAGATTTACGTGGTTCGACAAATTGCCTACGTCCATGGGAGCTGCAGAGGATTTTATTATTGAGGAATATTACATTACAATGATGGATTAATCATTGTACGTCCACAGTGTTTCTACAGTACGGCCATATGATATAATAATCATATATATAGTCAAACGGCGAAAAACACCCTAGAGCTGTGTGAAAAGCATGTTCGCTAGAGCGGCGTGTTGAGCGCGCATCGAGCGAACTTCCTTCCTGCATCCGTTTGAACTCACTGTCGAGCTGACATCGAGCGTTCAACTTTGCCTGACTTCGCTCGAGCGACCAATGCCTCCACTCGAGCGGTGTGAACCAGACTCCACAGTACTCAACAAAGACTTGATCGCCAAATTCTCTGAAGTAGAGCAGACAAGTAATCAATTAAACATCATCTTTGTAAATTATACTTTCTGAGTTACTTCACTTCTTGTTTTGCTACGCCAATTAAAACATAGTTACAAAAATTATTATAATATGCCAAATTTTCCACTATGATGCTTTTCCTGGATCTCATTGACGGATTATGGATGAGGACGAATGATTATAATACTGTTCCTTGTGTGTCATAAATCTCTTATTCTTATGTCTTGCAAGCAAGACTGTTTACAGGGGAAATCTTCTTTGTTCATGAGACTTTTGGTGCGTACAGGACTGTACATGAATTATGGGATGGTGAAATGTGAGCAGGGAGATGACTTCCTAGCTGTGTTTGTGGATTGAGATGTTAAGGAACGAACATGACCTCCTCCAATGATCTTGTATTCCTTGTTAAAATATATTATACTATTATCAAAATATGATTTCATAAAAATGGAATGTAAAAAATTTAATTTAATTTCTCCGCTGAGCTGAGAAATATTTTTCAATTAAACTTCTATCTAAGTACAACCTTAGGGTTTGGCATTTTGTATTCAGTGACTCTTTAATAGATATGATTGAATTAAGCTTCAATTTATATTTATTGATATCCTAATTATTCTTTATACTGATCTGATCTCATTTTATTAGATGTTTTAGTAATAAAGATAAAAACTAATAGTTATTATTGGTGAAATATATAGCAATAAAATAAAAATTACAATTAAATTGAAATTGATATAAAACTAGTTTGAATTGAGGCATGGAATTTTTTTTTTAAGGAGATTCAAGTCTTATGCGATATATAAAATTTCAAATGAAACGGTATAGCAGACCTCATTTTGATTTGTCTCATCTAGAATACAACAACCCAGTTGATCATCCTCTCACTATAATAAAAATTCATTTTTGGGATTTGAATTTGGTGCGTTAAGTAATAACATTTAGCGGAACATTAACTTACCATTCGAACAACATAGAATAACGTTCGAACATCAAAATTAATTAATGTTGGAACAGATATTGTATACGATTGAATGAGAAATTGTTGGGTTAAGTCAATAAATTTAGCGAGACATTTACATACCTCTCGAACATATAATTATATCATTCAAATGAATACGTTAATCAATGTTCGAGCGTAAAATAAAGAGTTTGAATGAAGATTTATTGCAAAAATATCTAGAGATAATGAAGAAACGTTTGAATGTGGTATATTCTGTTCAAATGGTTACATAATTTTTACAATTATTGATGGCAACAAAATATCTTACTTAATTATGAATAAATATTTAATTTATTCAAAAATTATTAATTAAATAATAAGAATAATAGAAATCAATAAATAATTTAGAAAAGACAAAAACGATTTAATTCATAATTAAATTAAATTTACAAAACATCAAATATTGTCCATACCAAAAACAAAAAAAAAATGTAAATAAAAGATACAAACTACTAAGATTTTAAGTCTATGCACAGATCCTCTACTATAGGTAGGTGTGTCTCTAACTGTGTCAATCGAGTACTGCACAGACATGGCACACATCCTCTACTACAACTAGATGTGTCTCTTGCTGGTTGTGTAGAGTCGTAGACATGGCATCAATCTTTGTACGTAAGTCAAAGATGCTAGCATTAATCTTGGTACGTAAGTTAGAGATGCTAGCATTAAACTCTATACGTAAGTCAAACATGGCACTACAAATCTCTGTATGCACTGCATCAATCATCGCTAATGTCTACCTGTTGATCTTGGTACGCATTATATCTACCATCTCCTCACGAGTAGCTGTGTATGATGCCTCAACCTACATGGATGTCTCATTGGTAGATACCCCACAATCTCCCAAGTGTGCATCTCTCTGAGTATTGACCAAGTCTAGAATAGGACCACAAAGATGAAGTCTCGAGTGTCCCGTGCTTCATGACAGGGTGAAGGAGTTGATCGGTCCCATCAACTCTCGAACACGCTCAACAATATCTTCAATATGTAGCAAAAATCATATGATCAAGATCCCGAATGGTAATATATCCGTTGTAATGTAATGAGCCTTTGATTGAATCCTATCAAATATATAACCCACTAAGTCGAAAGGAACCTTGCGAGCAATGCATATCATAAGTTTCGTCTAATCCATGCCAACCTCTATGATGTGCTACCAAGGACCAATGTTGTTGGCAATGATTAAGTTAATGATCTTGAAGAAACTAGATAAATCTACATATTTGATGCTCTTCGTCTCATCATAGGGAGGAGCATCTGGACCAACAACCAACTCCCTCACCTCATGATCAATGAGGCCATCGAGCTCATCTGTATAAGATCCCTCTTCCTAGAGACTCTCTGTATACCATATTCGGATATACAGTACGCAATCGAGGAATACCAATGAAATCAACAAGTATGTCCACTGAAAATATAACTGAAGCTCTGCAGATCAAGATTGTTTACGCCCCTCCGTCATCTGGGCTGGCACCATCGAGCTCTTTATAGAATTTAGAGACGATGTCAATACAAAAAACGATGTCCCATGCTTCGTCCTTCTGGTCGAGGATTATTGTCAAACCACAATCAATGAAGACTGATGTCAAGGAATGACCCTCTCAAATAAAAGTCAGAGATCTTCATCTGACGCTCTAATAAAATAGTTATTTTTTCAAACTATTTCGATAAAAGGTTGCCCTGGTTTGCTACGCTTACATCACCTATAAGACATTATCAACCTAAAATTTAAAAAATAAAATATATATACAAAATTAGTTATGAAATATAATATATAAATATTCACAAAATTATATAGTAATTAAAACAATGAGAAACTATTTTCTGTTATACCATTCGATCAAATTTCTAACCGTTCGAATGTTATAATTTTTATAGCACAGTTTGAAAGTGAGACATATATGTTCAAACACTAAAATTAAATTTTGTTCAAACGTATGGTGAACCAATCAACCGTTCAATGTTTGACCTACCAAAATGCATACACACTTGTTTGAACAGTATATGGATTGAACTTAGTCATGGCTAAGTCAACTCAATAGCCATGAAAATGAAAGAAATCCACCGATTCATTGTGTTCTTCAACAAATAACAAGTACACAACACTTATTTAACAACCTTAGATGCCATTGAAGGAAAAATCAAGTTTTCCTATTTTGTTTTTATAAATAATCTAACAAAACTTATATAAATCAACCATTATTGGAATGTAAGGATTATATCTCTTGAAAGGAATGAGTCTTCGATGGTGGCGGTGACGACAGTGGCTAAAACAGTGGTTAAAGGAAACTGTATACTTTCAAAATTTTAAATGGTTGTTATGGAGTTATGACGGTGTTCAAAAGCATCCCCCGATACCTTATATGTATAGATTCATTCAAACGATATGTAATACGTTCAAACGGTTTTAAGACTATCTTACCGTTCGAACATTAGTATATACTATTCGAACTATGTTTATTTCAATTTTAGTAAATTCATTGATTTTTTATATTTAATATATCATATAGTATATATCACTATATGATATTATATGTATGAAATATCATATATTGATTTCATATATAAATACTATAATATATAGTATTAGTATATGCTAATTATAATATCATAGAGTATATTATCATATAGCATATACTAATCATATATAATAATATCATATAGTATATTAGTATATACTATGTGATAATATACTATATGATATAGTATTATAATATCATATATCATACAATATCATATAATATATACGATATATCACTATAATATAGTACTATATTACATGTTATATATTATAGTACCATATAGTACATGTTATATCTCTATAGTATATAATAATATATATAGTATAATATATAGTATAATATGTATTATATACTATATATCACTACATATATATCATCACATCACTATACTATAGTACTATCTAGTACTATATATATCACTATCTCACTATAGTATAGTACTATATATAGTGGCAGATATATATATATATATATATAAATATATTTATATATCAGACTGTTCGAACGTTATACATTCGAACGTTATTCAATATGATTTATTGTTCAAACTTCAATACTTAACATTCGAACGAAGGATATATACTATTTATATATACTAGATAATAAAACATATAGAATATATTACATGCAAAAACTTACAGTATATATCATATCTATACTATATCTATATATCTCTATATCATATATAGTATATGCTTGTATATAATACTATACACTATATAACTTGTTATATATATATACTAGGTCGGAGCAACGTGCAAAGCACGTTTGTCTAGTTTTATTTTTTATAAAAAAAAATTAATTAATACACCAAGTTGAATCACCTTTTTGTGAAGTCTGTTATTACAATGTTTTTTAAATATGACAAATGCTCCTATATAATATGAATTTAATGCTTGTGTATGATCAATAGAAAAGTAAAAAATATAAATGCAAAAAAATCAAAATATGGTAAATTATGAGATTTATTTCTCTTACTTACCAGACTATTTCAATTATTTCAAACTAATATATTTTTAAGAGATCACTACTATACACCACATTACAGATATAAAAAATGTGAAGTGAAATTTATTTTGATGTACTTTCTTGGTATTAATTATTATTTTGCATTTAAATTGTTGTTTACTTTACATTAGTTTAATGTTGGATTTTAATTATTTTATTTTATTAATATCGAGTTGTATAGTATTTTTATTTAGCTCTTATTTATTTATTTTTGTTGTATCTCTTTTTTTTTTTACTCTTTTTTTTTTTCAGACTGGGCCTGTTGGAGTGTGTTTCATTTTTCTTTTGGACCCAGCCCATTCGGTCCCAACCCAACCCGTGAGCCTTCAACCCAGCCCACTAAATCCCCCCAAACGGCGTCGTTTAGTCCAACCCCTAGGCCTTCTTCTTCTCTTCTCCTTCTTTCACCTGTGCGTGTTGCTTCTCCACCTCTTTTCCATTTCAGTTTTCATCCCCTTCAATCCGTTAGTTGCTGCTTCCCTTCTTCTCCTTCTTCATTTTATTTTGTTTCTTTCCTCTATTCTTCATTTTACCACGACATCGACGCTGAGCTGGCGAGATCACCATGGTCCCCAAAAAAACAGAAATTAAATTTATAGACTGAGATAGATCTCTCCGAACGATCCACTACCGATCTTCCGGCCGAGCTGAAACTTGTTCCCAACGGGAGGTTCCATAACTCCCAAAATCCACGATCAGGCCAAACCCTAGCTCCAACGTGACCAAGTCCAAGTCTCGGCAAACAATAAAAATTAATGACGAAAGCTGTCAGGATGGCATGGGACAGGGAAACAAATAACGGAAAAGAGTGGGTGACAAAAACATCAATCGAAATTGGTATTAGAGTGAAGAAGGAGGAGGAGGAGAAAGTGAATGCATTGTGATATGTGGAGGTAACGATGTGGTCCCCATTGCTGACGAGATGGAGGAGAACAAAGGAGATGGCAGCCATGCCGCTAGAGGTGCAGTAGGCAGCCTCAGTGCCCTCGAGAGTCAGCATTTGACAGCTGAGATTCAACATCGTGGGGTTGAAGTGACGGCTATAGATGAAGAAGTCTCATTCGAGACCCCTGAGTTTCTTTCGCAGGCTCTCTCTCCCTCTCCCTCTCTCTGTTATAATGTTTTTCTATTATAATAGAATATAAACGAACAGAAGCGGGACTTAACAGTGACTTAATGGAAAACAAGTAAAATAGACGAAAAAACAAGAATTTTCATTTCATACACACTTTTTATATATAGAAGATATAAAATACTATAACTTTTATAACTTGTTATATATAAGACTATAACTTGTTAATACTATAGCTTGTCATTATACTATACCTTAATTAATATGCAATACTATATTATACTCTACTAAACTATATTATACTATAGTATATATAATACTATCATATAATAATATACTAAACTATACTATACTATACTAGACTACACTACACTATATTATACGATATTATAGTATTATACTGTACTAGTTTTAATATAGTATTTATTATATATACTCATAAAATATAATATAATAGAATATATATATTATGATGTACCACCGTTCAAGCAGTAGTACCTTAAGTTTGAACAGAATATGAACATTTGAACGTTTTTTCTAATGGCAAGTCACGTTCGAATGGTGGCTAGGGTTTTTGGCGCCTGATGAAATGGTGGTGGCAATTTCTTCTGCCAATTCTTGAGCATTGGATTAAAATTTGAACAGTTATTTACTACCGTCTAAATAGTGTCACAAAAATTTTGTCAGCAACAAAAATTTCGAGTTGAAAAAGTTTTCATGTGCGAACAATATAGATTTTAAAAGGTCATGCAGTATCAATAAGAGTGTTTTAATTGGAACAACTACATTTCAATTCAAGGAACTTGTTTCAACGACATTTTGTCACTATAATAAGTTCAAAAATGCTAAACCTGCATTAAATACCACAAATTGCTCAAAGCGCCGTATAGGCCTGATTTGAGATTTTTTCTTCAATTTGCAGAGAGAGTTGAGGTATTTGAGTGACTTTTTTCTTCAAAAATTCAAAAAGGGAGGTAATCGCACTTGGATTTAGGGAGAGACAGAGTGAGAGCAATAGAGATAGAGTGAGTAAGATTGAGGGAGAGCTGAAAAAAGGATTGCACGCAAATTTTTCCAAGAGATGATCTTTAGTAAATATCTATACACCCTAACTCATGTTCTTCATTGTTATTTTTAGATGTTTACTAATTTTAATGTATCCCCTAAATGTGGTGTAGGTCTTTTGTATTTATTAGATTGTTTGGAATTGCATTTAAGGTAAAATCTCTTATTTATACTCATTATAGTCTATATCTATGTTTGTTCGTTTGCATTGTCCATGATTTGTGAGGTTGTGTTTGTGAATAATCACTATATTTTGAAGAGTGTATTTGTCAATGTTGTTTTGCGTTCAAGTTTGAAAACTGGGTTGCAACTGTTTGAACAGTATTTGTTATCATTCGCATGATATTTGTTACCATTCGAATGGTCATTATGTGTTCGAACGTATACTATATACATTCGAACGTGAATTTCCATTATAGTTTGCATAGAGTACTCTAATTAAATTACTAATTAAATTCTAAAAATATATTTTTAATTATCACACAATAGCACATCATAATAATAAACATAACGAGAGTATAATTAATACTTAAAAACATAATAGACAATTGAAGGTTAAATAACACAATAGAACAACATAATAATAAACTATAATTAATACTTAAAAACATGTACCCAAGTGAATATATACTACTTAACAAAATACTTAATATAAAATAGACATATACAAAATCTAATGATGTAAAATTTGAAATATTTTGAATAATAATAGAGCACAATATATTAGATTTAAGAAAATCTATAGCACAATTGATATGGCACACCAGGAGGTTAAATGACATAATAGAACAACATATTAATAAACTATAATTAATACTTAAAAACATGCACCCAAGTGAATAAATATGCTGATGAAAAATACTTGGTCAAAAGTAGTTAACATAATGAGAGTAATTCTAATTAAAATACTTAACAAAATACTTAATCTAAAATAGACATATACAAAATCTAAAAATGTAAAATTTAAAATATTCTCAAAAATAATATAGCACAATTGATTAGACATAAAAAAATCATATAAAACTATTGATTCGATTTAAGAAAATCATATGGCACAATTGAGTAGATTTAAGAAAATCATATAGCAGAATTAATTAGATTTAAGAAAATCATATAGTACAATTAAATCATATAGCAAAAAATTAACATCTGAATTATATAATTATCTCTTGTTTGATATATTCTTGTATCCTGGATTGTTGTTGTGTATTACTCTCATGTCTTATATGTTGCATCAAAATAAACATTAGACCCTTCTGAGAGTTATCAATCCCTTTGAACTGTTGATTGATAACTCTTGAATTGTCCAAATGGACAATTTGGGATTATAAGATCATTCTCGCAAACTATCCAATTGTATATGTTCGTGTCTGACATTTTGATTTTGGTAGAGTCATCCATTGTTCTCTAGATATGCAGTTTCAGTGATAGTGCATCAACATGTTACTCATCGGCACACACGACCAAATGAACATATTTGGAGAACTATAGGGAGATACTACCAAAATCTCATTCAACGTGACAAATAATAGTTGATAGATTTGCGACTATGATCTTACAATCCCTAATGGGATCTGACCAATTACCTGGTGAAAGGAAGAAATTGCACAATATGTTGTATACATGTTTGCTTGTTGATGCCCACATGACTATTTGTAATAGGGTATTAGGTATGGATAAGAATTGGATGCGAGTTAAAGATCGCTTGGGTGAGAATTACAATATATATGCTAAAGGTGTTAAGAAATTCTTGGAGTTTGCATCCTATACAATTGATAGTGACAGTTGTATTAAATGCCCATGCCAACAATACAAGAATTTGCGTTCTCATTATATAGACTTAGTGAGAGAGCATCTGTTTGTTAAAGGTATTGATCTGGGTTATAATGATTGGGTCTTACAAGACGAACCATATCCAACATCATTCGAGCCTTCACACAAAGAAGAAAACATCAATGAAGATGTACAGCCAGAGGTTGTTGGTGATGAATACGATGAGGTTATGAAGTAAATGCTGAGTCACATTGGTGATGGGAATGTTTATGGACAAAGGTGATACAAACTTATCAAATTCAAATGATGAGAGCCATAACACTTTTGCGCACTTGTGGAATGATTCACAACATAAGTTATATCTAGAAAGCATAAGACACAATAAGTTGTCATTTATAGTTAGACTGCTTCATATAAAATCCATGTGCCGATTATCTATTAAGGTTATCAATTTGCTACTTGAGCTGCTTAAAGAGGCACTTCCATTAGACAATATTTTGCCTCCAAGCTTCTATAAAGCAAAAAAATTGAAATGAAGACTCGGGTTTGATTACAATGTAATACATATATATATATATATAAATGATTGTGTATTATTTCGCTAGAGAATGAATAATTGAATGAGTGTCTCATGTGTCATGAATCAAGATGGACATCTGAGAAGCAGAATGTGCCCTGAAAGGTCGTACGCCATTTTTCATTGATACCTAGAGTACAAAAGTTATTTACATCAAGTACAACAACTATAGACATGACATGACACTCATCATCTAGAGTTAGGAATGAATGCGTCTAGCCACATCTTACTAGTCTCAGGTTTGGAAGGAATTTGATTTGGAACATCCATGGGTTGCTGAAGAACTTCGTAATGTGCAACTTGGGTTGGCAACAAATGAATTTAATCCATTTGGGACTATGAGTACTAGTCATGGTACTTGGCTACTTGTACTTATACCTTATAATCTGCTACTGTGAAAGTATATGAAAGATCCATATTTCATGATGAGTTTGCTTATTTCAGGTTCGAGATCACTGGGAAATGATATATACATACACTTATAGCCATTGATTATAGAACTGAAAGATTGTGGGAGAATGAGGTCCTAACATTTGATTCATCAATAGGCAAGTCGTTCAAGATTTATGTTGCCGTGTTATGGACATTAAATAATTTTTTTACTTATGAAAATTTGTCAGGTTGGAGTACTAAAGAGAAAATGGCATGTCTGACTTATAACAAACATATCCAATTTGAATGCTTACATATGGGAAGAAATTTTACTTCATGAGTCATCATCTACTTTTACCTGGCAACCATAGATGGCGTGAAAATTTTAGGATGTTTTATGGCACTGTTGAATTGGCGCACCCTCCATCATATTTATCTAGTGAAAATGTACTTGCACAATTTGTAAATTTCAATTTTAATGAATTTGGTATAAAGCAATGAACGAGAAAATGAACTACAAATGAGTTGAATTGGATAAATAATAGTATATTTTTTGAACTCCCGTGCTAATCGACGTTAAAATTTTGGCATAATCTCGATGTTATGCATATTGAGAAAAATATATGTGAGTCCGTGTTGGGAGTATTGATGTCAAATAAAGTCAAAACAAATGATGCATTAAACTCATAGAAAGATCTGAAGTGGTTGGGAATAAGATTAGAAATGCACTTGCAACAAAATGGTTCATCTTCTATATGCCGATTGGGTGGTATACATTTTCAATGAATGAAAGGGTTACATTTGGTAAGTGATTAATGAAAATTAAATTACTGGACAGTTATGCCTCGAATCTAAAAAAGTGTGTGAGAATAAATGACTGAAAAATTAATAGATTTAAAAGTCATGATTGTCATGTATTTTTACAAATGTATCTTGCCTGTTGGTATTCCTAGGTACTTGATGAGAGATGTGCACCTAGCTTTGACTAAGTAGGGTGCATTTTTTAAAGACTTATGTGCTAGAACGTTGAGTGTAGAAGCCTTGGATAGTATGGAACGAGAAATTGCTATAATATTGTGTAAGTTGAAAAGTATTTACTCACTTTCATTCTTCAACATATGGTTCACTTAGCCGTTCATTTTTCACATAAGGCTCGACTTGCGAGACCAATCTAGTATAGATGGATGTATCCTATTAAACAATTCCTTGGAAATTTTCAATTGCACACACATATATTAATGATGAGTGACACGGATTCTAATACTTCTACGGAGTTGACACGAAGTTTGATCGGCCGGAAATAAACTTTGATGTTGACCAAACAAGACAATGAAATGGGTTTTGTGTTTTCCCAACAAATACATACACTTGGTGCAGTGCGTGGTTATGATTTGGAAGAGAATTCGAGAAAACTCAGTGGTACGTGCCAGACAATTGCCCTAAGATAGAGAGCCACTTGAAATAAGTTGTCATTATTTGTTAATTAATATTGTAATTTTCTTAAAAAATTATAAGAATATAAATTATTTGGTAATCTTTAATTTTAGTGATCATATATATTAACATGTTCAAAGAACTAGGATTAAATAATATAAACCAGAAACATGAAGAGGAGTTCTTAAAATGGTTTGAATAGTGGGTAATAACGTCACAAATACGAGTTTGAATTACCAGAAAAATATACTCATTGTTTATTTTTGTATGTTTATGTTTTATTTAATATATATGTTGTACAAATACGTGCGAGTAATCTAAGCAATAAATCAAAAGAGCTGTATACATTGGAGCGTGGCCATTCAAGACACGCTGCTTGATATTTTGCATTTATTTCTCAAGAAACTATGTATCACATAATAGATCGAGAATGCTATATGAAAATACAAAATAGTGGTATCCTAGTCGAAGGAAGTCATGACGGAGAAAATTGTTTAGGTTATTGTCGATATAATTGAAATGAGACATTTAAGGGAACTTGTGATGCATCTGTTAAGTGTGATTGTTGGGATTGAAGCAATCCTCAAGGGGGAGTGCGCAATGATGAATATTTTTTTAGTATTAATTCATAAAAAATGATATGAAGATGATCATTTTATTTTGGCTTTCCAATCATCTCAAGTATTCTACATAGATGATCCTGAGTTAGGAAATCAATGGCGAGTGGTACAAAAGTTTTCTTCAAGAAACATATATGATATTATCCTTGAGACAGAGGGACAAAATGAAAAAGAAAATGGCCCCTCTACTTAAGAAGCATACCAAGAGAGTCAACCCGTCTTTAACTTGTTTGTTGATTTGAGCCAGTATGAGATGATTTCATTACATATGGAAGATATTGAGACTGAAATTGTTGATGTGATAGTTGAACAAAATGTTGAGTTATATGAAGTATTTATAGATGTTGAGGGTGGATGGTCTAATGAAATTGATACAAATGATTGAATAGTTTTGTGTTTACATTACACTTCATTGACAAATCTTTTATGTATTGAATATATCAATGTTTCAAAATCATACCGCCGAAGATGAACAAAAGTTCGCATCCCATTTCCACTTGTTCCTAACTCTCCGTCCGACTCAATGTTAGAGACTAACTCTACAAAAGAAGGTAAAAATCTAATAGTTGTTTTGTTTCAATTAAGGTCATTAATACATATTACATCATTTCTAACCATCATTTACTTTGTTTCTACAACGAATATTATATTTTATAGAGTTAACGGTATAATCTTAAGGTCGAGGCACTACTAGAAATGTGACAATGGAAAAATATCGTAAAATAGGTAAGATTAAGGTTAATATTCCAAAAGAACATTTTGGAATTGAAGGACAACTAGCAACTTGGCTTGCATCGCATGTAAGTGCTCTTACAAAACTTATACACTTTTGGTTACGAGTTTATGGTAGAAAGTCTCCCAAGATATGAAAGAGATTATCAAGAAGCATTGTTTGGTAATGTTTAAATAATTGATTTATATTAATATAATTTAGTATATATGCAAAATTTATAATATTCTGGGTGATAGTATCTTTGTGTATATATTTTTTCAATGATAATTTCAAACTAAATTTTGGTAGGAGAGACGAGCGTAAGACTGTCGATGACCTTATGTGTAATGCATTTTAAAAATATAAAGTGAGGCGTTATGAGCATTACAAGAAGTTCAAGAACAAGGAAAATAGATGCCAACATCCTTTTCAAGATGTTTGACCTTCCAATTGGAAAAAATTTTATTACACGTTTAATGATTCATCAAATAAGGTAAATTAAATGAATTTTTTTATGTATCTTATTTATAATTTTCGCTTCCTAACATTTACAACTTCTATGCAGGAGCAAATTTCTATAAACAAAACAAATAAATCAAAATTGAAGATTCATTATCATACAGGTTCAAGATCTTTCTATCGCCTCTCTAAGAAATTGGCAATGCTATTTTTTTTTCTATTGTATATAGTTTGTTATGTTGAAGTATTCTAATAACTTTATATCTCCACAAATGTCTCTTGTAGAAAGAGTCAAATATCAATTATGATTTGACAAAATTATATGTTGCATTACATACTAATCGTAATGGAGAGTGGATTCATTCCGATACCCATGAAAATTATGTAAGTATATAATCTGTTTTAATTAAACATATTTGAATATTTGTGACTATATTAATTCTTTATTTTTTGGTGTAGGATAAAATAGTTGCCCTACGTATTAAATCTATGTTAGACCAAAATTCCTTAACAAGTGATGTTAAGATTTTTTTCACAAATTCTTGGTCAACATTCAGGATATTTGAGGGGTTTAGGTCACTGAGTAAAGCCTTATAGCTCTTCCTTGTTGTCTGGGTTTGCCTCTAACACCTCTGTAGCATTAGAGTAAAAGAATTCCAAGATCAAAAAATTGACTGCAAATAAGCAAGAATTAGATACTCAATTGGCGAAACAAGCAAACATGGAGATGCGCATGAAACAAAAAGAACAACAACAATAAGAGTTCAGGAGAGAGGTGCAACTTCAAAAGCATATGCTTATGCAATAGTTAGCACCTCCTAACAACTGGTTTACATTATACGTACAAATTTTGGGACTTATTTTTGTACGAAGAACACTAGTATTACTGTTTTATTTATTTAGTTCACACTTATTAAACTACTTTTATGGGTATTGAAGAAATTGTAATGTACTTTTTAAAATATTATGTATGTCTATTTGATTTTTAATTATTGGGTAAAATACAATAGTTACCTTTCGAACGACCAAAAAATGTTCGAATAAAATAAATAAAACTATTCGAATATTGATACAAAACATTCTAATGTAATTGGTATTAAACATTTGAACAGTACTTGAAACTATTCAAACAAATCATCAAACATGAAATAAATGTTCAAATGTCATCTCATAACAAATCGTTCGATCCTATTATGGTCCAATCAAACGTCTTACTTAATATGTTCAAACATATTTTACTGTTTGACCATCAAATTGTTTGTTCAAACGTTTCATGATGTTTATTTAGTCAAACGGACTGGTATCGATCTGTCACTCAAGAATGACACATTCGAACATATTTGGCATTGAATATCAAGTTTATATTGTTCGAATGCGATTGAATGGTTTTGCTCAAGTTTATCTCAAAAGATATTTTTTGGGGCAAAATTGATATTTTCGTCCTAAAATATCTTTTGGAACAATGTTATTTGAAACGACCTTGGAATAATTTTTTTCATCTCAAGAAATATTTTGAAATGAAATTACGAATTTTTAAGATGAAACTTTTCATCCCAAAAAATACTTCTATTGTAGTGTTTAGCCCGAACCAATTCTGCACAACTGCATGGTTAGAGCCTAAAGCTCCATTAGAAAAAACAATGCTCCTTTGTCTAGGAAATTATGGAGAGTATCTAAACACTTTAATTTTTTTTTTTTTAACTTCTCTCTATCTCGTACCCAAAATAGGCACTACCAAACTTTGAAGAATGATTTTTTTTTTTTTTTTTGTTTTTTCGGCTGAGGAATTTTGTTACTATCTCTCACATGGAGCTTTCCTTCAAAGTTTCTAACAATACTTATTGCAACCACCTAGTGCAACCGGAGTTAAACTGGCACACCTTTTGATAAAAAATTTCATTATTTCCTACATCTCTCTCCGTTTCCTTCTCCCCTTTCTCCCTCTATCTATTTTGTCAGTTATAATCCTCCCTCTCTATCTCCCTCTCATTCTTCCTCTCCAATTTCACTCATTCTTCCTCTCCGTATAAGCAGACACCAATCAAGGTAAAACTTAATTCAAAAAAAAAAATCCCGTGAAAGGAAAATAATGTAATGATGGATTTGGCTTGTGGTGGTAAGTAATGTAATGGTAAGTAATACATCTCACGGGATTCTTGCAACCGGCATGGGCTTTGGCTTTGTATATACATCTCACTACTACATTTGGGATCAAATGAATCATCTTTGTTTAGAGATGGATAAGTGAGGTGATGGCCTGCAAAAGGTAAAGTCAGAGAGTAGCAACCATGGTTCTTGAGACTAAACTATGCCGCTTCAACGGTGCCAAGATATACCCTGGTAAGGGTATCAGATTTGTTAGATTAGATTCTAAATTTTCCTGTTTGCTAGCTCAAAATGCAAGAGGTACTTCCACAATCGATAGCCTTCAAAGCTTACTTGGATAGTTATGTACAAAAAGCAACATAAAAAGCACGTAGTTGTTGAGACTGTGTAAAAAAGACACTATGCCACCAAGAAGCCATACTCAAGGTCTATCGTTGGAGCTGCCTTAGAAATTATCCAGAAAAAGATAACTGAAAAACCAAAAGTACGAGATGCAACATGAGAAGCTGCTTTTCATGAAATTAAGGAGAGAATCAAGAAAACAAAAAATGAGAAGAAGGCAAAGAAAGAAGAAATGATGGCCAAGACTCAACAATAGGAAGTGCTGCACCAAAGGGCCCCACAATCGATCAGATTCTCCTTTTTTTTATTTAATTTTTTCTAACAAATATTGACCCAGTTCTACAGTGGTTGCACACGCCGGTTGTACCTAGCAGTTTTGTTTGGAAAAAGAAAAATTTTAGATGCAGTCCCAGTTAGGGGCCTGCGTGCGCACGAAGTGAAACGCTTCATTTCATTTAAGTGAAAAAATGTATAGAAGTAAAATCTCTCATTTAACTTGGCTACTGTTTTAATTATTCAAGGATTCAAGATCTTCTCCTGTGTCCTAAACTGCTCTGTTTTACTGCTCTGTAAAACTTGATTTGTTGCTCTATATCTCATAGCCAGTACCATGCATTATCATTTGTAGAAGCAAAGGTGACACAAGACCACTTCTTCAAGCACAGTGCCAGGCAATCAAAAAGACTTGAGTTGTAAAACTTGCCAAACGCGAATCCATCTGTAAACAGCAAACCCATTTTGTGAATGTTATTTTTCAGATTGAAAAGGCTTTTGGAGAAGGAACCGGCAATCAAGTTTTTCTCGTTGGAGACTATAATTTCGGAAAGAAATTCAACTGGATCCATCTTTGAAGTGGTATGATTTTAAGCATCTATTTTTTTTTTTTAGGACAAGATCTATTTTCAGAGCACTCAAATGCTTCGAATGAAGCTATACATGCCGACAGTGGTGAAGGCGATGCAGAGGGAACTCAAACGGTGGAGATCTGTTTTCAAACACTCAAACGCAAGGCTACTTTGCTCTGGGTCGCCGTGTTTGGGCTCAAGTTCTAGGACGAGAGATAAGAATCAAAGTGCAGAGTTATGTCGCATTGCTTGAGGGAGGAAGATGAAGTAAGGGGTATTTTTGACATTTGCTTAAAATTATGAGTGAAATTACATAAATATCCATTTCGTGCGCACGCAGGCCCCCTACGGGGACTGTACGTAGCACGCTTCTTGGAAAAAACTCAACAAAGCATAGGCGTTGGTTTCCATTAAATTTATTTTTAAAAATTAGTTAAAAAGTGAATGAAATAATATAATATTATTTTTTAATAAAAATATTTTTAATTTTTTTCATATTTTACAACTATGTACACTGACTATATATTAATTAATAATTTAATTTTTACTTAAATTATTATTTTCTAATTGATTTTTTTATCAACCTAATTATCTAATAAACATAAAAAGTTCACAAAAAAATAAAGATCGTCTGGGTTAGTAACTAGCCATGAACAAAGAAAGCCTAAGAGAAACAAAATAGAAAAAGGAGGGAAAGAAAAAGTCAGTTGATGAGAATTAACACAATAAAAAATGGATTTGGTTAATGAATAGTAATTCACCAAATATGGCCAGGGAGACTGATGCACTGGAGCTCTAAAGTTTACATATATGCTTTTAGCTAATCCAATACAGCAAAAAAGTAAAGAAATTAGCTATATTTTAGAATTTGATGAAGCCAATACCAATGCTCTAATACGAGAATAAGTTCTCCAGACATCATACACGTATACATTCTAATATGGAAAATGCTATAATAGTTTTAAATAGGCTCAATAAGGCTCCGTTTGGAATTTAGATTGAATTAAGATCAACTCAATTCTGATCTTAGTTCTGTCTAATTTTAAATTGAATATAATATCTAAACACTCAACTCTCAAATCATTAAACTCAACTCAACTCAAAACCTCTTTATATATAGGATCCACAACATTTTTCAATTCAACACATATTTAAATGCGAGACCTATAACCTTTTTTAGCTTTTTATAAATACATCTAAACTCATATTAACAATTAAACATATCTAAACTCATATTAGATGGACTCCATAAAACTCATTGTACCATCTCAATTCATTATTATTTATAAAAAAATTCAATTTATCTCAATTCAGCTCAATTTCTAAACCAGACTGTAATAATTAAGATTGAGGATTACATTGATTTAATTGTTGGTCATTGAGTGTATATTAAAGTTGCATCAGTTTTTGTGAATCAACGTTATTTGTGGTTGTTTTAATTTAATTTGATTGTCATTACTATTTCTTTTGTTTAATGTCCAATCCAGCAAAGACATTTTAACTCTTTCAATTGTCTTTATCTTGAATTTGGGAGAATCTTATACGGTACTAACCTTTTGGAATTGTATAACGGAAAAAGTGTCCTTCAACATTTAGGTTTTAAACAAAACTATTATGTACAACCAGCGTGTGCAACTGCTGTAGAACTGGGTCAGTATTTGCCAGAAAATTTAAATAAAAAAAGTGAATCTGATCGATTGTGGGGCCCTTTGGTGCAGCACTTCCCTTGCTGAGTCTTGGCCATTGTCTCTTCTTTCTTTGCTTTCTTCTTATCTTTTATTTTCTTGATTCTCTCCTTAATTTCACAAAAAGCAGCTTCTCATGCTGCATCTCGTACTTTTGGTTTTCAGTTCTCTTTTTCTAGATAATTTCTAAGGTAACTCCAACGATGGACCTTGAGTATGTCTTCTTGGTGGCGTGGTGTCTTTTTTTCACAGCCTCAACAACTATGTCCTTTTTATGTTGCTTTTTGTACATACTTGTCCAAGTAAGCGTTGAAGGCTATTGATTGTGGAAGTACCTCTTGCATTTTGAGCTAGCAAACAGGAAAATTAAGAATCTGATCTAACAATCTGATACCCTTACAGGGTATATCTTGGCACCGTTGAAGCGGCACAATGTAGTCTTGAAAACCATGACTGCTGCTCTCCGGCTTTACCTTTTGCAGGCCATCACCTCACTTATCCGTCTCTCAACAAAGATGATTCCTTTGATCCTAAATGGAGTAGTGAGATGTATATACAAAGTCAAAGCTAGGGCTTTAAAATGAATAGACTACTCGACAGGCAACTCGAATTCAACTTGTTTAAACTCGAAATCGACTCAAATCGAATATTAAATGGGCCGTTCGTGAACACAGAAATAGATTCGAGTATTAAACGATACAAACTCGTATAAAACTCAACCGACTCGATTAACGTTTGTGAACATACTCGTATGAAGCTCGACTCAACTCGTGAGCTCGACTAGTATATATTTATACATATATAGTAAAATATATAATATATATATAATAACCAATAATTATATATGTATTATTAATTATGCATATAGAATTATAGTGACTTATGGTTATAGACTTTCTTCTACATATACTATAAGTCTATTTATTTAATTTATAATATTAATATATCATATTGATATATTTATCTTGTTCTTATCAAATATTGAATTGTCATATAAAAAGTTATGCTTATACGTTAATAAGGCTATAGGCTATAGGCTATAGGCTATAAGCTATAGTCATAACTTATTAATTTATAACTTATCACTCATGATTATATCATTCTATGAAGTACTATTGAAGACTTGATAATATTTTTATTAATCTATCATAACATAATTATTAAATACTTATCACCTATGATTCTTAGATTATATCATTATATATTTTATGAATTTACATTGTACTCATGATTCTATCATTCTATAAAGTATTATTAATAACTCATCACTAGTTATTAATTTTATTACTTTATATATGATTAATCAATAATCACTAAACTCATAATAATGTATTCAGTATTCATAAGATTATATAAACTATAGTAATATACATGTTTAGTGTTAAATATGTCTTTTTCTACAACACTACTTGCTAGTTTTAAAAATTATTTTATATAACAATTAACATGTATTATAATTTATAGAGTATAGTATTTTTTAAAATAGAATATTCGTTTTGGTTAATATACGGTATCAGTATATAGTATTATTATATTATACTAATTAATATAACTATAAATTTATATTATGAGTACCAATTTCGACAATGTTTGATAAAATATAATGTTAGACAATTTTATAGTATAATTAAATATTATAAATAAATATAATTTTTTTTACAACACTACTTGCTAGTTTTAAAAATTATAGTATATAAAAATTAACATGTACTATAATTTATAATGCATAGACTATAGTATTTTTTTTAAATAGAATAATATTTAAATTAGTATGGTATGTTAGTATAATAGTATTAAAGCAAGATTAATTTTGGCCATTGAATATTTTATTAGTTTTTCATGGGACTAGAGAGCCGTTGAATCCTAATCCTATTTTACGGTTTACCCTAGGGTTACAACAAGTTACAAACTTGTAACTTTTCGAGTAGGAGTCCTGCGCCGTTTCACAATTTCACTCGATTGTCATTTAGGCTTCACCTTCTCTCTATCTCAGTCTCTTAGACCCATCAAGAAACCCTAGGCTCTCCTCTAGCCTCTTATGCTTACACTGTTACACCGATTACTAGTTACCTCCTATAATCTATCATTCAATTTGAATGGAATCAAATGCACGGTGCACCGCCTTCACTTGTTCTCGAGGGGCCTCAAGTGAAAACGGCTGCTTCTGCGATATTGCTTAGCAAATGCAACCGGCAACCATTTTTTCTGGGAGCCCTAGCTATAATCTCAGCCTCTGAGAATGCAGCCGATTCTCGACAAATGGGTCATTAAATGCATGCATTTATGACTCCCAATCAACTGTTTCCTTGATTTTGTGGTTTGTGGTTCTCTGGTTTGTTGATTCGTCCATCTACGAGTCGATTACCCAAGTTATTTTCCTTTTTCTACGCATTTGGTTGGGAATGTTGGCAGATTTGGTTGATCTTATCTAGTTATAGTTTTATCTAAATATTTTCGATGCCCATTTCTGATTCTATCCTAACTCTTTTTTTTTATTGTGATTTGTGGTATTTTTACGTTGTAGATCTAAATCAAATCATCTAAGTACACTGTCATTCATGAATCATGACCACTCAGCAGTCGTATATGCAGGCTTCTGTGAGACACTGAGACTGTGACTATCCAATGTCCATCACTTTGATTGTTAAGTTTATGTTTTATTTATTTTTTTTATTTTTTAATTGCATAATATGCCTTGTTAGAACTTAGACCTTAGGCTGTTAAGTTTTAACTTCATGTT
Organism: Carya illinoinensis; assembly: GCF_018687715.1. Taxonomy (NCBI): domain Eukaryota; kingdom Viridiplantae; phylum Streptophyta; class Magnoliopsida; order Fagales; family Juglandaceae; genus Carya; species Carya illinoinensis. The sequence goes on from NC_056760.1 coordinate 39,693,702, forward strand.
TTGGTTATTTTGCTATTATTTATAATTTTACAAACTTGTATTCTAGCTTGAGTTTTTATATCTGAGCTTGCCTACTGAGTTGTGCTCGAAGAAAAATTTACAGTCCGCAATGAGTTCTCTCAGCTTCTAAGGTTATTTGCTATTTAACGATGCTTTATGTTCTTGTTTGAACTATTTAATGATGCTTTATTGTTCATGTTTGGGTTGATTAATCTAATCCTATGGTGATTTTGGCCTTAAGTAGTGGTGCATGTTTTGTTTAACATGTATTGGTTGATTTATCTTTTATAATCTGTCTTGTAGTTGTGTAGTTGTGTAACTGTGTTTATGTTTAATTTCAAGACTTAAAGTATGCTTTCTTGAATCTATTTTGGTTGATTATAAATGATCATATATGGTGATTGCTTCAAGTATTTAATTATGTCATCTTTAACATGTCTTGCTTGATTAATCTTATCCAATCTGTTTTGTGTTTATGTTCTAATTTCAAGTATTTAAATATGCTTTTTTGAATCTGTTTTGGTTGATTATAAATGTTTATATATGGTTCTTGTTTCAGGTATTTAATTATGCCATCTTTAACATGTCTTGATTGATTAATCTTATCCAGTCTGTTTTGTGTTTATGTTCTAATTTCAAGTATTTAAATATGCTTTCTTGAATCTTTTTTGGTTGATTATAAATGTTTATACATGGTTCTTGCTTCAAGTATTTAATTATGCCATCTTTAACTTGTTTTTCTTGATTAATCTTATCCAATCTGTTTTGTGTTTTTGTTCTAATTTCAAGTATTTAAATATGTTTTCTTGAATCTGTTTTGGTTGATTATAAATGTTTATACATGGTTTTTGTTTCAAGTATTTAATTATGTCATCTTTAACATGTCTTCCTTGATTAATCTTATCCAATCTGTTTTGTGTTTATGTTCTAATTTCAAGTATTTAAATATGCTTTCTTGAATTTGTTTTGGTTGATTATAAATGTTTATACACGGTTCTTGCTACAAGTATTTAATTATGTCATCTCTAACATGTCTTGCTTGATTAATCTTATCCAATCTGTTTTATATATATGTTCTAATTTCAAGTATTTAAATATGCTTTCTTTAATCTGTTTTGATTGATTATACATGATTATCTAGTCAGATGCAAGTTTTGATGCCTTGAAATGGTGGAAAACAAATAGTCTCAAGTTTCAAACTTTGTCCAAACTGGCCCGAGATATATTGGCTATACCAATTACCACAGTTAGTTCAAAATCAACATTTAGTGCATGAGGCAGAATCATTGATCCTCATCGAGCTTCATTGAAGACTAAAACTATCCAGATATTGTTATGTGGATCTGATTGGGTTAGAGCATTATATGGACTTAAAAGATCATCGATGAATTCTATAAGTGTAATCTATTTATTTTAACTGCCTATTACTATTTTACTATTTTATACTTACTATTATTAATTTATTTACAAAAATACTAACTACTGTTTTTTTCTTGTCAATAGATGGATGTTCCATCAGAAACTCATATTCTCTTGCCATAGCATGTTGAAAAAATGGAGCATTTGGGTAGTTTTCTAGTTTTATCTGGTTTGTTTTGGTTAATCTATATGATTTGCTATGTGATATTTGGACAGTTTACTTTGTAATATTTGTACAGTTTGGTTATTCTATTTGATTTTGTTTGAAATGATATGAGTCATGATAGTTCAAGTAATTTCTAAGTTCTAACTCCTCATCATTCAGATTTCCTAAATTTCTTTAAATGACAAATTAAATTTTGCATTGCAAACATCTTTCGACAATATTACTAAGTTAAAAGTACTTGAGTAATTTTACAAAAGAATAAAAATTATATTAATATTTTTTACTGTATCAGTGTGTGCAGGTTGTCATGGTAATTTTGTTCAAGTTTGGGAACTTGTTGACTTCTGACATGGTGAACTTAGATTTTGTATAAGTTTGACAACTTCCTGTCATTGTGATTTTCCTAAAGTTTGGTAATTGCAGTCTACAGTTGTCTGAATGATTTTTTTGAACTTTGGTAACTTGTTGTGAACTTGTTTTGGTAACTGCAATTGTTTGGCTTAAAATGTCTGGCTAACTTTGTTGAACTTTGGTAACTTGTTGTAAACTTGTAACTTCTTTGGTAACTTATTTGGTAACTGCCTATGTTATGAGAGTATGCTACCTATTAAGTATTGTGTGCCTGTGGCTGGTAACTGCCAACTGCATTTTGTATCTATTTTGTATTGATATTTTGTGACTGGTATGAGAGTATTGAGTACTGAGTATTTTGTATGTCTATGCCTATTGAAGTTGTCAACTTGTCTACCTCACAGTTTTTTGTCTGGCTGATATGAGTCATGCCTATTAGGCCTGCAACCCAACCCAGTAAACCTCATGTTTTCTACCCAACCCAACCCGCAAAACCTCATTTTAGGAGCTAACCCAGATGGACTCGACCCAAACAAAACCAAACCGGGTTGAACACGTATGACCCGACTTTAAAAACTAGGGCGTTTTCCATCTGTCAGAAACAAAAACTTATTCACTCCAAAGGATGTCTGGCGAGAAAACAGGTAACAAGGAGCCGCGTGGACGATGCTAGTGGTCACCTACTCCTGCGAGCACAACCACCCATGGCCGGCTTCTAGAAACCACCACTCAATGAACAAACCCGTAAAGCCCGAAACCGTCGCAGCGCCAAGCCCATTTCTCATTGTTCAAAAACTCGTTCATGATCATCTGGTCCTCAACATCGACCAGCCAAATTCCAAGAATATCAAACAATCTTTCCAGACAGACTCTGATGATCCACTCTCCCGATGCCAAGCAAGACCCAAAATCCTCAGACGCCTAAACTTTTCCAAACCCAAGTCCCAGTTTGAGGAGATCAACTACCCCCTCCCACCACGAGCCACCGTTGAATCCGACGAACTCCAACCATTAAACACCCACGAAAACTCATGGTCGACGAACTACGACGACTATGAATGGTATGGAAACAAGGAAGAAAACGGCGAAGATGAAGCACAAGGCAAGGACAAAAAGAAAAAGAAAAGAAAGATTAACAAGAGGTGTAGGAATCGTGCCAGAAGCCATGTGGGTCGTAGAGGACGAAGCTGTCGCAGGGGAAGATCTGGACGCAAGGTGGAGCAGCAACAATGGAAGGTTGAAGACGAATGGCAACAGTGAACGTCAACGACGACGGCTAATGGGGAGGAGGAATGGAGTCGGTGGATAGGGTTTGAGAAGAAGAACTGGAGAGGCTCTAATGGGGTGTTTTCGGTGGATCGATTTTGACGGATAATGTGGTCTTTATACTCGTATTAGAGTTTGACCTGGTGAAATCGATTTTATACGAGTTGAACATGTTGGGTATTACAGACGGATCGGGCCCAAGGCCTTTTATGCACAGCCCCTAATGCCTATTGCCTATTGCTGGGTCGTTGTTTTGGATCTGTTCTATGGTAACTGCATTTGGTAACTTGGCTGAATCACTGATGCACATCTTTCTATTAGATTTTGGGAACTTGCTGACTTATGTGACTCTATCATGGTGATATCAGATTTCAAAACTTGTCTGAATTCCTAATGCACATATTTATTTACGATATTGCTTGTATAATTGTATTGTGTAACTTGTTAAAGATATGATATTGATTTTTTAAGCAAATTAAGTTTTGCATTTTCTGTGGGATATCCCTTGACAGTATTACTAAATTAATAGTACTTGAGTAATGGATTAAAAATAGTACCAATTTTTTAGTGTATTAGTGTATGTAGGGCAACAATGTCAATATTTCTAGCTCCATTCATGATTCCATGAAGAGTGAGAACTTAGTCATTCAACAGCCCATTTTTTGTTTTGAAATATAATGTATATTATTTCATAATTTATTGTTTTAATTAATTTTTTTATTCACTTGTTCCATTAAGATGTAAAATTTCATTTAATGTTGTACCATAGGTCCATAGCCATAATACTCTTGATGTAAATTTGTATTTAATTTATTATTTTACTGATGCATTTATTTTAATTTTATATTTTTATATTTTTAATTTTAATTAGTGAGATTTTGCCATAAGCGAGTTGAGCTCTAGTCGAGCTTGGGCTTGCCTCATTAACATAACCGACTAGTCGAGTTCAAGCTCATTTCCCTTCTACACGAGCCGAGCTCGAACTGGCTCATAGGCTTGGCTGACAAACGAGCCGAGCCCAAGCTCAACTCGAGTAGTGAACGAGCCAAGCTTGCACACCTCATGTTCACTTGATTTCAACTCGTTTACAGCCCTAGTCAAAGTCCATGCTAGTTGCAAGAATCTTGTGAGATGTATTACTTACCATTACATTACTTCTCCTTACATATCAAATCTGTTATTACATTATTTGCCTTTCACGCCTCACAGGATTTTATTTTATTTTATTTTTAATTAAATTTTACTGTAGTTGGTGTCTATTCATATGGAGAGGGAGAATGAATGAAATTGGAGATTGAGAATGAGAAGAAGAAGGCGAGGGAGATATAGAGGAATGATTTCAACCGATAAAATTGAGAGTGAGAAGGAGGGAAACGAAATGGAGAGAGAATAAAACAAAGAAATTTTTTATTAAAAAGCGTGCCTGTTACACTGCGGTTGCACTATACGGTTGCAACTAGTATTTTCGCATTCCAAACAACAAGGAGTGAGTCAACAGTTCTGCTACTTACAGTCGTCGAATACAATCGCCGTGCAGTCGGCTGACGTCAGCATCTATTAAAAATAAAAAAATCACATTTACCGTCTTCTTTCCATTTCGTTTAAAGAAAATAAAAACCAAGTCTCAACTCATCGCATCCTTCTTCCTATTCAGTCCAAGCTATCCATTGAGAAGTAGTGAATTCTGTGTTTTATTATTATTATTATTATTTAATTCTCTAAAAACCATTACGCAATATCAGTTGGCGTCTGGGTTTGAGCTTGAAGTGAAAGAGGGTGATTAATATTGTTTGAGCTTGAAGCGTCTGGGTTTGAGCTCGAAGCGGAAGAGGGTGATTAATACTGTTTGAGCTTGGAGCGTTTGGGTTTAAGCTTGAAGCGGAAGAAATTTGTCAGAGCTATCGACTGTACACAATGTACGGGAGTGATTAATACTGTTTTCTTGATCAAAATCAATGGAGGTGATGGTGGATGATTCAATCGGAGCAAGTAGAGAATCGTCGAGAGGAGCGGGTGGAGCGACGGCACTGGTGGCACCATGGGATCGAAACCATTGACAGGAAGTGGGTTGAACACAGAGAGCATGCTCTATAGCCATGTTGATAGATTGGAGGGGTTGTAATGAACGGTCTTGTATGCGAGTTGAGAGAGGCCATCTCCTTGAGCATTACCCATCAAATCGTCGGGCAGTTCGAGCTTCTGGGCAACCTCGGCCATGTCGAAGGACCTCACCTGGTACCCCAACACAGCCAAGAGCTCGTCCACACCACAGTCTAGTTGGGCCTCATTTCTATCGGCGCTGACGAGTGGGGGAAGAGAAAGGGTTTGAAGCGGGGGTTGGGGAAAAAAGGAAGAAAGGGATGGATTTAGGGTTACTGGCTTGCAGAAGAAGAAGAATGAGGAAACGAGATGGAGTGGGAGAGGAAGAGGTCAGCGGATATGGAGTTGCAAGGATTAGGGAGAGAGGGGGGATCGAAATTGAGAGAGAAAGATGGAGATAGAAAGAAATGGAGAGTAAAAATATAAATAAATAAAAAATATACCGTTTTATTAGATGATGTAAATAAGCCACTTGCAAATCGGTTACATCCGGCTCTTGCATCCAGCATTTTTCGTGAGTCAAAAAAGCTGAACCGACGGAGCCAATTGAAACGATGTTTTAGTGCTAAAGTAAACAGCAATCAGTTTCCTTGTCAACATCACGATGCCTGTTTGGTGCTTAAGCCAAACTTTCATCACAGATATGATTACACGTGGCATAATACGTATCTGCGCTGCTTGCCTCGTCTGTCCTTTATGTGAAGGCGGGATATGCCTCGTAGCTTTCCCATTCACTCTCCCACTTATCCTTCCTACGCACTCAAACCGTCTCTGATTCTCCCACGATCCTACCGCTTCTTCTCAGCGTGGAAATGGCGGCCGGAATTCGATTCTTCCAACTGAACACCGGAGCTAAGATTCCCTCGGTAGCGCTAGGGACCTGGCAAGCTGACCCTGGCCTCGTCGGTCAAGCCGTCGCTACCGCCGTCAAGGTCTTCTTATGTTCCTTCTTTATTCGTCGCTGTTTTTAGCTTTTGGATTTCTTTTGCATTGTTGTAATAAACTAGTGAAGAATTTTATGGGCACTATGATGGATTTTTGTGCTTTTGACGTAATGGATAGCGTGGTGTTTTATAACTGGTGAAATGAAGCATTTCCGGTTTTAATTGAACATCTCTTAATCTATGATCTGTTCTTTTTTATCTGTGAATTATTAAGTTGGAGTCCAACACCATAGAAAGTTAAGAAGTACACATATTGCACATTTGAGGCATGGAAAAATATAGTTGCAAGCATAATTGTGCACTGATCTGTGCACCAATACGATGTGATTGGTCAGATTTTATTAAAAACAGTGTTAATTTAAATTTTAAGTATGAATGAATCAGTATTGGTATACAGATTAGTACGCAACTGTGTTTGTATATAGCAAAACTCTTGAAGCATATTGCACATTTTAGATGTGTACTTCTCAAATGTGCAATATCTTCTTCGATTTTTCTTCAGCTGAAATGCTATGACTTGCGGAGAGAGGTCTTATGTGTCCCTGCTTGGAACATCTGTTTTTTAGGATCAAACGTTTCTTGCATTTTCTTAACAAGAAGTGCAGTCATCTCTTACTGAGTTTTTGTGCGAGTAACCAACCAACTTTTCGGCTGCAGGTTGGATACCGCCATATTGATTGTGCTCAGGTCTATGGCAATGAGAAGGAGGTAAATATTTTCTCAAAACTCGGTGTCCCTTTTTGAGCTGTAAATATTATCTCCCTGGATCCAAAGTATTATGACTCAAATTTCTTTGGTTATCTGATACCCATGATTATTTAGATCTTCCTCCAGTTTGATTCATATTTGTTATCCAATTCTTGTTTGTTCAGTTTTCATTACCATATAACTTCACTTATTTCTCTCCTGCTGATGTTCACTTTGCTGAATATGTTTCGGGGATATTAGCTCTGCTAGTGTCACCTACTTTTACTTTTCTTTTTCCTGCTTCTCCATAAGAAAACCCTACGCGTTTCTGGAGTGAGCGGTTCTATTTGGATGTACGAATGATGGCAGGACATCTTCATGAGTATTCCTAGTTAGTTTTATGGTAATTCACATGCTTTTTTTGTTTTTTTTTGTTTTTTGGGGGGGGGGGGGGGGGGTGTAAATGGTCACATTCATATTTCAGACTTAGTTGTTTCCTAACTCATTTTGCGATAATTAGTTATGGTATTATGAGTCTTACTTCTTATTACTTGAAATTTCTCAAGCTTTGCAGGATTGTACGTGATCCAAAGTCACTTCTTATTTCTTGCAGATTGGTTTTGTTCTGAAGAAGCTGTTTGAAGATGGTGTGGTGAAGCGTGAAGATTTGTGGATTACCTCTAAACTCTGGTTTGTTTAGTTTAACATTGAGTATCCCCATAATGCTCCTTATCAAAAAAGCATTCCCTTAATGCTAAATTGATACTGCTGACTGGTTTATGTCCTATGAACTGTCTTTGATCTTATCTATTTATGCCTTTTTACTTGCTATAACTGAGATACCCACAGGTGTGCTGATCATGCACCTGAAGATGTTCCGGAGGCCTTGAATAGGACCCTGCGAGACTTGCAGCTTGATTATGTTGATTTGTACCTTGTATGTACTGCTGATCCAAGCTTATATTCAATTTAAATCTAAGCTTATATTCAATTTAAATCTCTAGAAACTTGTTACAAGAGTTTCTACATCAATCCACCCTATACTGCCTTTGGTCTAATTGATAGAAAAATAGCATTACCTAATTGAAGGCAAAATAGAAGAGGGTTTTACTTCTATTTTAGTTCCAGCACATAGACTTATGTTAAAGATTATGGCCAAAACATGTAATTCCTGGAGTCTGGCTATTTTGCTTCTACACATTTGGAAATTACAGTTTGAGACGATAGTAATTTACATCATTTTCTTTTTGAAAATGTGTTGTTGAGGACATCATTCATATGTGATTAAATGAGGCTGCTCAATTTTTTAAGATCCATTGGCCTGTCCGGATGAAGAAGGGGTCAGTAGGCTTTAAGCCAGAAAACCTCGTTCAACCAGACATACCTAGCACGTGGAAAGCAATGGAAGCACTCTATGATTCTGGCAAGGCGAGAGCTATTGGAGTCAGCAATTTTTCTTCAAAGAAATTGGGAGATTTGCTCCAGGTAGCACGTGTTCCTCCTGCTGTTGTCCAGGTAGAATGTCATCCGTCATGGCAGCAGACCAAGCTACGCACATTTTGTGAATCTAAGGGAGTCCACTTATCTGTAAGTAGGCAAATCTTGACTTTCTTTTATTTGCATGATTTTGTTTTTTTTTTTATTTATAATTTGAGTGTTTAGATAGCTCTTCTACTCGTGATTGTGTAAATCTTACGTCATGACTGTGATATTTTTTCTAGGGATATTCACCATTAGGTTCTCCTGGCACCACATGGCTCAAGAGTGATGTCCTCAAGAATCCAGTTGTACTAATGGTTGCAGAGAAACTAGGCAAAACTCCTGCACAAGTAGCCCTTCGTTGGGGCCTGCAAATGGGTCACAGCGTGCTTCCAAAGAGTGTAAATGAATCAAGGATTAAGGAGAACTTTGATGTCTTCGACTGGTCTATTCCTGAAGACTTGTTGGCCAAATTCTCTGAAATTGAGCAGGCAAGTAATCATTTAAATATCATCTTTATAAATTATACTTCTCTAATTACTAGACACACTTGGTATTTTCATGGTGAATTAGAATATAGATGTTACCAGCACTGAGCCACAGGCACAGTGAATACTTCCTACTAATACGTATCATCTGTCATTTATAGCATGCTGATTTCTATCTATGATGTACCTTGTTCTGTTGGAGGATTATGGATGAGGTGTAATGGCTTATTATGTTGATGATAGGATGGTAGTGTTTGTGATGATATCGGACTCACAATCTTCATTAGTGTCTTCTTTCTAAAATTGTGCAGGCAAGACTGGTTAAAGGCACCTCATTCATCCACGAGACTTATGGTGCGTACAGGACCATTGAGCAATTCTGGGATGGCGAAATCTGAGCACCATTTTTATCACAATCTTCATTAGTCTTCTCAAGTCAACTTCCTTTTTCTTGTTTCTGCTTGATATGAAGTAATTTGAACTTGCCACTCTCAGATGCTCTTTACTATCTTTGGATGAATTTGTATCTTAAAGCTTAACTATCACAATGTATGATGTGTTCGGATTGGGATTACTTGCTAAATAAATGAACACAGTTAAAGTCGTGTCTAGTAAAAAGAGATGGATCTAGATGAAGATAATACACAGTAGACTACAGTACAATACCAAACATAGAAGGCTCATGCTTCAATTACATAAAGCTTCTTTTCTTTATATATATATGGTACTGTTTTGTATCATAATATATAAAATTTTACAAATAAAAACTTAAACCGACACCGTTAGATACTGGTAACAGCGATCGAGGTAGAAATGCTTAAGCTAGTTGTGCAAAGTAAGCTTGTTCACGCAGGCAGGGTTTTTCTTTGCAAGTTAGGTAGTTTGTTCGTCAAAGAAGAAGATGTTCCTCAACTCTGGAAAACTAGTTAGGATTGTGTGGAAAAGCTTGACTGCAAAATCCAAGTAGAATTTAAAATTGCAAATTTAGCCGTATTGGACCATAAAGGTCAGGGTCTAACAATATGGTGTGCATAGACAATCAATCGATCATTACAACTCATTTAGCTTTTAACATGGAAGAATTTTCGGTAAGAATATAAAGCTAGCTTGTCCACTCAAGTCTACCGCTCGGTAATTTTTTTTTATTGACTTGATAATTAAAGAAGTGAATTTTAATGTATTGGTGTATTTTTTTATTTTTTAAAAATATTTAAATATATTAAAAAATGTGAAAAAAATATCAAAAAATAAAAATTTCAAAATGACCTAACGGTTAGACGGAGCAACACTCTTTTCGGTAATGTTAAATAAAAATTCATTGCAATGAATGCACTATATGCTTGCTATGAAATAAAAATCATGTTGCAATATGTTTTATTGAAATCATAAAATGTGTGAATCGCTTAAGAAAATGTTACTATCCTCATGACTCAAACCATTTATCCGCAAGGCATGTGTGAACATGCAGTTTCAGTGCAAATTGACTCATGATTGTTTGATGCCATGGATTTTATGAGTTGTAAAATATAAGCACAAACACAATACTCTCTTGGATGGTACTGTATTTGTTGGGAAGGAATTCCAGGAAAGACAGAGATAGAAGAGAGTGGATAGGAGAATATAGAATCCATTACCCGTATATATGCCAAACAATATGAACGTCTCCATCCCTCCTAACAAAAGTAGAAATTACTCTCATGCCTTTGAAAATTCAGTTCTCTTTTCTTTGTTTAAAATTCTAGTCCTTCTATCGAGTATAGTCAATGGATGTTTTTGAAATACTGTAGGAATCCAAAGTTGGGTTGTACCTTGTTTACCCTATGCGGTGAAAATGGAGCGCTGGGCGAGTAGGGAAGAAAAATATAGTGAGACTCAAGGGTTTTATTGTAGCGAAATACTACTATGTTGCTCCAATTATATCGCTTACTTTGTTCTATTCATGTGGTACTATCATGTGATGTCATGTGATTTATTAAAAAATTAAAAATACAAACATAAAAGGGACAAGAAATTTAAATTTATTTAATAAATTACGTGTCATCACATGGTAATACCACATCAATAAAACAAAGTGAGCGATATAACTGACACGGCACAGTAGTAATACTCTTTATCATAAATTGGAGTTTTAAAAGGGAAAAATAAAGATTTCTGGAGAGGGTAGATCTCACTGCCAAGAGACATGCTTGGTGAAATTCGATAAAAAATCATTGAACAAAAATAGAAAGAATCTTTGTCAATTCCCTATAAATGCAAAAAGACATTGCAGATTTAGGCCCAGAATGGCAAATTTTTCTCCTATTCCACCAAACATTGCTTAATTGGGGAAGGAAAATATAAGCCACATAAAAGTCTCGATTTCCTTTGCATAAGTTTGACTGCTATATAATTAATATAAAAACAAACAATTAGGTCACGACTTTTGGATTTATTTATATATATATATATATGAATAATGTCAGAGATAAGCCTGATATGCATAATTTTTTTTTTTTAAATGGGTTAAATCATCAAGAAAAGTTTAATTTTTAAAAATTTATTTTTATAAAATATCGAATCATGTTAATTTATAAATTTATTTTATAAAATCACTTTGTAAATATGAAATTTATCTAAAATGTTTATAGGCAAATCTGAGTTAGTTTCTTAGTGAAATGACTTTTCTGCATCACTGTACCTACATTAAATAAAATAAAAAAAAGGAAAGACATGCCGTATAGAAACATATAATATAATTTTGTATAAGGAGTAATGCAATTTTTTATTTTAAATTTAATTATCACCCGTGGCAGTGGCGATGATAAAATGAAAATTGACGTCGCATATTTTAATTTAAAAATTAAGATTTGTTACTGTTTATATGATATGATCATATCACATCCATCTATGCCGATGTTTAATACATGTGATCATTATTTTTCAAACTAAAAGTTGATATGATATATTTTAAGTGACCTCATAAATTAACTACTAAAATAAAAATCTATTTAAAATATGATACATTAGCGAATGAAAACGATAGCTATTAAGATGAAAGGAAAATGGTTCTCCCAGTCAGAGGAGCCATAGAGAGAATCTACCATTTCTCTTTTTAATTTTTTATAGATAAAATAAATTGATATAAAAGTTGAAAGTTAAATAAAATATTATTAGAATATATTTTTTTAATATTATTTTTGTTTTAAAATTAGAAAATAAAAATTTTTTATTTTATTTTATATAAAAATTTAAAAAATTTATAATAATAAAATGAAATAACATAAAATGAGATAAAAAAATTTTGTAAAAATAAACTAGACTAGTCAGCGGTCAGTTTTACCCGAAACAAAATGTCGGTCAGTCATTGTGATCGGCCCAAGCTGCTTTGTGTAGGCAGAGGACCGAATGAGGCCCGATTTGAAAAGCCCGTAAAAAGGAAAACTTCTGGAACAGTAGTGGAAGTTGTGGAACGCATTTGAAAAAGATTTAAGAAGCGTATATGTGGCTTTGTACAACTATAAACCCTAGAGGAGACACAAACGAAAAGCCTAAAACCCTCTATTGCCAAAACCCTAAACCAAAATTCGGGACGTCAAGCTTTGAACAACAATCAAATGGCTTTGTATTCCATGCTCCGCAGAACTTCCTTTTCCGTACTTCCTCTCGCGATCCGAGCCTTCGGATCACCTAGGCCCTTCCATGGCGTAATCTCCACCGTTCTCTCAGCCAGAAAGGGCGAACTGGCCAGCGCGCTCTGCCGGCGAAGCTTCGTCCCGTATCTGCGCTTCTCCACCGCCACTGCTACGAAACCTGTCAGCGATGAGAGCCTTATCCGTGTCCTCCAATCCGAGATCGAATGCGCCCAGGAAGAAGCTCACGAAAACGTCAGTTTTCTTTTAGTTTCTTCCCTTACTTTGGCTAATTCTTTTGTCTAGTCTCGTTTTTTCTATAATTATTCCCCTTGTTGGGTAGATATGAGAATCGTTCTCTCTTTTTTGCTGTTAGATATAAAGGTTAAAAGGGCATCTTTGGTTGTGAATAATATTTTACTCAAGATTTTTTATTTAATAAATTAAAATACTTTTTGGTTATTTTCCTACTTAAATTTCCAAACTCTCATTTTTGGAAGCAAAATCTTGTTTTGGGAACCTAATAGTTGCTAGAGAGTTATAGCTTGAATGCTTCAAACGCCTTTCATCGGTTATTGCTGAGAAAATGCTGGATAAGCAAGTCATTTGGTTAGTTTATCCTCGTTTTCAAGTACCGAGCCAAGCATTTGCGTATTTTCTCAGTTGAGTGGGGTATTTTGTTTACTTTTGAATCGTTAATCACCTTAAAAGTTGTGTTTTTTTGGGTGTAGGAACTAGGCGCAAATTGAAACCTATATATTTTCTGGGTTTTCAAAATTCTACCCATCCTATTTCATGCTTGCTTTCAAATTTTTGGTTCGGTGGAGGTTATTTGTATTGATATAGTTGGGTATTTGGAGTTCTGAATGTATGTTGGCCTTATTGGCATGTATGCACGGTTCCCAACATACTTTTGAGACTTGTGTTCTGCTGTTATTCTGAATCTCTTTTTGAAGTTCCTAGTCTATTTTTGCAAATTTGAAGCTTGGTTTTTCTTACTACTCAAACTCTGTTTTGGGAGGGGTATAGCACAGCTGCACCCCTTGCTTGCATCATTCTGTCAACTTCAGTGCCCATAAATTAGGACTGCAGATATTGGGCAACTCTTTGTCAATAGAGTCTTCAACGGCCCAGCAAAATTGCACGACAGATAAATTCATATGCCCAAATTTGATCCCTTTATACTATTGGGAGAGTTTTTTTTTTTTTTCTTTTTTTTTTAAGAGAGGGTGGGGGTAAGGTTGCATACGATTTCCTTCTTGTCTGATTTCCTTGGGATATATTTAATCAAGAGTTATGATCTGCATGTAGTGTTGATAATCTGCTGATGTCCAAGCATTTTTCTCGGCAATATTAACTAAACAGGTGGAAGAGGTCCCAGATAATTTCCCCTTTAAGATTGAAGACACACCTGGAGAAAGAACTATATTGCTTACAAGAAACTATGGAGATGAAATCATTAAGGTTCAAGTTGACGTCCCTCAATCTGGAGTCGGGGAGGAGGAGGAGGCCGCCGAGGATGACAATGATGCAGAAGCTAGTGTTGATTCTAGCATTCCTTTGGTCGTGATTATAACCAAAGGAAATGGATTGTCTCTGGAGTTTGGTGTCACTGCTTTACCTGATGAGATTTGCATTGATAGCTTGACGGTTAAGCAACCAGAAGGTTCTGAAGATGAGCTTGCCTATGAAGGACCTGATTTTAAGTAAGCTTGTCATAACTGACAACATTTTTTTTTTTTTTTTTTTTTTTTTATCTCGTATGAGCTTTACATATCAGTTACTCATTATCTGATATTCTTCATGGTTGCCCCCAGTGATCTGGATGAGAACTTGCAGAAGGCTTTCCACAAATATCTTGAGATTCGAGGGATCAAACCCAGCACAACCTACTTCTTGCATGAGTATATGGGCAACAAAGAAAACAAGGAGTACCTTATGTGGCTAAAGAACATCAAGGATTTTATTGAGAAGTGAATTCATTGAAAATCCCGCTAAAAATGTTTTGGTTTTGGGAGGGGTGGTAGTGGGGACCTTTTCAGATTTCGTCTGTTGTCTTCGTAGCTTGTTTAGCTGAGGAAAGATTACCTATAAATTCTGAGAAACAATGTCAGGTCAAGTGAATTTAATCCTCTGAAATGTAATAGAGGCAGTTTTTCAATTTCTTATACCTCTGTCAGACACATTTTATTATGCATGTGGAAAAATTGCATCTGTGTAGGTTGGTCGAGTTCAGTATTTGGTAGTGAAACTTTCATGGCTGAATCAAACAGCTGTTCTATGATTAAAATCGGCTCTTGCAGCATCCTTCCCTTTTCAGGTCATAAAGAGAAACCAAATTGGTAACTTCCGCTGTATTCAAATAACAAGCACATTTGCTTCAATCAAAACTGAAAGTCCCTACAAGAGCCAAGAATGATACCATTGAAATGAATCTGGAAAAGGGAAAAAAGAAAATTCTTATATCTTAACATAAAACATAGGATCTCAGGAGCAGCTGATGAACCGCAACCTCCAGCGTTGGACAGATCTGTTTCTGAATTACTAGGAATGAAGCAGAACCTTGTGTGTATAACTAACACCTTTATCCCCATCCACCGCCTGCCCACGTCCTCTCAAAATCCTGGTTGTAATAGAGGATTAATGATTAATCAAAGCTAACCACGAACTTTTTATCTTTGTGATTTGATGTCTGATCATATCATGAAAATAGTTACTCATGTCAGTCAAAGAATGCAGAATTCTCGTACCATCGTATTGTTAATAGTCCTTCTACTCCCACAGGACCTCGAGCATGAATCCGGCTCGTGCTTATACCGACCTGCTCAGCAATTATATAGAACCAAAAACAGCTTTAAAGGGGGTAAGAAAAGTCGAGCACATTGGCCCTGAACACAAGGACAGTTGAAACATCACATACCTCTGCGCCAAGTCCAAAGCGTGCACCATCACAGAATCGTGTGCTTGCATTATGAAACACTGCAGCACTGTTGATGTAGACAGCAAATACCATATTGGTGATAAGAAGAACATAAAGGAATGCAACATTTAGTTCATGAGGCACAATTATTAGCGGAGTACGACTTTAGTATATCGATTCACCAATTTTTGTGCAAGGTATCAATTCCCTTTAGAGTACCAAAAATGGGAAAATGTTATAACAGCTATCTCATAGACTGGACGGTAAATTTCTGCAGCACTGGACAATAGCTGCCACACCGTCTCATGCACAAATAGAAGAATCAGGATGCATGCACCAGAATCCTCAACAAACTTCCCAATAGTAATTTGCAATGTATATAGTTAATTAGGGGTATTTCATTACAATCATCCATGTATAGAATATTTGATTCTTTGTATAAATAAGACACTGTACAGCATAGAGAAAACCACCCTTTTTAGACGAAATTCATCAACTTCTTCTTCTGAGTCTTCTTACTTGCTCTGCTTCTTTTTCTCTTTCGCTGAGCAGAAACTCTACCAAACACAATTTTCATTGAATCTGACATGGTATCAAAGCAGTGAAAATATCCACCGTTGATCCTACCACCACAGAATATACCAATCTCAATGACTCAACCAACCCTTACTGACTTGAAACCTCAGATAACCTAGGAACTATGCTTGTCGCAGACCTCCTCAATGCCAAAAATTACTCCACCTAGTCCGGATGGAACCCAACGTGCTCTTCAAGCCAAGAATAAACTAGGATTCCTCAATGGAACCCTCACCAATGACCCTCTTTTTGACCTCTGAGAACGATGCAACGGCATGATTGAATCCTAGATCCAGAATTCCATTAGCCTCCATCTTCACCCCTCTGTTACTTTTGTCGATGATGCCCATGAAATATGGACTAAATTACAAGAGATATTCTCCACACAAAATGGGCCTCGCATCTTCGAACTCAAGAAAGCACTAGCCAATCTCTTCCAAGATGACGATACCATCAATGTCTATTATGGTAAACTCAAATCTCTTTGGGGTGAATTAACTGTTTATGACCCATTACCTGTTTGTTCTTGTGGCTCAACGAAAATCCTTTCTGACCGCTACCAAAGGGACTGTGTGATCCAGTTCCTCATGGGTCTACATGATTCCTTCACCAATGTGCGTGACAAGATCATGCTCATAGATCCTCTACTCCCAGTCAACAAAGTGTTCTCCTACATCCAGCAACAAGAAAGATATCGGCTGATCACTTCTTCAGCTCCTAACCTTGAATTCATTGCTATAGCAGCTCGCACCTTCCTATATTTCTAGCAAGAGGGACAAACCCTATTGTACACATTGCAAGATCATGAGCTCATTGTTTTAAATTTGGAAATGTCGAAGCTCTTGTTTGCATTCACTGTAAGATGACTGGCCACATAGTTGATCATTGCTACAAGTTCCATGCTATCTTGCCAGCCACAAGTTCCACAAACCATGAGGCAATGCAGTCTCACTTGGATCCTCTGATTCCGAAGACCATTCTGATCCAAATATGTTGTTGACTAAGGAGCAATATCAAGATCTCACAATAAGAATTCCTCAACTACTTCACCATCCACAAACCAACTCTAGACGATTACATCTTACCGTCCTCACTCCTCTTCCGTTGCTAGTATTTCCTTTTTTTTATCAGCTTTTTCTAACATCTCCACTCCTTGGATCATTGACACGGGTGCTACTGTTCATATGATCTGTAGCCACTCCTTCTTCACCAACATCATTGCAACTATTTCATATTCTATCAAACTTTCTAATGGAGAATTAGCTCATGTCACTCACACTGGTATAGTGCAAGCGACAGCATCCATTCTCCTTCATGATGTCCTATGCATACCCACTTTTACTTTTAATTTATTATCTGTTGGTAAACTTGCCAAACAGCTTAAATGTTGTCATATATTTCTTTTTGACTCGTGTTTTATACAGGGCCTTTCTCCTTGGACAACGATTGGGAAGGGTAGCATGGCACATGGGTTCTACCACTTACTCCAATACATTATCTTGCCTCAAGCTTTAGTTCATACATTGTCTCAAAATTTTCATTATCAAAACTTTGTTTTGCTTCTGTACAACCCTCTAACAATGCCTTTGATTTTATGGGGCACTGTTGATTGGGTCATCCCTCTCATTCCCGAATGCAACTCATACATGATACTCATGTACTTACGCAAATGAATACAAAGAATATTTTACCTTGTTTAGTTTGTCCTCTTGCCAAACAAACATGCTTACCTTTTCCTTCTATCCCTCATTCCATTACTGCTTGTTTTGAAACTGTGCACTGTGATTTATGGGGGCCACACTTTATTACAGCTCATGATGGCACTCATTTTTTCCTTACCGTTTTCGATAACCTATCACGCTGCACTTGGGTCTGTCTCTTGAAAAATAAGTCTGATGCATGCACTTGTATCAAGTCCTTTTGGCACTTAGTAGCCAATCAATTTAATTCTCGAGTGAAAATCTTGCATTGTGACAATGGACTAGAATTTAACTTTTCATGACTGATTTTTATTCTGACCATGGCATCATCCACCAAAAATCTTGTGTAAAAATCCCCAACATAATGGTTTAGTCGAACACAATCATTGGCACCTTCTCCGGGTTGCTCGTGCTTTTCAATTCCAATCTGGTATTCCTTTACTTTTTTGGTCAGATTGTGTGCTTATTGCCACATATTTAATTAATCGTATCCCCCCTCCTCTCCTCCAAAACAAGATTCCTTATGAAATACTTTTCCATAAACCTCCCTCGTACTCCCACCTCCGAGTATTTGTTTGTCTTGCTTTTGCCTCAACCATTTCTCAACACCGCCACAAATTTAATCCTTGCAGTAGAAGATGTGCTTTTCTCATATACCCATTTAGCATCAAAGGGTATAAATTACTTGACCTTGACACTCATCACATCTTACTTTGTCAGGACGTTGTTTTTCATGAGTCTCTTTTTCCATTTCATACTCCCTCTCCACTTCCCTCTCCAACTTCACCTTCGCCTCCTCATATATCTCCACCTATTACCCTCCCTGACCTTGACTCTTTCTCTACCCCCACAAACAATTCTCCCTCCCCTTACATCGAAACACAACTCCATAACTCCTACAATAGAACCTTCACCCACTTCTACTCCATTACTTCGACACTCCACCTATCTTCTCACTCTACCACCTTCCCAAACAACGATTTCTTCTCCCTTGTAGGTTGCCTATGATCCACCTGCTCCTTCTCCATCTTTCTCCAAGATAATGCCCTGCCCCTCAAGTAAAGCCTTTCCACTTTCTTCCACTCTTTCTTTCCATAAATGATCTCCCTATTATTATTCTTTTGCATATGCTATTTCCTTCACTATTGAACCAACTTCGTATGGTGAAGCTATTAAAAATCCTAACTGGTGAAAGGCTATGTGATCTGAAATTTCTAATCTAGAACTCAATAATACTTGGACTCTAGTCGAATTGCCACCTGGTAAACATACTATCGGCTGCAAGTGAGTCTTCAAAATTAAACATCACTCCAATGGAAGTATAGAATGCTACAAGGTGTGGTTGGTCGCCAAAGGTTTCACACAGCAGGAGGGCCTTGCCTACAATGAAACTTTTTCTCCCGTGGCCAAATTGGTCACTATTCGAAACTTATTAGTTGCTACCTCTATTTAAGGCTGGTTTCTATGGCAATTTGATGTTCAAAATGCCTTCTTCCACAGGGATTTAGAGGATGAAGTTTTCATGTACAAACCTCCTGGTTTTTCAAAAGGCTCTCCGTCTCAAGTTTGCCGACTAAATAAAAGTCTCTATGGCTTGAAACAAGCCTTCAAACAATGGTTTTCGAAATTTTATAATGCTTTACTTTCTTTTGGTTTTCAGCAATCCAAGGCTGACTACAGCCTATTCACCCACCTGGACAATGGTTCCTTCATTGCTCTCCTTGTATACGTTGATGACATAATCATTGCCAGCTCTCACTTAGACTCCATTACTGTCCTCCAGAGATTCCTCAACGATCACTTCAGCATCAAATGTCTTGGGGATCTCCAATACTTCCTTGGCATTAAGGTCACTCGTTCCTCAAAGGGCATTTCTATATGCCAATGGAAATATGCTTTTGACATATTGGCTGATGGTAGTTCACGTGGCATTCAACCTCTTAAACTACCAATGGATCAAAATCTGAAGCTCCGCAAGGATGATGGCCAACCTCTCTCTGATCCTCTTCCTCATCAAAGGCTGGTTAGTCAACTACTCTACCTCATGATTACTCAACCTGACATCAGTTACTCTGTACATACATTAAGTTAGTTCTTGATAGCACCTTCTTCTTCTCATCTTCACGCCACCCACCAGGTTCTTGTGAATTGCAATGGCAATCTTACATTCTCAAAGATTTGAACATCTCCCTCTCCTTTCCAATTGACTCATACAGCGACAACAGGCCGCTCTCCATATTGCTACGAATTTGGTCTTCTACGAATGTACAAAACATATCAAGATGGATTGCCACCTCATCTGGGACAAAATCCAAGCTGGTGTCCTTTGAATCTATCACATTCGTTCTTCTCTTCAGCTTGCGGATGTATTCACAAAGGCATTCCTTCCTCCCAATTCTTATTTCTGTTATCCAAGATGGAAATAAAAAATATATATTTTCCATCCTGCAAGGGGATATTACCAACTGATACAACATATGCCACATCGTCTCATGCACAAATAGAAGAATTAGGATGCATGCACCAGAATCCTCAATAAACTTCCCAATAGCAATTTGTGATATATATATTTATTTAGGGGTATTTCAGTACTATCATCATTGTATAGAATATTTGACTCTTTGTATAAATAAGACACTGTACAGCATAGAGAAAACCATCATTTTTAGAAGAAATTCATCAACGTATTCTTCCTCTGAGTCTTCTTACTTGCTCTGCTTCTTCTTCTCTTTCGTTGAGCAGAAACTCTACCAAACACCATTTTCATTGAATCTGATATAGGGTTTGGTAAATAATAACTGTGTGAAAAGGAATGGGGGCATTAGAGGGGTCCCCGGAGACTGTCGTTTGTAGAGATGATTCGTGACAATAAAAAATGAGTACTGCTACTTCCATAAAAGGAATTACACAAAAATAATCTTACAAACTGACATGGCTTCATCTGATCGTTAGATTTACTTTACAATAAAAGTAACTTTATAATCTGACGAGCTGCATCAAGCCACATCAGTTTGTGGGATTACTTTTGTGTAATCTCTTAATGGCTAAAGTATTTTCCATAAAAAATAACACTATTTCACAGCTTTTTGAGGATTTCTTTTGGGTATTATGTTGTGTAAGGTACTTAATGGGCTCATTAAAATAAATTGCTAATGTTTTTACTGTTCCCGAGTATGACTACAATGATAGTTATCCACTAGAAAATTACTGACAGAAGGCCAATGGTATGTGCTATTTGATCATTTTGTCTTATGCCATAAGCAGATTAGTTGGTAAAAAGAAAGCCTACCTATCAACTTGATGCAAGAAAATTTCAGCAACTTCACTATCTTCTGTGATGATACAATCAGTATGAGCACTACAGCAAAGTTGAGGTAGAAAAGAGAATTAGAGTATTCACTTACTATAACCTTCAATATATACAAACTAAAAACATTAGAAAATGAAATCCAAAGGTTAATTTCCAACATACCTTCCATTTTCATTTATGTGGTCAATGGCAGAAAATACATCATCTACGATTTCAATTGTGCAAGCCATGGAGCTATATTCATAATGCAATGAATTTGCCTCTATAACATTCAATAAAGTGCTGGCTCTTGGTCCACCATATAGAGTAACATCTGCAAAAGTGAACTTGTATTAGTGCAGAATCCCTTAAATTCCTTAAATGCTGAATTTTTCAAGTAGTATCTTTAGGAGGTAGTGCATCATGTGGCTATCCGGGGACAATATTTGCAACCAGCTCGCTGTTTGCAATACATAAAGCTAACAAAATGATAGATTCACATGAATTAAATGAACAAAACAGATAATCGGATTTTCTAGTGTATGAATGGATATCATTTTAAGTCTAATCTTCATGATACAAAACTTCTTTAGAAAATGTTAAATCTTGATTAGTCATCAAAAAGCATAGAAGTGGCAGATTGAAAGTCACCGGTCCAACTGCTGGGTCAAATTCTGGTAGAACCTTAACATCATTTTGGTGTTAAAGATCTCTATTGTTTATACAATTATACAGTCAAACAAAATTACTTTAATGAAAATATTATATCTATGAGAGAAGGTCTTAACCAAAAGGGCAATAGACCAAACCTAACTATCTCATTCTTCAAGGAACTTGTGAATGGCAGGTAGGTTCATAAAATCTTTGGACAAGAAGATGAATATTCCACTTAACAATAATATTTCTAGGAGTCGTGGTGGAAGTTTCGGGT